>NC_080203.1:56809446-57121063 GCF_030028045.1 Hippopotamus amphibius kiboko
AAAATACAGGTCAAGCATTAAATATGCTACCTCTATCAGACTTTTCCACAAACCCTTAGAAGTGTTGCAGAGGAAGTAAAAGAGAGTAATAAGTATATGAATAATCGTCACAAGGAAATAGGAATTAAAATGTTTAAAATTACTTTATGATGTCTACTTATTCATTTTCATAGATGCTCTTTTTTAATTAATTAGTTAATTTTATTGGTTGTGTTGGGTCCTTTTTGCTGTGCGCGGGCTTTCTTTAGTTGCAGTGAGTGGGGGCTACTCTTCGTTGTGGTGTGTGGGCTCCTCATTGCTGTGGCTTCTCTTATTGCGGAGCTCGGGCTCTAGGCACATGGGCTTCAGTAGTTGCAGCACATGGGCTCAATAGTTGTGGCTCACAGGCTCTAAAGCGCAGGATCAATAGTTGTGGCACATGGGCTTAGTTGTTCCATGTCATGTGGGATCTTCCTGGAGCAGGGCTTGAACCCTTGTCCCCTGCATTGGCAGGCAGATTCTTAACAACTGCACCACCTAGGAAGCCCCATAGATGCTCTTTTTGAAATTTTTTTCTATATATTTTGTAAGACCCCTTCTCTCTCCTTCTCCCCCTTTCCCTCTCCCTCATTTTGTTGGTCATGCTAAAGTGGTGATTCCTGATTTAGGACGTAAAGATAAAGGTACTAAGTATGTGTCTTGCATTACTGGATTATTACATCTAATTAGAAGTACTGTACAATTACTACATGTGGAAACATAACTGGAGATGTAAAAAACAAAAAGCAAAATAAACAATACAAAAGAAGGAGGCTCTGGAATATTTACTTTTGAACTTGTTTCTATTTAGGCAACCTCAGAAAGGTCTGAAAAGAAAATAGCATCAAGCACTTATTACTTATTCATTTTCTATTTCTTTCCACTTTTTATTCTCTTCTCTCTGCTTTTAAAAACACTTCTTCAAGGCCTAGCTTAATTAAATTTTTTCAAGATTGCTTACTCCATTTTTGGCCCATTGAAATATCTTTCGTCTTCCCTTTTAGCTAATTTCCAATCTCTTTTATCATTTGATCATGCTCTTTCTTATATATGGGTCCTTCGATTTCTTTTCTGGATGAAGTATATTATCCTAGGGAATGGCTTTTAAATTTCATACTGAAAAAAATCACGTTTCTCTTCTTGTGTATTTGAATTGAATTGAAATGACCAAGATTGAACTGAATTGAAAAGATTTATACAGGGTCAACACATGTTTAGGGTGTGTGCCCTCTTACAGCCAAGAGAGATGAGTGTAATCAATCATGCTGCTGATCCTGGGCCTGGTTTCATCATATTTGTAAGCAAAGTGCTACAGGCAGCTACTACTAATCATTAGATTTGGCATGCAAGATAAGCCTTTATAGGATCCTGGATACTTTGAATGTGTTATTAATTATTTCTTCCTTTAGTGTGGAATAAAAATAAAAGCTATATTTTAGAAGTTATAATTTTCCAAATCTTGCTATAGTACTGTTAAGAAGCAGGAAGAGTAACCATTCTTTTCTGACCCAAAAGAAAGTTTTGGCCCTGATATAACATCAAGGATCAAGATCAAGGATCAAGGATCATTGTAAAGCCTGAATGTATACTCATTTTGAAGAAACATTATTTTCAGCTCTGAGTATTTTAATCTCATCTAGGTATGTTTTTTGACTCACCCCTTTATTTGCTAGAAGCTGTTGTCATACAACTGTGAACTTGAAAATTTATACTGTATACTACACATATTGCTTTTCATATTATGTGATACCTTTACACCAGGAGATTTTAGATCTAGAAAAGGGAGATTATTTGCAAAGCAAACTGAAATGCTGATCTTGATAAAGGTGTAAGGTTAATTTTTGAGGACTGAGAGAGGAAGGAAGGCAAACCAGCAATATAGCACAACTTCCACTCTAAGGGAAACATATCTTTTTGACTGGAAATAAAATAAAAAAAATGTTTTTTGTTTCTGTAAAGAAAACATAAACCCACGTTTTCTGTAATGGCAGGATGTGGGTAAATTAATATAATGGAAACTCATGTCTGAAAACTTGAAAACTAATTTTACTTTTATTTTTATCAACTCATACAATGTACTCCAACATTGAATTGTATTCTAAAGTAGGCTTTTAGTAAACAAATATTTTGTGGGCTTTTAAGGAAATTATGAGGTAGGGAAAGTTGGTCTTAGTGGTTAACTATAAATTATACTATGCCACCATCACAAATGAAATCAGACACTTTCCGAAGACCTATCTTCATTGTTCCCCTGACCCTCAGAGACTTGACAAAAACGTGAATCTTTCCATCTTATTGAAATGTGATTATTGCCTTGGCAATCAATCTATCATGGCACAAAATAGCAGCTAGTTGCCATAATTTTTAGAGCAGTTTTAGATTCACAGAATAATTGAGTGGAAAATGTAGAGTACTAACACACACTCTAGCTCACTCCAAACACAGCCTCCCACATCAATGTACTGTGCCAGTGTGGTACATTTGTAACTATTTATGAACCAACATTGACACATCATTATCAACCAAAGTCCATAGTTTACAGTAGGGTGCACCCTTGGTGGTATATATTCTATGGGTTAGGCAAATATGTAATGTTACTTATCTAACATTACAATTTCATTCAAAATAGTTTTATTGTCCTAAAAATCCTCTGTACTTTGCCTATATATCCTGTCCTCTTCCCTATACCCTGACAATCACTGGTCTTTCTGCTGTCTCTATACTTTTGCCTTTACCAGAATGTCATATAGACAGAATCATGCAAGATATAACCTTTTCAGTCAGTCTTCTTTTACTTAGCAATATATATTTAAGTTTTTTCCATATCTTTCCATGTACTGAAAGCTCATTTCTCTTATGGTGCTAACAATAATATTCCATTGTCTAAATGTACCACAGTTTATTTATCCAAATACCTACTGAAGGACATCTTGATTTTTCTAAGTTTTACAAATTATGAATAAAGCTGCTATAGCTGTGTACAGATTTTTGTGTGGATGTAAATTTTCACTTCATTTGGATATATTGGGTATATAACATCTTAAGGAAAAACCCAAATGAACTTTTTGGCCAACCCAGTATGTCAAGGAGCACAGTTGCTGGATTCTATGATAACAATAATGTTTCATTTTGTAAGAAACTGCCAAGCGATCTTCCAAAGTTGCTTTACTATTCTGCATTCCCATAAGAAATGAATGATAGTTCCTGTTTCTCCACATCCTTGTCAGCATTTGTTATGGTCCATGTTATGAATTTTCACCATTCTAATAGGTGTATAGTGGTTTCTCATTATTATTTTAATTTGCAGTTCTCAAATGACATGTTGAGCACCTTTTTATGCATATTTTCCATCCATATATCATCTTTGTGTGAGGCATCTGTTCAGATTTTTTGCCCATTTTTTTTCTTAAATTTTTTTTTTTCTGTGGAAGGTGCATGTAATATGAGATCTACTCTCTTAACAAACTTTTAAGTTTACAGTATATTATTGTTGACTACAATGTTATACAGCAGAACCCTAGAGCTTATTCTTCTTGCTGGACTGAAATTTTATGCCTGTTGATAAGTAACTCCCCATTTCCCTCTCTCCCTGGCCTCTGGAAACCATTAGTCTACTCTTTAATTCTATGAGACTTGAACTATTTTTAGCTACCTTATAAAAGTGGAATAATGCAATATTTATCTTTCCATAATTGGCTTATTTCATTTAGCATAATGTCATCAAGGTTCATTCACGTTGTCACATATTGCAAATTTCCTTCTTTTTCTTAAAGACTGAATAGTATGCCATTGTATATATATACTACATTTTCTTTATCTACTCATCTGTTGATGGACTAGGTTTTTATACATACTGGTTATTGTGAGTAGTGCTGCAGTGAACATGGAAGTGCTATCTCTTCCAGATGAGAGAAAATATTTGCAAACCATATGTCTGGTAAGGGGTTAACCTCTAAAATATGTAAAGAACTCCTACAACTGAATAGTAAAAACAATAACCTGATTAAAAGATGTGCAAAGGACTTGGTTAGATATTTCTCCAAAAAAGACATACAAATGTCTAACACGTATGTGAAAAAAGGCTCAACACTGCTAATCTTTAGGGAAATGCAAATCAAAACCGTAATGAGATATCACCTCACACTTGTCAGGATGGCTATTATAAAAAAACAGAGCACAGATGTTGGAACTAATGTGGAGAAATTGGAACGTTTGCACGCTGTTGGTGGGAACGTAAAATGTAAAACTATGGAGATTCCTCAAAAATTTAAAAATACAAATCCCATAAGATCCAGCAATTCCACTTCTGGGTATTTATCCAAAATAATTGAAAATTTTCCCCCCATTTTTAACTTTTTTTTTTGTTTGTTTTCAGTTTTAAGAATTCTTTAGTCACCGGATTGGTGAGCGTTATGCCAATGGCTTCAACCGACGAGGTCAATGCATGACCCGGACCAGCAATCCCAGTCCCGCAATAGTAAGCAAAGAATTTCAGACTACCACTTTAAGCTTAAGCACAAAGCAAAGTTTATTTAAGCATAGGTACATTCTCTGAGAGAGAAAGAGAGAGAGAGAGAGAGGCGCGCGCTGTTTCTGAGAGAGGGCTGTTTCAGCAAAGTGAAGCAACCCCAAAGCAAAGTTTATAGAAACAAAGTTACACTTGCAGGAGCGGGCTGTTTCTGCGAATTGAAACCAGCATTCCTGCACAGGCTTAAGAGCGCTTTTAAGGAGCATTTTGCAGGGAGGCGGGGGTGAGTGACAGGGGATCATTATTTGATTGACAGTCCTGAGCTATGTAACAAGCTTACTGCTGCTCATGCACTCACCCTTGAATTGCTAAGGAACGCCCAGGGAGGGCGGTGGGGCAGAATCACATGTAGATTTTATTATAATGATGGTATAATAAGTTTGGGTTTACTGTAGGTCATAGCCAGTCTGCTCTGGGCATGCGCAGCCTGGGAAAGTTCCCTTTTGTTACTGTGCCCCTTTTCATCAGGATAAGCTGTCCACCGCAAGACCATAGTTTCGCCCATTCTGGGTGGGGTCAGGGGAGGATCCCCAGATGATTGGGCGCGACTTGATTACTCCTTGTCTTTGTTGCCGCTGTCACCTCCTTGATGCTAATGTCTGACTAACTAACACTTTGTATATTTGGGATAATAGTCCTTTATCAGACAAGTCTTTTACAAATATTTTCTCCCAGTCTGTGGCTTCTTTTCACATTGTGTTTTGTAGAGAAGACTTTCAAAGAACATTTTAATGAATTCCAACTTAATAATTTTCTTAAAAGAATCACATCTTTGTTATTGCCAAACCCAAGGCTATCCAGATTTTCTCCTATGTTATCCCTAGGAGTTTTTTAGTTTTGCATTTTACATTCATGTCTGTGATCCATTATAAATTATTTTTCATGAAGGGTGTAAGTTCTACGTCTAGCACCATTTGTTGAAGACTATCCTCCTCTGTGCTCTTTTGTCAGAGATCAGTTGACTGCATCTGGATCTATGTCTGAGCTCTCTATTCTGTTCTATTGATCTGTTTGTCTAATCTTCTGCCAGTATGACACTGTCTTGATTATTAAAACTTTAATGTAAGATTGAAGTTGGGGGGAGTGTCAGTCTTCTGACTTTGTTCATCTCCTTCAATATTATGCTGGCAATACTGGGTCTTTTGCCTCTCCATATAAAACTTAGAATCTGTCTATAGGCACAAAATAACTTGCTGGAATTTTGATTGAGATTGTGCTGAATTTATATATTAAGTTGGGAAGAACTGACATCTTACAATATTGAGTTTTCCTATTCATGAACATGGGATAGCTCTCCACTTATTTAGTTCTTTGATTACTTTCATCAGAATTTTGTAGATTTTCTCATCCAGATCTTGCTCATAGCTTGTCAGATTTATACCTAAGTATTTCATTCACTTGGTGATAATGTAGATAGTACTGTGTTTTTAAATCTTGAATTCTAATTGTCTATTCCTTGTATATAGGAAAGCAATTGACTTTTGTGCACTAATCTTGTATCGTGCAACCTTGCTTAATCACTAATCAGATCCAGTTTTTGTTTTTTGTTTTTTGTTTTTTGTTTGACAATTCTTTCAGATTTTCTACATTGACAATCATATCATCTATGAACATAGACAGTTTAATTTCTTCCTTCCAGATTTATATGTTATATTTTCTTTTCTTATTGCATTAGCTAGGGCTTTCAGTATGATTATGAATAGTACAGCAGTGTTATAAAACATTCTTGCCTTCTTACCAGCATTAGTGGGGAAGAACACAGTTTCTCATCACTAAGTATGATGTTAGCTGTTGGTTTTTGTAAAAGTTCTTTATCAGGTTGAGGAAGGTCTCCTCTATTAGTTTGCTGAGAGTTTTTATCATGAGTAGTTTTCGATTTTATCCACTACCTTTTCTGTATCTGTTGATATAATCATGTAATATTTTTCTTTAGTCAGTTAATATGATGGGTTGCATTAATTGATTTTCAGATGTTGAACCAGTGTTACATACTTGGAATTGCATAATTCTCTTCATACAATGTTGGATTTAATTTGCTAATGTTTTATTGAGGGTTTTGCTTTTATGATCATGAGAGACATTGGTTTGTAGTTTTCCTTTGTTGCAATGCCTTTACCTAGTTTTGGTATTAGTGTAATGCTGGCCTCATACTATGAGGTTATATGAATTATAACATGCTTACTCTGTTTCTATTTTCTGGAAGTAATTGCAGAAATTAGGATAATTTCTTCTTTAAACATTTGGTAGAATTCACCAGTGAACCCATTCATAACTGATGCCTTCTGTTGTGGAAGGTTATTAATTATTAATTCAATATTTTAAATAGATATAGGCCTATTCAGATTGTCTTATTTCTCCCTGAAATAGTTTTGACAGATTGTGTCTGTCAAGGAATTGGTCCATTTCATCTAAGTTATCAAATTTGTGAGCATAGAGCTGTTCATACTTTTATTATCTTTTAATATTCATGGTATCTGTACTAATGTATCTTCTTTCATTTCTGATGTTAGTAACTTGTGTCTTCTCTGTTTTTCTTAGTTACCATGGCTAGAGTTTATGAATTTTATTGATCTTTTCAAAGAACTGGCTTTTGGTTTCATTGATTTTGTCTATTTATTTCCTGTTTTCAATCATTGATTTCTACTCTGAGCTTGATTATTTGTTTTATTCTGCTTCCTTTGGATTGAATTTTCTCTTTTTTTCTCGTTTCCTAAGGTAGAAAATTAGATTGTTGATTTTATAACTTTCTTCTTTTCTAATATATGTATTCAATGCTATAAATTTCCTTCTAAAAATGCTTCCACTGCACTCCAGATTTTTATGTAATATTTTCATTTTAATTTCTGCTGAGTCTTCTTCTTTGGCTAGTTTGTTATTTAGGTGTTGTTTAATTTCTAAGTGTTTTGTGGTTTTCTACCTATCTTTTTGTTTTTATTTCTAGTTGAATCCTATTGTAATCTGTGCATACATTGTATGGTTTCTACTCTTTTAAATTTGATAAGGTACGTTTTGTGGCCTAAAATATGATCTATCTTGCTAAGTGTTCAATGTGAGCTTGAGGAGAATGTGTATTCTGCTGTTGCTGGGTGAAGTATTCTACAAATGTCAATTAAATTCAATTGATTGATCATATTGTTGAGTTCAACTATGTCTTTACTGATGTTCTTCCTGCTGGAACTGTCCATTACTGACAAAGGGATATTAACTTCCAACATAATAATGAATTTATTTCTCTTTGCAGTTTTATCAATTTTTTTTCTCAAGTATTTTGATACTTAGTTTTTAGGTACATTCACATTAAAGACTGTTATGTCCTCCTGGATAATTTTGACCCCTTATCATTGTCAATTGCTTTATCATTGTCAATAGCACAGACATATATATACTACCAACTGTAAAATAGATAGCCAGTAGGAAGTTGTTGTATAACAAAGGGAGTTCAACTCAAGGATGGAAGATGCCTTAGAGGACTGGGATGGGGAGGATGGGGGGGACTCGAGGGAGGGTGTGGGGGGGAGTCGAGGAAGGAGGGAATATGGGGATATGTGTATAAAAACAGATGATTGAACTTGGTGTACCCCCCCCCAAAAAAAGAGCATTTTTGATATTCAGTGTCTTTTGTGTTTCCATACAAATTTTAAGAATATTTATGCTAGTTCTCTGAAAAATGCCATTGGTGTTTTGAGAGGGATTTCATTAAATCTATAGATAGCCTTGGGTAGTCTGGTTCTGTTAACAATATTAATTCCTCCAATTCATGAACATGGTGTATCTTTTCATCTGTTTGTGTCATCTTTAATTTCTTTCATCAGTGTCATAGTTTTTGGAGCACAGGTCTTTTGCCTCCTTAGGTAGGTTTACTCCTAGGTATTTTATTCTTTTTGATGTGATGGAAAATGGGATTGTTTCCTTAATTTCTCTTTCTGCTATTTCATTGTTAGTGTATAGAAATGCAACAGATGTCTGTATCTTAATTTTGTATCCTGTAACTTTACTGAATTCATTGATGAGCTCTACTATAGTTTTCTGGTAGTGTCTTTAGGATTTTCTATGTATATATGTGTTATCTGCAAACAATGATAGTTTTAATTCATTTCCAATTTGGATTCTTTTTATTTGTTTTTCTTGCTTGATTGGTGTGGCTAGGACTTCCAATACTATGTTGAATAAGAGTGGTGAGGGTGGGCATCCTTGTTTTGTTCATGATCTTAGAGGAAATGCTTTCAAATTTTCACTGTTGCATATGATGTTAGCTGTGGGTTTGTCATACATAGACTTTATTATGTTCAGGTATATTCCCTTTATGACCACTTTTTGGAGAGATTTTATCAAAAATGGATGTTGAACTTCGTCAAAAGCTTTTTCTGCATCTATTTAGATGATCATATGGTTTTTATTCTTCCGTTTGTTGATGTGGTATGTCACGTTGATTGATTTGTGGATATTGAAAGATCCTTACATCCATGGCATAAATTCCATTTGACCATGGTATATAATCCTTTTAATGTATTATTGTATTTGGTTTGCTAATGTTTAGTTGAGGATTTTTGCACCTATGTTCATCAGTGATATTGGCCTGTAATGATGTGACCAATAATGGGTTAATAGCCAACATATATAAACAGCACATACAACTCAACATCAAAAAAAAAAAGGAAAGAGAAGAAAGATGGTGGCGAAGTAGAAGGACATGGAATGCATCCCTCTCCACAGATGCATCGGGGAAACACCAAAAGACTCAATAATTCCCAGAGAGAACCAGCTGAACACCAGGACACAACCTTGGATACCAGAAAGGACTGCAAAGATCCCGACATAACTGGGTCTATAGAACACAGGGAAAAAAGGAGAAAGAGGAGGAGAAGAAAGGAAAGGGATGGGTCCCACACCTTGGGGAGGGAGGATCTGAAACAGAGGGGAGATTGCTGAATTCAGGGAAACATCCCTTATCTGATGGGGAAACCCCTTCTCCAAAGCGGAATTTCCCTCGGTCAGAAGGGAGGCATTTGGGACTGTTCAAAGAGGGTGAAGTGGCTGAGCTGTGGCAGATGGGAAAGAGTGAGAAACACATGGAGGGTCTGCACCATGGCTCAGCATGTCTGGACTGAGATGTGGGTTCACAGCTGAGCAGGGGGTCTGGGAGCTGGAATGTGGGAACCAGAGAACTGGTTCAGGGTGAGAAACATTGTTGGCAGTAGGGAGATGGACTGAGAGGGCAGGAGGGAAGAAATCCACAGCAGAGAATGCCTACCACAGAGGGCTGGGAGGCCATGGCAGTGGCTCGATACTGCTGACTCACAAGCAGGGGAGAGGAACCACGGATGTAGACTCTCTCTCAGTGCCTGCGACGGACAAAGGAAGGACCACTCTGGGCCTGGTTAAAACACTCAGGGATGACAAAGCTCCCCGGGTGGGGCTTACCTAGACTGCCTGCGGCCAAGAGCCAAAAGCCCGCACAGTGGCCCAGCTCCAGAGACATTCTGTTTACACCTGAGCCTCCGGCATCCCTCTGTAACAGGCACCACCAAGGCTGACTGAGCCGCTGTGACCCAGGCAGTGCACCTGGCCGAGTAGTAGCAGTGGGGAGGAGCCACGGTTGGAGTCTCTCTCTCAGCCTAAGCCACCGGTGTCCCTCTGCAACGGGCACTGCCCAAGCTGCTGTGACCCAAGCAGAGTACCACTGCTCACTCACCCCCAGGGATAGGAGTCACTATTGTACCTTCTCTCTCCCGACACACCTGTGCTTACAGATGAAAAATAAAGGAAGCTCTACTGGTCACAGAATAATACAAAAAACCCAAGGTGGGTAGAAGGACACTTACAGATGAGACCCCAAGGAAACAGAAATATTATTATTAATTCTATTTATCTAGTCCATTCTGCAGTCAGTTCTAGTTTTTTTTTTTTATTATTTTTTACTTTATTAATTACAATCTTAGTCCTAAGGGATCTACACATCTTATAACATATTTTTTATTCTATTTTTTATTCTATCTTTATTTCTAGTCTTTTAATATATTTCTATTTCTAGTTGAGTTTTTTTGTAGTGCTGACTGTATCTCTCCTACCTTCTTTTCATCTCTATCTTTTACAGATTTCTATTTCTTTTTCTTTTCATATTTCCAGTCACACTATGCTCTTCTGTTGCCCTGTCTTCTATCCTTTTTTGCTTTCTTTTATCTTAATATACTCATAATTAAAATTATCATTCGGTTCTGTTTCCTTGCTTTATTCTCCAGATCACACACTGCTTTGGTTTTTATTATTAGGCTTGGTCTTCATCTTAGTTCTGATTATAAGTGTCTGATTTTGTTTTGGGAGTCTTCAGTCTGTCTGATTGTACTCTTGCTCTTTATTATATTTGATCCTAGCTTTCAAAATTTCCCTGGATATGTGTTTGTGTGGGTGTGTTTTTTTTTTAATTAATTATGATCTTAGTCCTAAGGGATATACACGTATTATACCATATTCTTTTATTATTTTATTCTATTCTTTTCTTCTATTTTTATTTTTAGACTTTTTACATATTTCCATTTCTAAGTTTCTTGTAGTGCTAACTTTATCTCTTCTACCCTCTTTCCTTCTCTTTTATACAATTCTATTTTTTTCTCTCTTTTCTTTTTCTTTTCATATTTCCAGTCACACTACGCTATTCTGTTGCCCTGTCTTCTATCCTTCTTTAGTTTATTTTATCTTAATATACTAATAAGCAATATTATCACTCTGCTCTGTTTCCTTGCTTTATTCTCCAGATGACACACTGCTTTGGTTTTTATTATTAGGTTTTGTCTTTATCTTAGTATAATTGTCTGATTTCATTCTGAGAATCTTCAGTCTGTCTGGTGGTACTCTTGCTCTTTAGTATATTTGATCCTGGCTTTCAAAATCTCCCTAGATTTGTGTTTGTCTGGGTTTTCTTTTCTTTTTTTTCTTTTTTTCTTTTTTTTTGGTTTTGAATTTCTGTTGGTTTTCTCTTTGAATGTCTGATAGCATACTGGGGTTCTTCTGTCAGGTCTTTCTAGGGCCTTATGTTCTATTGGATTCAGTATTTGTGTGTCTTATACATGTATGTGTTTCTTTGACTTAGTATTTGTTTGACTCAACACTCTGCCATTAGTCTGGGGCTTGGACAGTCTTTTTCAAATGCCTTTATTGCCAGGACAAGCAAGCTCTGAAGTCTGGACTACTCCATCAGAAGTCAAGTAGGAGGCTCTGGGGAGGCAGCACTGAATCCAGGATGCTAGACTACTAGGGAGTTCTCAGACACAGGGAAGATTAAATGAAGAGAACTCTCACAGAGCATGGTATCAGAATCTAAGACTCAACTTCATCTGACTGTCTGCAACTGCCAGTGCTGGACACCTCACGCCAAACTACAAATAAGACAGGAACACAAACCCACCCATCAGCACAGAGATTATCTAAAGCCATATTAATCTCACAGATACCCTAAAACACACCACCTGACATGGCCCTGCTCATTGGAGAGAAAAGACACAGAGGCACACACTGGAAAACAGACACCAAATCCCCCCACCAGGAAGCCTACTCAAGACACTGGACAAACTCCACCACAGGGGGCAGAGAAGAAACAAGAAACAGGAGGAATTACTACTAGGAAGCAGAAGGAGAGGAGACAGCAAATCCTATAAATTAGACAAAATGAGAAAGCAAAGAAAAACCATGCAGAAAAAAAAAAAAATAAAAACACAACACCAAATAAATGAAGAGGAAATAGGAAAATTGCCTGAAAAAGAATTCAGAGTAAAGATAGTAAAGATCATCCAAAATCTTGATAGCAAAATGCAGAAAATACAAGAAACAGTTAATGAGGACTCAGAAGAACTAAAGAGCAAAGAAACTGTAATGGACAACAAAATAACCAAAATTAAAAATACTCTAGATAGTATAAACAGCAGAATAACTGAGGCAGAAGAATGAATAAGTGAGTTGGAAGGAAGAATGGGGGAAATAACTGCCACAGAGCAGGAAAGAGAAAAAAGAATAAAAAGAATGGAAGACAGTCTCAGAGACCCTGGTGACAATATTAAGCACACCAACATGAATATCATAAGCATCCCAGAAGAGAAAGAAAAAAAGAAAGGGTCTGAGAAAATATTTCAAGAGGTTATAGTGGAAAATTTCCCCAACATGGGAAAGGAAATAATTAATCAATTCCAAGAAGGGCAGAGAGTCAAATACAGAATAAACCCAAGGAGAAGTACACCGAGGCACATATTAATCAAACTAAGGAAAATTAAACACAAAGAAAAAATATTAAAAGCAGCAAGAGAAAAGCAACAAATAACATATAAGGGAAAACCCATAAGGATAACAGCTGACCTTTCTACAGAAACTCTGCAGGCCAGAAGGGAATGGCAGGATATACTGAAAGTCTTGAAAGATAAAAGCCTACAGAAAAGAATACTCTACCCAGCAAGAATCTCATTCAGATTTGATGGAGAAATCAAAAGCCTTACAGACAAGCAAAAGTTAAGAGAATTCAGCACCATCAAACCAGCCTTACAATTGCTAAAGGAACTTCTCTAAGTAGGAAACAAAAGAGAATGAAAAACCTACAAAAACAAACCCAAAACAATTAAGAAAATGGTAATAGGAACACACATGTCAATAATCACCTTCAATGTAAATGGATGAAATGCTCCAACCAAAAGACACAGGCTGGCTGAATGGATACAAAAACAAGACCCTTCTATATGCTGCTTACAAGAAACCCACTTCAGACCAAGGGATACATATAGACTGAAAGTAAAGGGATGGAAAAAGATATTCCATGAAAATGGAAGTCAAAAGAAAGCTGGAGTAGCAATACTCATACCAGACACATTAGACTTTAATGTAAAAACTATTACCAGAGACAAGGAAGGATACTACATAATGATCAAGGGATCCATCCAAGAAGAACATATCACAGTGGTAAATATCTCTGCACCCAGCATAGGGGCACCTTAATAAGTAAGGCAAATACTTACAGCCATAAAAGGGGAAATTGACAGTAACACAATAACGGTGGGAGACTTGAACACCCCACTTACATCAATGGATATATCATCCAAACAGAAAATAAATAAGGAAACACAAGCTTTAATTGAGACATTAGTCCATCTTGACTTAATTGATATTTTTTGGACATTCCACCCAAAAACTAGAGAGTACACTTTCTTCTCAAGTGCACATGGAACATTATCCAGAATAGATCACATCTTGGGGCATAAATCAAGCCTCAGTAAATTCAAGAAAATTGAAATCATATCAAGCATCTTCTCTGATCACAACGCCATGAGACTAGATATCAATTACAGGAAAAAAAAAACTGTTAAAAATACAAACACATGGAGGCTAAACAATACTCTATTAAACAACCAAGAAATCACTAAAGAATTCAAAGGGGAATCAAAAAATATCTAGAAGCAAATGACAATGAAAACACAACAACCCAAAACCTATGTGATGCAGCAAAAACAGGTTTAAGAGGAAAGTTTATAGCAATACAGGCCTACCTCAAGAAATAAGAAAAATATCAAATAAACAACCTAACCTTACACCTAAAACAAATAGAGAAAGAAGAAGAAGAAAAAAAAAAAAAAACCAAAAGTGAGCAGAAGGGAAGAAATCATAAAGATCAGATCAGAAATAAATGAAAAAGAAATGAAGGAAACAATAGCAAAGATCAATAAAACTGAAATGTGGTTCTTTGAGAAGGTAAACAAAATTGATAAACCATTAGCCAGACTCATCAGGAAAAAAAGGGAGAAGGCACAAGTCAACAGAATTAGAAATGAAAAAGGAGAAGTAACAACTGACACCGCAGAAATACAAAAGATCATGAGAGACTACTACAAGCAACTATATGCCAATAAATTGGATAACCTGGAAGAAATGGATAAATTCTTAGAAAAGTACAAGCTTCCAAGACTGAACCATGAAGAAATAGAAACTATGAACAGACCAATCACAAGTATGGAAATTGAGGCTGTGATTAAAAATCTCCAAACAAACAAAAGGCCAGGGCCAGATGGCTTCACAGGCAAATTCTGTGAAACATTAAGAGAAGAGCTAAAACCTATCCTTCTCAAACTCTTCCAAAACATAGCAGAAGGAGGAACACTCAACTCATTCTACAAGGCCACCATAACCCTGATACCAAAACCAGGCAAAGATGTCACAAAAAAAGAAAATTACAAACCAATATCACTGATGCATATAGATGCAAAACTCCTCAACAAAATACTAGCTAACAGAATCCAACAGCACATTAAAAAGATCATACACCATGATCAAGTGGGGTTTATCCCTGGAATGCAAGGATTCTTCAACATATGCAAAGTAATCAATGTGATACATCATATTAACAAATTGAAGGATAAAAACCATATGATAATCTCAATAGATTCAGAAAAAGCTTTTGAAAAAATTCAACATCCATTTATGATAAAAACTCTCCAGAAAATGAGCATAGAAGGAAATTACCTCAACATAATAAAAGCCACATATGAGAAACCAAAAGCCAACATCATTCTAAATGGTGAAATACTGAAAGAATTCCTTCTAAGAATAGGAACAAGACAAGGGTGCCCACTCTCACCATTATTATTCAACATAGTTTTGGAAGCATTAGCCACAGTTATCCAAGAAGAAAATGAAATATAAGGAAGCCAAATTGGAAACGAAGTAAAATTGTCACTCTTTGCAGATGACATGATATTATACATAGGAAACCCTAAAGACTCTACCAGGAAACTACTAGCACTAATTGATGAATTTAGTAAAGTAGTAGGATACAAAGTTAATGTGCAGAAATCTCTTGCATTCCTATATACTAACAACGAAAAAGCAGAAAGAGAAATTAAGGAAACTCTCCCATTTAACATTGCACCAAAATGAATAAAATACCTAGGAATAAACCTGCCAAAGGAGGCAAAAGACCTGTATGCAGAAAACTGTAAGACATTGTGAAAATGACTGTACTACCCAAAGCAATTTACAGATTCAACGCAATCCCTATCAAATTACCAACGGCATTTGTCACAGAACTAGAATAAGAAATCTTACTATTTGTATGGAAACGCAAAAGACCCCGAATAGTCAAAGCAATCTTGAGAAGGATAGGCGGATTTGGTGGAATTCGGCTTCCTGAATTCAAATTATACTACAAGGCCACAGTGATCAAGACAGTATGGTACTGGCACAAAAATAGAAAGGAAGATCAATGGAACAGAATACAGAACTCAGAGGTAAACCCAAGCATATATGGGCACCTTATCTTTGACAAAGGAGGGAGGAATATGCAATGGAAAAAAAGACAGCCTCTTCAATAAGCGGTGCTGGGAAAATTGGACAGCAACATGTAAAAGAATGAAATGAGAACACTTCCTAACCCCATACACAAAAATAAAGTCAACATGGATTAAAGACCTAAATGTAAGGCCAGACACTATAAAACTCCTAGAGGAAAGCATAGGCAGAACACTCTATGACATCCATCAAAGCAAGATCCTTTTTGACCCACCTCCTAGAATCATGGAAATAAAATCAAGAACAAACAAATGGGATCTCATGAAACTTAAAAGCTTTTGCACAGCAAAAGAAACCATAAACAAAACAAGAAGACAACCCTCCGAATGGGAGAAAATTCTTGCCAATGAAACAATGGAGAAAGGATTAGCCTCCAAAATATACAAGCAGCTCATGCAGCTTAATACCAAAAAAGCAAATAACCCAATCCACAAATGGGCAGAAGTCCTAAACAGACATTTCTGCAAAGAAGACATACAGATTGCCAACAAACACATGAAAAGATGCTCCACATCACTAATGATTAGAGAAATGCAAGTCAAGGCCACAATGAGGTATCACCTCACACCAGTCAGAATGGCCATCATCAAAAAATCTAGAAACAACAAATGTTGGAGAGAGTGTGGAGAAAAGGGAACTCTCCTGCACTATTAGTGGGAATGTAAGTTGGTACAGCCACTATGGAAAACAGTTTGGAGGTACCTTAAAAATCTAAAAATAGAACTACCATATGATCCACTAATCCCACTCCTGGGCATATACCCATAGAAAACCATAATCCAAAAAGAAACATGTACCGTAATGTTCATTGCAGCATTCTTTACAATAGCCAGGACATGGAAACAACCTAAATGCCCATCAACAGATGAATGGATAAAGAAGATGTGGCATATATATATGATGGAATATTACTCAACCATAGAAAGGAATGAAATGGAGCTCTATGTAGTGAGGTGGATAGAACTAGAGTCTGTCATACAGAGTGAAGTAATCCAGAAAGATAAAAGCAAATACTCTATGCTAACTCATATATACGGAATTAAAAAAAATGGTACTGATGATCCCAGTGACAGGGCAAGAATAAGGACGCAGATGCAGAGAATGGACTGGAGGACAGGGGGTTGGGTCCAGGGGGTGAAGGGGAAACTGGGATGAAGTGAGAGAGCAGCATAGACATATATACACTACCAACTGTAAAACAGATAGCTAATGGGAAGTTGCTGTATAACAAAGGGAGATCAACTCAATGGTGTGTGATGCCTTAGAAGGCCAGGACAGGGAGTGTGGTAGGGAGTCACTGGAGGGAGGGTATATGGGTATATATGTATAAGTACAGCTGATTCACTTTGGTGTACCTCAAAAGCTGGTGTAGGTATGTAAAGCAATTATATTCCAATAAAGAGCTTAAAAAAACCCAACAAAAAAGCAATTAAAATGGGCAGAAAAATAAATGGTGCAGAGGGGACTTCCCTGGCAGTCCAGTGGTTAAGACTCTGTGCTTCCAATGCAGGGCTTGCTGGTTCAATCCCTGGTCAAGGAACTAAGATCCCACATGCCACATGGCATAGCCAAAAAAATAAATAAGTAAAGATTGGGCAGAAGACCTGAATAAACATATTCCCAAAGAGGACTTGCAGATGAAGAACAAGCACATAAAAATATGCTTGTCATCACTATTTGTCAGGGAAATACAAATCAAAACCACAATGAGTTATCACCTCACACCTGTCAGAATGACTATCATCAAAAAGAATACAAATAACAAATGTTACAAAGGATGTGGAGAAAAGGGAACCCTCTTATACTGTTGGTGGGAATGTAAATTGGTGCAGATACTGTGGAAAACACTATAGAGGCTTCTCAAAAACCTAAAAGTAGAACTTCCATATGACCCAGCAATTCCACTCCTGAATATATATTCAAAAATAGCAAAAACACTAATTTGAAGATACATGAACCCCAGTACTCATAGAAGCATTTTTTACAATTGCGAAGATATGGAAGCTAACTAAGTGTCCATCAACAGATGAATGTATAAAGATATGGTGTGTATATATATATATATATATATATATATATATATATATATACACAATGGAATACTACTCAGCCATAAAAAAGAATGAAATTTTGCCCCTTGCAACAACATGGATGGACTTGGAGGGCATTATGCTAAGTAAAAGATGTCAGAGAGAGACAAATACTATATGATATCACTTATATGTGGAATCTAAAAAAAAAAATACAACAAACTAGCAAATATAACAAGAAAGAAGCAGACTCACAGATATGGAGAACCAAGTAGTGGTTACCAGTTGGGGGGAGGGGCACTATAGGGGTGGAGGAGTAGGAGGTACAAAGTACTGGATTTAAGATAGAATAAAGGATGTACTGTATAAAAAATAATAATGAAATAAAAATTTTTCAAATGTAAAACTATAACAGTTTTAGAAGAATACATAGGAGGAGATATTCTGGCACAGGTCCTTACTCTTTACATGACACCTAAAGCACCATCCATAAAAGAAAAAAATCCACAGAATGTACTTCATAATTTAAAATGTTTGCCCTAAAAAATACCCTGCTAGGTGATGAAAAGACAAGTTACAGAGTGGGAGAATGTATTTTCAATACACATATGAGACAAGGTATCTATCTTGAATATCTAAACTATTCTAAAACTCAACAGTTTAAAAAAGGTAGGAAAAACAATCCAATTAGAAAATGAGAAAATATTTGAAGAGACATTTCACAGAGGGTGATATACAGATGGCAGACAAACACACACACAAAAAAGGTCATCATCATGAGCCATCAGGGAAATGTAAATAAGATATCATCACACATCTATTAAAAAGATAAAACAAGTCATGGTGACAATATGAAATGCTGGTGTGGATGCCGAGAAACTTTCTCTTATATATCACAAGAAGTAATATAAAAGAAATAGCTACACTAGAAAATAGTGTTGCAGTTTCTTAAAAAATTAAACCTACACTTACGATATGACCCAGAAACCACATTTCTATCTCATATGCCAGAGAAATTAGAAATTTATATTCACATAAAAATCTGTACATTATTGTTCTCCTCAACTTATTTCTATTAGTTCCACATTGGAAACAACCAACGTGCTCCACAATGGGTAAATGGTGGTACTTTCATGTCATTATATACTACTTGGCAATAAAAGGAACTAATGATTGGTATGCAACTTTGATGAATCTCAAGCATAACTATGCTGAGGTAAAAAAGATTAATTTGAAAAGGTCACATGCTATATATTTCTTTTTATGTAACATTGTCAAAATAACAAAATTATGGTGATAAAGAATAGGTTAGGGCATTCTAGGTGGCACAGTGGTTAAGAATCCACCTGCCAATGCAGGGGACACGGGTTCAATCCCTGCTCCTGGAAGGTCCTACATGCTGTGGAGCAGCTAAGCCCATGTGCCACAACTATTGAGCCCTTGTGTCACAACTACTGAAGCCCACACGCCTAGAGCCCATACTCCACAACAAGAGAAGCCATGGCAATGAGGAGCCTGTGCACCACAATGAAGAGTAGCTCCCACTCACTGCAACTAGAGAAAGCCTGTGTGCAGCAATGAAGACTCAACACAGAAAATAAATAAATTAATTAAAAAAAAAAGAATAGGTTAGTGGTCACCAGCTGGTAGAGAAACTTTGGGGAAGGGAGGTGGGTATGACTATGAAAAGGATAGAATGAGAGATATTTTTGTGATAATGATATAGTTCTGTGTTTTTATGTTGGTGGTGGTTACGTGAATGTAAATTTTGGGACAAAATGGCATAGAACTATACACACACATATTGTATCATATAAAATTCCTGGTTTTGATACCTTTGTTACCTAAAGTGTAACCATTGGGGAAACTAAATGAAAAGTACAGAGGACCTATCTCTATGCCTTTTGCAACTTCTTGTGACTCTATCATTATTTCAAAATAAAAGGTAAAATACATTCCAATGAAGTAGGATTTATTACACATATGTAAGAGTGGCTAAAAATTTAAAAATCTCATCAATGTGTTTCACCCCATTAACAGGAAAATGGAGAAAAAAATCATTATCTTGGCTAATGCAAAAAATGTTTGATAAAATTTAACTCATTTTTTCTGAATTAATATTTGCAAAATAGTGGTGGAAAGGAAAGCTCTCAGTGTGATAAAAGGTGTCTACAAAAACCTACAATAAAATTATATTCAGTCATCCAACCTGAAATTTGCGAAAGTACACGATCTCTATTTCTATTTAGTGTTGTACTAGAAGTCCTATGTAGTGAAATATGGCAAGAACCAAAAACAATGGAATAAGTATAGAGAAGGAGAAATGAAATCTTTATCTTTGTAAATGTATTTTTGAAAGAATACACACACACAGAATATCATTAATAGTTAGGGAAAGGACTTCCCTGGTGGTGCGGTGGTTAAGAATCCGCCTGCCAGTGCAGGGGACATGGGTTCAATCCCTGGTCTGGGAAGATCCCACATGTTGCAGAGCAACTAAGCCTGTGTGCCACAACTACTGAAGCCTGCACAACCTAGAGCCCATGAGTCACAACTGCTGAGCCCATGCACAGCAACTACTGAAGCCTGTACACTCTAGGGCCTTTGTGCTACAACTATTGAGCCCAAGTACTGCAACTACTGAAGCCCATGCACCTAGAACCTGTGCTCTGCAACAAGAGAAGCCACCACAATGAGAAGCCCGTGCATAGCAATGAAGAGCAGCCCCCACTCACCACAACTAGAGAAAGTCTGGGCATAGCAATGAAGACCCAAAGCAGCCAAAAAAAAAAATTAGGGAATATATCATGTCTTTTACATACAAGGTCAACATAAAAATGAATTTTGCTTCTATAAAACAATCACAAAGAAGTAGAAAATGAAGTTTAAGAAATGATGTTAATTACATGGTTAAAAACATCAAGTATCAATAAGATTAAACCTAATGCAGATGTGTAGGACTTGTTCAACTCAAATAATAAAATGCTTTTCAGAGAAAGTAGACAGAAATAGAGGGATAAACTTTACTCAAAAATTGGAAGATTCAAAATTGTAAAGATGTAAATTCTCTCAAAATATGTATACAGGGTTAAGATTCCAGATATAAATCAAATACCAGCAGAATTATTTTGCAAATTGACTAATTTTAATATTTACTTGAAAATGCAAAGGGTAAGAATAAGTTAGATATGAGAAATAACAAAAGTGGAGGATATACCCTACCAGATACATGACCCACTATAAAAATTTATTAAAACAGTATAATATTGCTACATATATAAACAAATACTCCACCCCCAAATGGAGCACAGAAACAGATCCACATATATATTATTAAATGATTTGCAACAAAGATGATACTGTAGTTCTTTGTAAAAGTCTAATCTTTTCAGTAAATGATGTGGGTCAATTGGATACGTACATGGATAAACATGAATCTTGACACTTATATGTTAACAAAAATCAATTCTGGAAGGATTGTACATCTAAGTAGGAAAAAGAGCTACAGGAGAACATGGGCAGAATATCTTCATGGACTTGAAGTAGACATAATTCTTAAACAAGACCATAAAAGCACTAAAAAAATGGGAAATTGAAATTACAATTGGGTGTTTCTTTTTATCATTAGACAACAACCAAGAGAAGAAAAAAGCAAGCCACACAGTGGGAAACATACCTGCAGTAGATATATCTGGGAAAAAAAAGGACTTAAATTGAGAATTGTATATATTTTAAAAAGCCTCCTACAAATCAATAAGAAAAAGTCAGATAACTCAATAGAACATTGGATAAAGGACTTGAACAGGCATTTCATAAAAGAGGACATTCAAATTGTCAATAAGCATATGAAAAGGTGCTCAACATTATTGGTCATCAGGGAATCACAAAATAAAATCACAAGAGTACCAGTATGTACTTAACAGGATGGCTAAAGTTAAGAAGACTGAAAATGCAAAGTGTCAGTGCTGATATAGAGTGACTGGAATAATCATATACTCCTCATAGAAATAAAAATTTGTACGCTTTGGAAACATGTTGGGTAGAACCTACCTAAACTGAACCTGTACCTACCCTGTAACCAAGAAATTTCACTCCTAGTTATGTACTCAACTGTAGAATAGAAAAATACTCATAAAAAACAGATACAAAAATAATCATGGTGGTATGATTAATAATGGCCCTAATCAGGGATTGGCAAACTGTGGCCAGCAAGTCAAATTTTGCCTGCCATTTTGTTTTGCTTTCACACTACAATGGCAAAGTTGTTTAGTTGTAATAGAAACCATGTGTCTAAAGCCAAACAGTTTTACCATTTGGCCTTTTACAGAAAAATGTTTTTGACTTCTAGCCCAAACTATAAATAACCACATGCAGATCAATATAATGGAAAAACAATGGTATAGTTTTACAATGGACCTCTATGCAGCAATAGTTTTCAACTTAGCATGCATCAGAATCCTTTAGAGGGCAATTTATCCCAAACTGTTTGTCCCCACTCCCCAGAATTTCTGATTCAAAATTTCTGGAGTGGAACCCAAGAATTTGCATTACTAATGAAGTTCTCAGGTGATGCTGATTTTGCTGGTCTGGGGACCACACTTTGAGAACACTGCTATAAAATGAATTTGAGTGAATTACTTCTACAAGCAACAACATGGATGAATTTCAGAAACATAATATTTAACAAAAGAAGCAAGACAAGAGTACATATTTATTATTCTATTCATATAGTTTAAAAATAGACAATAGAAGTAAAGGTACAGGTTTCTTTAGGTAGTGACTAGAATAAGGAACAATGGGGATTTCTAGAGTGTTATGTTTCTTGATCTTGGTAATGGTTACACTTTTGTGCTCACTTTATAAAATTTCATAGAGCTGAATATTCACAATTTGTGTACTTTGCTACAAGTTGTGTACTAAAAATATAACTTTACTATTTTTTAAATTACAAAAAATCAATTGTGCCACAGTTGATAACAATGTCAAATAAGAGTTACTTTCAGAGGTACAAAAAAGAAACCTGATTACTGAGACTTAACCAATAAAGGTTTACTTTTCTCAAATATCAAGAAGCAGAGAGGTTGGATTCCAGGCATTCTAGGGCTGCTACAGCTTCTCTAGGATGTCACCAATGCCCTCAGTCTCCTATCTTTCTGTTCAATCATCCTTAGTATGTAACTTCTGTATTCAAAGTTACAAAGTGGCTGCTGTAATTTTAGTCATATCCATATTCCATTGAAGAAAAATAAAAAATGCTAAAGGTGAAACAGTGACATCTTACAAGAAATGCCAAATTTCTCCTAAAATCTTTTGTATATATATAGTCATAATTTTGTCACACGATCACTCCTAAATGCAAAAGAAGCTGATAAATGAAGTAATTAAGCTTTTTTGGTCACTCTAAAAATACTTTTGTTGGTAAGAAAGAAGTGGATGTTTGATAAGCAGTTAGCAGTGTTTCACATTGTAGGTGATTAAAGCTACAAAATGTATCTCATAATCACAAAATGAACATTTTCAACACATTTAAAATGGAATTTATCTTTTTTATATTTCTTTAGACTGAATTGAATTATAAATACACAAATACATTTTTTATGTATGATATACATCTTTGTATTATAAATGTCCCAAACTCTAGACAAACAGCTTTCTTCATTTTTTTTTTTTGTTTGTTTCCTAGGGTAAATTTTGAACTAGATACTTGTGAAGTAATCCCTGGTGTGTAGCCAAGCTCTAAATGATTTATAGATTGCTATTAAAGACAGAAAATATGTACTCATTTTAAATTTCAACTCTTATTTATCTGTTCTACACTTATCAGTGTGTATAATCTCATGACCCATGTCGTGAATGACAAAAACGTTTCTTTTGAATATTGTCATAATATGTTACAGTACATTTTTGGAAATATTGTATCCATCCATCCATTCATCTCTTCATACATTTACTCTTCCATTCATTCATCTGGCAAATATTTATTGCATTCCTTTTAAGTGACATGTATTGTTCCAGCAATGGTATTGCAATGAATAAGATAGAAACAGTCCATACCCTCCTAGAATTGACTAAATAGCAGAGAAAATAGACATTGAATAAGTTTTTGCAAGATTTATGAAGAAAGATAATGTTTTGAGTGTGTTTTAAGGAGATCAAAGTTTGGCATATCAGAAAATGCTTGCATGAAGAAGTGATATTTAATCTGAGACATGAAAGAGGAAGGAGTTAGCTAGGCTAAGTTAGATAAAATTGGGAGTGAAAAATGTTCCAGGTTTAAGGAATATCTTGTGAAAATGCTTGGGTGAAAACATAGCATGTTCAAGGGACTGAAAAAGCAAGGGAGTTTAATGACCAGATTTGTGTTTAATTAAGACCTATGTACAGACTGGATTGTAGGTAGAAAATATATATAGAAAGAGATTGATGATGAGGTTTTTTAGGAGTCAAGATTTAAAATAATGACTATCTGAACTAGCATGGCAGTTAGTGGAAGTGAATGAATTCCAGAGATTGGGGATGTGTAGGATGAATCTTAGTTTTCTGGCACTAGCAGTTGAATGGCTGGTAATGCCATTTACTATAAGGAAAATGGATTTGACATGAAAAATGTTGAGTTCAGTTTTGGTTATGTTGAATTAGTGTGTCTGTGAGACATTCAAGTAGAAATGTTAAATAGGAACCTGGATGAATAGGTGTGAAGCTTAGAGGAGAGTTATAGGGATTTTCAGCATCTAGATGCTGAAATTAAAATCAAAGTTGTTGGTACCAACTAAGAAGAGAAGTTATAAAGAAAAAAGAAGAAAGCCTAGAACAGATCCCAAAGAAATAAATTGATGCTGGTAAAGAATACCTTGCACATGGTAAGAACTCAGTATATTCAGACTTATTCAAATTGAAAACTAATTTTATATGGAATTAAAATATTTCAACAATATACTATTTTCTAAGATACACTATTAGTGAGAAACATTTTTACATATTGTTTTTAAGTCTGAAATAATTGTGTGCACTTTCTTTTGGGTCATATTTTATACCTCAACTTTAACACCTGCTGGGATTGGAGTTGAGTTATAGCTCTAGAAGCAAAGAGGGTTGATGGGGGTAGGTCCTGAGGAGAATTAGCAGTGAATTACCTCAGAACCAAGGCAATTACCTCAGAGGAGGCCATTGCAGTTTCCAAGTCACAGCAAGGTTAATCTACTCATACAGAGTCAGAGAGGCTCCTTCTACAGGCAAAGAAGACTAATTAGAATTTAGAGTTTCAATATCTCCAGCATCATCAGGATCTTCCCATATAAAGACTCATTCTAATTTTCAGGATCCTGTTCCTTCCCAATCAATGCCCTCATTTTAACAGCAGACACCCTGCAAGTTGGGTATTCAATTTGTATTGTGATTTGGCCACACACAGGACAAGATCCTGGGTTTGGTTTCTTTCAGGGCAGACATTAAAACTTCCAGGTAATTTATACAGCATTTGAGTTGGGAATTAGAATCCCTGAGTTAAGCCTTTTCTTTTCCTACTTTGTACAGCTCAATTAGGAGCAACCAGCCAACCTCATTACACTCATTAGTTTGAAAAAAATATCAAAGTATCACAGACAAGGTCACTCATAACCTTACTTTTTTTTTTTTTTTTATAAATGTTTGATGAGGAGCATTCTATGATGGTATTTTCCATTTTCAATAGATATTTGAATCTCGACAGAAATCCAATAATATTTCTATTTCAACATCACACTATGGATTATCAGTGTTCTCTTTCCTACTGGAAATAGAACAATTTACTTTTCAGTCAAATCAGATTAGAAAACCAATTCCAGAAACCCCAGAATCAATTCAGAAAATTGATCCTTAAGATTCCATTCTTCTAGAACCACATATGGTATCAAAATGTGTATTAGTGTTCTCTAGAGAAACAGAACCAAAAGGATGTAGGATGTGTGTACTTGTGTGTGTGTGTGTATGTGTGTGTATTGAGAAGGAGAGAGAGACAGAGAGACAGATTTTTAAGGAATTGCCTCACACAATTGTGGAAGCTCTAAATTCTGAAATCTAAGGTCAAGTTGGCAGACTGGAGACTCAGAGAATAGTTGCTGATTTTGCAGCACAAGTCTAAAGACAGTCTGTAGGCAAAATCCTATTTCCTTTGGGAGATCTTAGTTTTTTCCACTTAACACCTTCAACTGAGTGAATGAGGCTCACTCACATTATAGAGGGAAATCTGCCTTATTAAAAGTCTACTGATTTAAATATGTCTCATCAAAAATACCCTAACAGTAACATTTAGACTGGTATTTTAGGAAAAATCTGGGTACTGCAGCCTAGTCAAGTTGACACATAAAATTAACTATCATAGAAGTGAAAAAAATTTTCATAATTTCTGATTTTGAGCCTATTTACTTGTTTAATTTGAAGCACACCATATCTTAAAATATTCCCTCATATAAAATAAACCGATATTTATTAAATGTCTACTGATAAAAGAAAGTTTAGACCATACACTGACTCTTCGTTACAGTAGAGAGACATTATAGTGCTAAGTGGAGAGGTGTACAATAAAAACTAATTTTCCAAATGTTGATGCATGCTATAAAATGGAATTTAGACATCAGTAACAGTTATCCTTAAAATTTTCTATATTTTCTTCTGTTTAAAATCATATGGTTGAAATTTTCCTGGAGGAGGGGCTTAAATATTTCAAAATTAAAACTTCAATTAAGGTGTTTTTCTCAAACTTCCAAGTGCAATGTTCCTATTACTGAAGTTAAATTTCACTATGCCCCCTCTTTTTTCTTCTTCTTTTTTTCTTTTTTTTTTTGTAAAATAGCAATGGTCTTGAGACAAGGCTTCAGTTTTCCTATCACTAATAATACTATCAAGGGATCATTTTCTCTATGGAAAATTGTAGTGCAATCCCTGGTCTTTTAGCAAATAACTGAAGACTGTGCCTACTTATAATTATACAAATCACATCTGCATCCCTACATTTTGAATTCTAATGTAGTTGGTAAACAATTATTTTGAAACACCACAGGTATCTTGTTTTCATGGTGTATGTGGCTATTGATGATTTGTATGGTATATGTTAACTTTAAAGTGCTTTCTCTGTCAGCATTTTTCTATGTGATTGACATTACCACACTGGTAAATACGTCACAGTGTCTAGAGTGGTTGTCCTTAGTCATGGACTTTTGCCTTATTTCCATCTCATTCACAATTACAGACTTCTACAAAAAAGTTATAAATGACACTAAAAAGGGAATTGCCTATGTATTAACATGTGAATGTTTATTAACCTAGATTTTAAAGATGACTCTATTAGATCTGGAGACACTGAATCAATGGGTATAATGGCAACTAGGTTCAAGGAAATATCAAAATGTAATTATTGTTTACCAATTTCCACAAAAAGTCTACAGATCTTTACTTCCAAACTGCTTTATGGCTATTCTGTAATAGATTTCTTAAGGGTTAAAAATTGTTGTTGCAAGATAGACTGGCTGACTCTATCACCCTCACAGTTAGAAAACAACATTTCAAAGAGATGAGAACATCACCTGTTTATTATCTCAGTTTCTATCCATGGTTGAGGAGTCTGAGCAGGGCTTAACTGGGTCCTTGGCTCACAGTCTCACAAGACTGCAATCAAGGTGTTGGCTAGGCTATATATCTTTCTGCAATTTGGTATCCTCTTCCAAGCTCACCTAGCTGTTCCTTATGATTGTAGTACTGAGATTCCTATTTTCTTCCTGGCTGTCAGTCAGCACTTAGAGGCCATTCACCTCCCCTTGCCACATAGACCTATCAAAAATTTGGCAGCTTACTTTTTAAGGCCAGCAAGAGACTCTTTCCCTTTAATCTGATAAAATGGAGTCTCTTATAATGTAATATAATCAAGGAATTGACATTCTATCACATTTGCCATAGTCTATTGGTAAGAAGCAAGTCACAGACTCCACCTACATTTCAAGGAACGTAGAACAGTGTGACATTAGATATCACATTTGTGTATTTCTGCCCATAGCATATTCTTTTCTCCAACATTATAATGGTTACAGTGGATTATAAAAATAATACAGGTATGACAACTGCTAACACACAATTTGTAGAGGACCCACATTTTCCTAAAAGACAATTTTAAAATACTGTTTCTATTCCCACTTTTGGATTACAGAATCATCAGCAAGTCAAAATTCTTAAATTGTTTGTGCAAAAGTAAACTAAATTCATAGACATCCTCTGATTAGATCCATTTTGCCTCATCTGTTTTCAAGCCTCCAAAAAGATATTTCCTCTCATGTACATCTTATTGCCTACCACTATCTAAAACAAAGATTTTGATTGATAGTAGTCATTTACATTTTATCAACAGAAAGAAATGGAAGTTTCTTTGAAATATAGATTTTATTCAGTTTACAGAGAAGCTGTCTCTTAAAAAGGCCAGTGCGGTATCAGTCACAGAAACTCAGCAGGTGAAAGGCGCATGTACGGACAACCCAGCAGCAGTCATTTATTTGCAGGGAGAAAGACTGCACCCTGAGGTTTGCCTTGTCAGACTCCCTGACACACTCTTCACAAAATTTAAAGATGTTTGTTCTTTTGCATGCCAAGTAAGTTGCTGCACAATGCTCTGCTGTGAACTGTATGGTTTGAAATTGGTTTTTCTACCATCTACATTTCACCTCTGATTAAAAATATCATTGAAGGATAAAATTCTTTGTAGCCTTTGGATATGTAATGTTCTTTATTGGCTATATTAATCAATTTATACTTCCAATTATGAATTATACTTCTTTAATTATGTGGAAATTAACTTTTATTAAAGTGTAAAATGTATCCCCATTTTTCTTTGTTGTCAAATCCATAATCCTCATTTAGATATCTGACCTATCTTTCTCATCAGGGGTTCTCTTTATTCTCTCCTGTTTCAGTGAAAGTATTTTAAAGTAAAACTACAAGGGAAAGTAACTACTTTAATTTTAGATCTAAATTGATGGGTCTTAAAATTTTGTACACTTATGAAGTAACTAGGATGGCTGACAAAAATATAGATTCCTGGGCTCAACTCCTAGACATCATTATTCAGTATGTCTTGGGGTGGACCCAGAAATCTTCATTTTGACAATCAGCTGGGGTGACTGAGAGGCAAGTGATTCATAGAACACATTTGGGGAAATATTGGGAAAACTCACATTTGTAGAATATTTAAGTATTTTCTTTTCATTTCATATACCAACTCCTTATTTGAAACAATAGCCTGTTTAAACTAGAA
This sequence comes from Hippopotamus amphibius kiboko, assembly GCF_030028045.1. Lineage (NCBI taxonomy): Eukaryota > Metazoa > Chordata > Mammalia > Artiodactyla > Hippopotamidae > Hippopotamus > Hippopotamus amphibius. The sequence continues at coordinate 56,838,614 of NC_080203.1, forward strand.
ACTGTGGTTGTGAAAAATCAATACTGGTCTTCTATTTCCAGTACTACAGGTAGTTACATATCCAGACTAACACTCTTACTGAAAGTAGTCAAAGATGTTGGAAACAAATGTTTTTAAATCTTCTTTAAAAACATAGAGGAATAGACAAGATAGTAAAGAATTATCAGGTGAATGAAGAATTGAGGATGGTAACAAAAATCACTGAGCTATATTTGCCCTAAGATTTTTCACCCCAAATCTGACAACATTTAGTGTAGATTTCTATAGTCTTGAAGGGTTTGAGGAACTGCAAACAAAGTCCAGGGCATTCTCAAGATGGAGTGTCAAACAGGAGACACTTTCCCAACAAAACTGGGACCTCAAAGACCTATACCATCAAGATAAATTTAAACTAGAAATAAACTACATGTATGTACCCCTATTCCTCCTGACTTCCAAATGACAGGGAAATTTGCTAAGGTACCAAGCTGTACAGGACTAAATTAAAGTACCCCTAAATACCCCTAAGTTCAATCATAAACACAAACTGGTTCTTACAGTGTTTTTACCCCAAATCTGTACCATCCAAATAACACTTAAAAATTCAAACTGCCCATTAGAACACATTAATCTTCTGCTGGTGTAGCCTAAAAGCATTGAAGAGGAGTAAATGTGAATCTTGTCTGTAGGACTGCACATTTATTCTAGGTCTCAAATAATGCCAGTAGTTATTTTTTTCCATGAAATTAAGCAGATTACCATCAGAAACAAATCCACACTGAAGGAAAAATAAAATAGAGTACTATGTATGAGAAATATCAGAGTGCAAAAACAGTCCACAAAGACATCACATGCTTGAATTATCAGATGTTAATTTTTAAGTAGCCATATTTGCAGTACTTAAGAAATGTATGACAAGTATGAAAATATCTACAAAGAACAGGAAACCCCCCAAAATTATTTATCAGATTTGAAAAATTGCAAAGTATAAATTATAAAAATGAAAAATAAAATAATGTAAAATAACATATTAGAGGGTAATGTCAACAGGATGGCAACCTAGAAAGCTCCATGACCTTGCTTCCCAATAGAAACATAAAATAAGCAACTGCAGATTGATTAAAATAATTTTACAGGAGCTCTAGAACAAAGTCAAAGATCTGCAGAAACCATGTGATTGCCCAATCAAGAAAAATCCACATTCAAAATAGTAGGAAAATTCATGGCACTTTAACTCATCCTTACCCTACTCCCTCCTCAGCATGGTTTGTCTGAGGTCCAGAGGAAGTGGCCCAATTACTGATTCCCTCCCTTGAGCTGAAAAAAAAAAAAAGAAGTGGAGATTGTTTGCAATGTTCTGCCATGTCTGTGGACTCTTAGACTGACTGGTATCTTGTTTTGCTTGACTGGGAGCTCAGATGGGAATGGAAACACACTTCTTCTCAAGATGGAAGCCACAGAGGCAATGGCAGGTGCCATGGTGCATGAAAACTGCAGGGAGACTGCAGATCTGTAGATTCCTGGGAGCAAATGATTACAGGCAAAAGAACCACTAAAATGGAGGAATAGGAAGTCCTAATCCTTATTCTCTAACAGAAACACTGATTAAGTAATGATATAAGGACCAAAATACCTTTATGAGAAGTTGAGTATCAAGTTAAAAGTTGCAATATTCCAGAACACAAAACCCAGAACAGCAGCATTAAAAATGGTAAGAAAAAAATTTTATTTAACCCCCATCAACCCCCTTCCCAAGCTGGCACAGCTCAGCATGAGAGGTCACCTCTGACCTTGACTTCTCTCTCAGGTGAGAGAAAGAATGGAGCATGTCCTGGCATTTCAGTGCACTGCAGAGGGGTCAGTTTCAGTCTCATTTTACATAGACTACTGATGAAACCAGCATATTTAGATGACTGGGGGCCGTTAAAAACAAAGAAAAGGGTGTGGACAAGCCTGCTGCTTCTGGCATGATCTGTAAGATTGAGAAAAGGTGCAAAACCTGAGACATCTCCTCCAGGAGGGAAGGAGGGGTGTGAAGTGTTCCTCCAACATCCCAAGCTTTTAGGATATTGCTTGAGGGGCTGGTTTCTATTTCCTCTCACATAGCATTGATGGAATGAGCACAGTTCAGACACTGTGTAGCAGTTAATAAAAAAGGAAAGGAAGCAGGGACTTGCTGCAACCAGAACAGCTCTGTGAGGTTGAGAGAAGGTGCAGAACTCAGAGATTTCTCTGAATAAAATGAGGGACATGAATGAGTTGTATCTCCAACATCCTAGCCCATGGTGTTACAGTCAGCAATATGAAAAAAATATTAAAGTATAATACACACTAGTAAATGTAAATATATAGATAAATACAGAATACTGTAACATGGTAATGGTTATACTGAATTACATTTAAAGTTACATTAAATAACTTTTGATTCTAGTATAAAATTTAAAAGATGAAAGTATTAGGAATAACAATAACTAAAGAAAGTTAATGGATACATAGTATAAAAAGAGGCAAATTGTGCCATCAACAACATAAAGAGTGTGTGGGAGAAGTAAAGTGTAGAATTTTTGAGTGTGATTAAAATAGACTGTTATAAGATGTTCTATGTAAGCCTCATGGTAACCAGAAAGAAAATACAGAACATACACAGAAGGAAAAAAGAAAGGAATCAAAGCAGATCACTATGACAAGTCAACCAATCACAAAGGAAGACAGCAGGAGAGGAACAACAAAGAACTATAAAACAGAAAATAATGAACAAAATGGCAAAAATGAGTTCTTATCAATATTTTAAATGTAAATGGATTAACTCTCCTATCAAAAGACTTAAAGTGGCTGAATGGATTTTAAAAAAAATAAGACCCAACTGTGTGCTGTCTACAAGAAAATCACTTTACTTTTAAAAATTATTTTTGTACAATTTGATTTTTTTTTCTTATTAGTAACGTTTATATGGCAATCCCAATCCCCCAATTCATCCCATCCCAACCCTCCCCCCCCATTTTCCCCACTTGGTGTCCATATGTTTATTCTCTACAACTGTGTCTCTATTTCTGCCTTGCAACAGGTTGATCTGTACCATTTTTCTGGATTCTGCATATATGTGTTAATATACAATATTTGTTTTTCTCTTCCTGGCTTACTTCACTCTCTATGACAGTCTCTAGGTCCATCCATGTCTCTGCACATGTCCCAGTTTTGTTCCTTTTTATGGCTGAGTAATATTCCATTGTATATATGTACCACATCTTCTTTATCCATTCAACTGTTGATGGACATTTAGGTTGCTTCTATGACTTGGCTATTGTAAACAGTGCTGCAGTGAATATTGGGGTAAGAAACTCACTTTAGATTTAAGTTTACACATAGACTGAAAGTGAAGGGATGGAAAGATATATTCCATGCAAATGATAATCAAAAGAGAGTGGGGTCCTTACAGCAGACAGGGTAGACTTTAAGTCAAAAACTGTTATGAGAGACAAAGAAGGTTATTAAATAATGATAAAATGGTCAACTGATCAGGAAGATAAAATAAAAGTTAATATCAAATATCAAAGCACCTAAATGTAAAAAGCAAACACTGACAGATCTGAAGGGAGAAACAGCAATACATTTAAAGTAGGGAACTTCAATATCCCACTCACAATAATGGATAGAACACCAATAGAAAAATCAATAATGAAGCAGTGGATTTGAACAACACTATAGGTCAAATGAACCTAACAGATATATTTAGAACAACAGTATTCCTTTCAACAACAGTATAATACACATTCTTCTCAAGCACACAGAAAACCGTCTCTAGGATAGATCCCATGGTAGGTCACGAAACAACTCTTATCACATTTAAGGAGATTGAAATCATACCAAGTATCTTTTCTGGCCACAATGGAATGAAACAGAAGGAAACCTGGAAAATCACAAATATGTAAGAATTAAACAACACATTCTTGGAAAACCAATGACTCAAAAGAGGCAAAGAAGGTCAATATATATCAAAAAAAGCATCAAATCACCAGGAAGAAATAATTATATATGCACCAAACAACAGAGCTCCAATTTATATGTAGCAAACATTGACAGAAATGAAGGGAGAAATAAACAGCTTCACATTAATGTAGGAAAGTTCAATACCCCACTTTCAATAGTGAATATAACAACCAGACAGGTGATCAATAAAGAAATAGAGGGCTTATATATCAATATGACTAATTGAAACTAAAATACTTATAGAGATAATTTCACTCAACAATAGTAAAATACACTTTTTCTCAAGTACATGTAACATATCCAAGGATAAACATATTTTAAGTCACAAAACAAGTGTTTATAAATTTAAAAGTTTGAAATCATACAAAGTGTTTTTTGCTGATCACAATGGAATGAAACTTTAAATCAACAGCAGAAGAAAAACTGGAAAATTCACAATTATGTGGGAATTAAACAACACATTTTAAAATAATGAGTCAAAGAAAAACATCACGACGAAGTGAGAGAGTAGCATAGACATATATATACTACCAACTGTAAAATAGATAGCCAGTGGGAAGTTGCTGTATAACAAAGGGAGTTCAACTCAAGGATGGATGATGCCTTAGAGGACTGGGACGGGGAGGGTGGGGGGAGTCGAGGGAGGGAGGGAATACGGGAATATGTGTATAAATACAGATGATTGAACTTGGTGTACCTCAAAAAAATAAAATTAAAAAAAATCACAAAGAAAATTAGAAAATATCTGGATATAAATAAAAATTAAAGCACAACACACTAAAATTTATGGGATACAGCAGAAACAGTCCTATGCAAGATATTTATAGCTGTAAATGCTTGCGTTAACAAAGAAGAAAGGGCTCAACTCAATAGCTTAACATTACACCTTAAGGAACTAGAAAAAGAAGAACATGATAAACCTAAAATTAGTAAAATGTAGGAAACAGAGATGAACAGATATAAAATAGGGCATAGAAAATCATTATAGATAATCAACAAAACAAAAAAGGTGGTTATTTTTTAAAAATATTAACATATCTGATAAAACTTCAGCTATATTATTCATTAAATTTACTAAGAAAAAAGAGAGAGGATTCAAGTGTCTAAAATCCAAAATGAGAGAGAGAACTTTAAACATTATTTCTAACATTATAGAAACAAAATGATGATAAAGAGTACTATGAAAAATTATGTCAATAAATGGATAACACAAAGTTTAAAAATTCCTAGAAACACACAACCTTGAGGAGGAAACAGATATTTACTAATTACATCAGTTGAATCTACAAGTTTACTTTTCTAGGTAATCACTAAAAGGATAGAAGTAGAATATGAACTTTCCTAAACTAGGAGAAGAAAGCAAATGGAATACAAAAATAATCAATCAATACAAAATAAGGTCAGAAAGAAAAGGAAAAAAAATATTGAACAGACAAAACAAATGGAGATCACAACATAAGATAGTTAACACAAACAATATATTGATAATGTAATTAAATCAGAAATAATGCAAAGTGTTCACAATGAGCAAATTATCAAAGTTGTAAATAAAGACATGATCAATTACTTTTCTGGTCATAAGCCATATTAGAGCCTGAGGCAAAATCAGTATATTGATCCTAGCTTTCTCTATAACATAATTTGTTCATTGTGGATTTTTTACATTAATTTGCCTTCCAAAATATTGCATTAAATATAACTTATCTTGATTACTGAGACTTTTGTTATCTCCTTAAATTTTGTGCCAAAGGTCTCACTCTAGTCATGGTCCTGCTATAAAATGAGTGACTGGACACAGGGACCTCTATTAAGCCTATATGACTGCTTGCCAGTAAACAGCAGAATCAGGAGAAGCAAAAATCTCACATCAGTGCATCTATTTTGAATCTAAATCACATACAGAGACCTAGCTCAAGGGAGTCTTGGAAATGTACATTTTTATTTTCTACTATCTGCAGAATGTGAATGCATACTAGAGGAAAGGTAGATTGGATAATGACTTCCAATATACGGTTACTCCATGCCCCAAACATTCCTATTTTTCCACCCAAATCTGCCTTCCTTTTTCTCTATAATGTCCATTTTTTACCATTATGGTTTCTATTTCTTTTTTAAATCAGATAAATTTTTTTGTATTGTCTTTCAGTTTCTTCTATTCTCTCTAATACTTTGATGTTCTTTATCCTGTTTGTAGAATCTGTTAATTTTGTCATTGTAGATCATATCCTCTGAACTTTAAAACTTCTTTAATAGTAACCTTGTCTTTAGTATGAAACAAATATATATATATATATATATATATTTTTTTTTTCTATGGTTGACCTAAGTTCTCTGTATTGTGTTGTGTTGTTGTTTCTGGTTGTGTTCCCTGGGAGGCTGACTGAAACACAGATTTGCATATAGATTTTTCTTTTAGGGTGTGCTTTCAGGATTAATACTACCACACAGTTTTAATAGATGACTCAGCAGACCCTGAAAATTGTCCTATTGTAACAAGAGAGCTTGACTTTTATATTATCACTTTGACCAGTCTTTGGAGGTCAAAAAGAAAGAAGAGAAGAAAGTGTGCCTTTGGGCAAATTGGCTCTTTTCAGAAGAGGTAATGCCCATAGGGGCTGACAGCTAAAGACTGTCTCCTAGGCTTCACTCATTACAGGCTGGCGGAAATAGGTTCTTCATTTTTCAGGGGGATTTGGGTGGCATATCAAGGCATTTACCACAGTTATTAAAGAGTTTTTGCATTTGCTTCTAGTAGGTGTGCCCTCAGGGGTTTCAGGTACATTTATTGGGCTCAGGATTTTTGCACCAGATAAGTGGTGTAAATTTGAATTCACATGCTCATTTGGTGTCTTAAACATTATTTTTTAATGGAATATATATTTTCACCAAGAAATTCTAAGCAGAGAAACAAATTCCTTATAGATTTTGTGGGCCAATAGACAGAATCTTTCCAATTTCCTTTCATTGAAGGGTTTGCCTTTCCAAAGTGTCAGCTTTATGTTATTTCAAATATAATTCCCTGCTTTACCTTCATCCAAGACCAGATCTCTTATCCCCATATGGATTTAAGCTCTCATTCCCTATGTCTATACTGTATTCAGTAGGGTATCTCTAGATCACCAGAATCAGCTAAGGTTGTTAACATAGCTTAGAGTTTTTTTCTGGCACCTCAGAATTTCTCTATCTTTCCTTTGGTTTGAATATATATATTTATATTTAAACATTTGGGTCATGTTGAATGTAAAACATATACATATGTTTAACATGCAGCAGTATCCATATTAGTTCTGTCCACTCTATTTTCTGAAACAAAAATCTCCAAAATCCTTCCATTTCTCTACAGTGGTATATCAACTTTTCTTCCTCTTTATTCCTAATATAGCCATGCAGACAATTTAATTATGTGCTTAGATGTCCAATGTGAATGTTAGAAGACCAGGTTTTTATCTTAGGGTTTTAATTAATTTTGAAATCTTTTGTAAAGAGATGATATTCCCAACTAAATATGAAAATATGCTTGTATCTGATAATTTAAAATATTGAGATAATACTTACAGAGTTCCTTGACCCAATTCAATAAAAAGACCAATTTTATGCACTAAAGTAGAAAAATTATTTTCAGGAGCCCATAATCGACTATTGCTTGATAAATTTTATATAATTTTAGTAATAGAAATTATATTTGTTATAAATTTCTATATTTAGACTCTTCAGTATACAGTTGAAATGAGAGGATAATTGAACTCCCAAAGCATCATCATCTCTCTGAAGTGGTAATTGGTGTGTGTTCTAGGCATCTGAAGCCTAAGCAAACGATGATGGTGATGAGGATTGGGAAATTAGCAATTGGGTTTATAAATAATGTTTGGACTTTATATGCCCTTCAGCCATTTTATTTGTATAGATAATTCAGAGTTGAGAGTGTGTGTTTTAGCTATGACAGACATAAATAGATAAGAAATTGGAAACATCACAGTTGCGAGTATTGTATAATAGTAAGAATATTATATCTATATTACTATATATATATATATATGTCATCCATTTTAGTGAATTCTATTTCAAGTAACAATTTCTTAGCAGAAGAAAACATAAATCTACTTTTTATTTTTTATTTTTCTTTATTTTTTATTTTTAAGCTCTTTATTGGAGTATAATTGCTTTACATTGTTGTGCCAGTTTCTGCTATACAACAAAGTGAATCAGCTGTATTTATACATATATCCCCATATCCCCTCCCTCCCGCAACTCCTTCCCACCCTCCCTATCCCACCCCTCATCACCAGTTATCAAGTTGATCTCCCTGTGTTATGCAGCATTTTCCCACTAGCTATCTATTTTACATTTGGTAGTGTATATATGTCAGTGCTACTCTTTCATTTCATCCCAGCTTCCCCTTCACCCCCCATCCCATGTCCTCAAGTCCGTTCTCTACATCTGCATCTTTATTCTTGTCCTGTCATTGGGTTCATCAGTACCATTTTTTAGACTCCATATATATGACTTAGCGTACGGTATTTGTTTTTCTCTTTCTGACTTACTTCAGTCTGTATGACAGACTCTAGGTCCGTCCACCTCACTACAAATAACTCAATTTCATTCCTTTTTATGGCTGAGTAAATCTACTTTTTAAAAACCAAATTATACATTCCATAGCCATTTTTACATTCAAAATATGTATACTTTATATAATGGGAGTATTTAGGCACTATTCATTTATGGAGAAGAGATCTATGTGTTTTTAATCACCTTTTTGACTTTCCCCAATCCTTCTTCTGATTTCCCTTTTTTTCATTGAGAATTTTCTACTCACAGAAGGAATGTTTAATCAGGCAACTAATAAAAATGTGTGTCCCTGTGGTTCACATTCTTAAATCACTGAAATCAATAATGTCTCTCAAGAGTGAAGGCATAAAATATGCTATTAAAATGATAAAAAACATAAAGGTTAATGCATACAAATCAAAGCAAAAATGCTATAGACATAAGGTTTCAGAAATTGAAGTATATGTGAAGCTGGTCCAGATTTTGTTGGGGAAAATGAGTTCCTTTTTGTACTGTTATTCCATCACTCTCAATTTTAGGTCCAAAATATTCTTTCTAGATTAATGAAATGATGACTAGATTTTCAAAGGAGGATATTTTTCCCAAGACTGTGAACTGTTATTTGGCTAACAAATATCTTATTCAGTGACCTGGAAGTGGTTACTGATGAAGAAAAAATGAACAATAAACGTGAGTGGGTGTAGTTCTATAGATACCTTTAAATTCAATGTCCAAAACTATATTGCTTTTCTTTTCTTAGAACACTTCTCCTCTTCCTGTATTACTCATGTAAATAAAATAATGATCTTTTTTGTAACAAAATATATCTTAGATTCCTTCATTCATTACCATATCCAAAGTTTGAACAAATCATATTGATTCTAAATCTCAGTTAATTTCTCAAACCTATAGCTTCCTCTTCATCTCTACCACATTTACCTTTGAGCCAATCCAGTAATTCTCTCCCATTTCTTACCAAAACTAGTGCAATAATTTCCCACATTGATTTTTCTCTAGTTTGTGATTTTTTTTTTCCTTTTGCGAGCAGGAAATGTGTTTTGTTATCTTGCATCCCAAATAGTCTCTCACATATAATAACGTTTTTTTTTTTAAAGAGCAGCTTTATTGAGATATTTCACATACTATAAAATTCACTCTTCTAAACTTACACTTCAGTGGTTTCTTGTATATTTAGAGATTTGTGCGATCATCACCTTTATCTAATCCCAGAATATTTTCATCACCCCCCAAAAAAACCCCACAACTATTAACAACCTTTCCCCAGCTCCTCTTCATCTCAGCCCCTGCACAACCACTAATCAATCTGCTTTTTGTCTCTAGGATTTGCCTAGTTGGATATTTCATATAAATATTATCATATAATAGTGGCCTTCTGTGACTGTTATCTTTCATTAGCATAAGTTTTTCAAAGTTTATCCATGTTATAACATGTATCAGTACTTTATTCCCTTTTTATGGATGAATACTATTGCATTCTACAGCTAAACCACTTTTGTTTATCATTCAGCCATTGATGGACTTTTGGATGATTTCTTCTTTTGGCTATTAAGAATAATGCTTCTGTACCAGCTTTTGTGTGGATATAATGTTTTTTTTTAATTTAATGTTAATATTTATCAGAAAAAACTTGTTTTACAATGTCATCTTTGTTAGGTGTGCAAAATCTTGTTCAATTATACATATACATATGTGTATTCAATGTCAGTGACTTTTCATCTATAAGTTATTCTAGAGTGTTTGGTATACCTTCCTTGCTGTAGAGTAAGGCCTTATTGATTATTGCTTTTATATGTATTCTTGTGGATATGTTGATCAAAACTCCAGATATATCCCTGTCACACACCTTTCCTCTTTGGTAAAACAAGTTTGTTTACTAATTTTCTGTGTCTGTTTCACTTTTCTTAACTAGTTCATTGGTATCTATTGCTCCATTCCACCTAAAAGTGATATCATATGATATTTGCCTGTCTCTTTGTGACTTCACTTATATGATAATCTCTAGGGCCAAAGGTTACTTCAAAGGTCATTTTTTTCATTCTTTTTCTGGCAGAGTCATATTTCATTGTGTACATATGTCACTTCTGTATCCACACATCTGTGGATTTACATTTTGTGTGCTTCCTTGTGCTGGGTATTATAAATTGTGCTGCAGTGCATGCTTGGGTGTCTGTGTGTTTTTGAATTCTGGTTTTAATGAATATACTTTTAGGTATAGCACTGCCTGATCATATGGTAGCTCTATTTTTACCTATTAATGTCACTTCCATGATGTTCTGTATAATGGCTCTTACCATTTACATCACACCAGCACCATAAAAGTATTTCCTTTTCTTCATGACCTTTTCAGCATTTGTTGATTGTAAATTTTGGTCATGGCATTTTAGACTGGTGCAAGGTGATCTCTTGTTGTAGATTTGATTTGCATGTCTCTGCTATGCTGCACATGTTTTTATGGGCTGTTTTTCTTCATAAAATTGTGATTTGGATTTACTTGTGGAATTAATTGCCTTCCTGAAAGTCTACCCTGATTTCAATTACTTTTGAGAACTTACCCCTGGACTTTTTTTGAGGGCAGGTATCATTTAGAGCCCAGCAGTCCTTGTGAATATTAAGTGCCCATAAACACTTGTTTTGTGGTTGCTTTTTCGGGAAACTTGGACATAATGTTTTAATTTATCTTGGGTATATCTAGGAGTGGAACTGCTAGGTCATATGACAACTCTATTTTTAACTTTTTAAAGAACTTCCAGAATGTTTTCCAAAATGGCTACACAATTTTTTATTTTCACCAGGAGTGTATGATGGTTCCAATTTCTCCACATCCTTGCTAACATTTCTTATGATGTATCTTTTTGATTCTAACCATTCTATAGGTGGTAACATAGTATCTCATACTTTTGATTTGCATTTCCCCAATGAGAGAAACATTTAAAAAATGTTAATTGAAAGAATGAGTGAATTACAAATAAATTATAGTTTGATAATATTTATATACCACTTTAAGTAGAAAAATCATAACTAATTTTTCATCAACTTATTTTAAAATGCCTTTAGATAGAGCTAAAATTTTCCTATGAATGGCATCTATTCCGTTTGTTTTCTGATGTCATTTGCTTCCCAATGGAGTTCTGGAATGTTCTTAATGGAGCAAACCTTAAAGAAATAGTTCTACTATCTAAACTTTGAAAAACCTCTCTGCCTGTGTGGCAATTCTTTGTGTGCCCATTTTCTCCAGTCTTCACTGGCATGAAGTTCAAAATGCTATAGGTGGGACTTCTCTGGCAGCCCAGTGGTTAACACTCTGCACTTCCACCGCAGGAGGTACAGGTTCGATCCCTGGTTGGGGAACTAAGATCACGCATGCTGCACGACATAGGTTACAGATTGAAAATAAAATAAAAGTGTTAAACTGAATTATTTTCCTTTTCATTTACTGTCTTTAGCTTTCATTTTACCATATTAAGTTGGCATGTTTTTAAACTCAGAAAATAATAACTTCAACCCAAGATAGAAGAGTTAACAAATAACTCTCACACACATTGGAATTTGCAAGACATTTTCAAAAATGTAAGAAAACCATTGTGATTCCATAAATAATAATAAAGATTATCATTGGTAATATGTGGGTCCTATAATAAGCTTCAAAACTTATAATTTATTTTTTTTTATTCCATATGGCTATTTTTAGGCAATGAACCTTATATCTTTACATTAAAAAAATAAGAGCAAAAACCCTGTTTACCTGCTGAATTTTTAGTTAGAACTTGTCTTCGGAAACTCTGACAGTCGTATAAGTAGAAAGCATATAAATCAAAGTGGTAGATGAACTGATTTTTAAGGAATACCAATTTGGTTATTTTCTTTGCTATTTTCTATTTTTTAAAGAATGATTTACCAGAGGACAAGGAATAATATCAAACAAGACTAGCATCTATAATATCATTCTAAAAAATAACTTTAGTTTAAAAATTGAGATGTTCTTTATTTTCTTCTTCTGGAGAAACAAACCCTGAAGGTAGGCATTGCACTGGGTTCAAAGTACCATCTTGAAATCATGATATATCTTATACTTCAGGAAAACAATGAATTAGCTGTGAGCATTTTAAAAACTCATCTTACAGTTAATGTGCTATGCTGTTCTGCCTTAAGCCACTCTAGAGATGAATAAAACTAAGCCTTTACTTTCTAATGAAGTAGAAAGCTGTTTATTATCTGTTCAGCCACAGTCACAGAAATTTAAAAACACTGAATATTACCCATTTTTATCCATGCCAGTGAGCTTTTATGAAAGCAGAATTTAGTAAATTGTTTTTCAATCTACTGACAAATAAAATGGATGGATATAAATTATACTTGTAAAATTAGATATAACCAATCATTATAATCATTTAATAGCAGAATACTGGAATTCATCATAATTAGACTATTTACTTACTATGGTTTACCTTAGACTCTTGGAGGATCATCAGCACCAACAATAATAAACAATCACTTAATCATCTGAGTGGAAGCCATGGACTCTGGTGTTTCATTTTTGTGAGTAAACAGTAAAAAAATTAGAAGAACAATATCATTTAAACCTTGGGAAGTTTGCCTAGATATTTGCTCAAGTTTTGTCTTTTTACTAGCAAAAGAATACAGATAGGTTAAGGTAATATGCAATAAAGTTGTATTCTCCCCTTCCACATATACTCAACAGCACCACTAGTAAATCTTTATTGAATGCATATCCTATCTTCAAATTAGTGTTTATGTATAATTGCATAAAGTGACTAAAGATTAAAATTGACTTTTATTACTAAACTGTAGTACTTATTACTATCAAGTTAATTGATTGGTGTCATATTTCTAATAGTAATTACAATAAGAGATGATATACAGCTGTAGTGCAGTAGAAAAGATATTTGAGTGGCAATTAAACTTAGAATTGAGCTCCGGTTTTGCCACCAGCTGTATATTCTTGGAACAACCCCCTTTGTTTTGCTAGACCTCATTTTCTTCATTTCTATGTTAAGGAGACTGTATCCTTTTGCATTCTTTTCAACTGCTGTATTTTATGAGTCTATGAAAGGAATGTACTCAGTAAGTCCCACACATAAGTATCAGTTGCATGCTTGCCTTTTCAAAAGGTCTATCTTTACTAAAAAGAACTTCACAATATGCTTGTTTATAGGAAGGCAAAATATCTTATTTGAAATAAAATTATCTTCCACAATATAACTCAAAACACAATCCTAATAAATACATTTATTAATAAATTCATTAATATAAATTTTCTCTTTTCTAGTAACTTAATTTGTTTTATTGACATATATTAAGGTCTAGTTGCCACTATCTTTCATGAATAATCCACTCAATGAAAATATGCTTGCTTCGACAGCATTTGGGTAGTCATGTTTCTGAGCTTTCATTCCTTCAGGTACATGGTAGGCTTGCACTGTCAGCTCCCATTGAGATTGAACGGGGCCATGTGACTAGTTGTGGTCAATTAGTTGTAAGCAGACATCACCTACAGTGCCGAGCTGGTCTCGGTGACTCGGGGCGAATGATGGGTGCCACAAGCTTAAAGAAACACAGACACAGATTTAAGAGAAAGATGGGATGGGGGACTCAAGACCTCTAGGATCAAGAGCCCCACTGATTCATCCCATGTTGCTTTTATTGAGCTCTCGGCATTCAGCAAGCAAGATAGCATAAGGTTCTCACACTCCCAGTTCCGTCCCACAATCAAGGTTTTCTTTGAAGTAACCAAATTTCTTTTTGTATATCTTTTTGCACAAAGGGCCTCACATGATTGGGGGCAGTGGTCTTTTGCAGGAACAGCAGAAGAATCATCAGTGCGTGCACTTGCACAGATCCTTGCTGTGGTGAGAGGGAAGCTGCTATTGGTCAGGTCTCTGTTTGCCTCCTGCATCCCAATCTGAGCTGGGTGTGGGAAGCAAAGCAGCCATGGGGGCAGGAGATCTCCCTCAGAAGGTGTGAGGGTCTGTGCCCCACCTCTGTTGGCCCCTCTGTGACTGTGCCTGTCTTAGGTTGTTCTTTCCCTGAGGAATGTTACCCATTTCTGGCTAACCAGCCATCCTCCAGGGCCAAGCAGGGTGATGTGAGGTGTGCAAGTGAGGGAGGGGCAGTGCCCCCAGAGAGGGTCAGTTCTCTGTCTCCTCAGTAGCCTATGCCCCCACGGCCTCCACACCCAGCACTGGCTCCTGACAGCTGTGCCCTGCATGCACATGCAGTTTTCTGACTCACACTGACCCAGTTTTCCTAAGCCCACACCCTTAGCTCCTCCACTGCTCAAGTAGGACATCCTGCACCCAGTTGCTCAGCCCACACACTTTAATTACTTTAATCCATATTTCTGTAACATTTTCAAGGCTTCAGAAAGACTTCTGAATGTTTTCCCACACTACAGAATGATTATTTAATTGTCAATAATTCAACATTCTCTTTTCCCTCTGGTATAGGATTGACAATTTCTAAGCTGATGGTTTCTCTGTCAGCTTTGTCCCTGAGTGACTATGAAGAGCAGGGACAACCCTATGAAGGACATATAGTAAGAGCAAGAAATAAAACTGTATTATTTTTGTCACATTTTGGAATCCTTTCTATACTATAACATAGCCTGCCTTGATGAATACAAATGGAATATGAAATGAAGCATTTTGAGTTGGTGCCTTTTCCAGATCTTTTAAAGTATTGCATGCAATTGGATTAACTAAGCTGTCCAAATTCATTTTTAAAATATTTATTGAGATTCAACTTTGTTCTAAGCAATAATCTAGGTGCTGAGGATACATCTAGATTGGTGAAAAATTAGACATTCCCTGCCTTCATAGAGTATACATTACAATGGAGGAGCATGATCAATATTTTCCCTTTCCTTTCCAGATCCACTCTCTCTCTCATCCTGTTCTGTGCTTAATGTCAGAATAACAAGCTTCCTTACTCTTTGGCTTCTGATTAGGTTTTGCCAATGGAGTGTGCTTTGACAGGCTGAGGCTCACAGTTGGAAAATGAAGTTGATGTATTTATTCCTCCAGCTCTCTTCTTGTCATTTAACGTGCAGGTAAGCTGTGTCCTTTTACTAGAGATCATGAAGGTCATAGCTCAATTAAGGTGGCACTCCATGTGGCTTTCCAATCCAGATTCTTGTAGTCAATTTCTCCCTTTTGCCCCTTCAGGACTAAGGGTGCAAAATCTCCTCATTGTTTCGACCCCTGGGATATTGCACAACCCCTTGCTAATTTCTCTAAACTCTGTTCACACTCTGTCACTAATCCCTTTATTAAACTCCCCTCAAATTACTTCTTTCAAACATTTCTTACCCTGTGTAAGCATCCAGGAAAATATCAAATTTAGTGCAAGCATACCTTGGAGATACTGTGTGCTTTGTTCCAGACCACCTTAATAAAGTGAGTAGCACAATAAAGCAAGTCACACTGGTTTCCAAGTGCATATGGAAAGTTACATTTTCACAATACTGTAGTCTATTAAGTATGCAATAGCTTTATGTCTAAAAACTGTAATTATCTTAAAAAATAGTTTATTGCTAAAATATGCTAAACATCATCTGACAACACAGGGTTGCTACAAACATTCATCTTTTCTTTAAATGCAGTATCTGTGAAGTGCAATAAAGGAAAGCAAGACAAAATGGGTATGCTTGTACTTTGATTTTATTTGCCTCATGAATTTAGTTAAGTGTATTAATTTGTTTCAAAGCATTTGAGTTTGCATCAACTCTCTGAAGTTGCTTTGATTGTCACTCCAGTAATCTCCTTCCCCCCAAGTACAGTGTTTCAGATACTCTAAGTTAGCAGTTATCAATACAAAAACCTGGATCATTATCCTTTTCTATAAAAATCATAATTTAATTTTCAAATTTAAAAAGAAAAAGCTTGACAAAGATGGATGTGCTTGGAGAATTTTCCCTCATGTTAGTATTAAATGGCATTTTTCTAGATTTTCTTTTTATCCAAGTTCTAGATTTCATTCCACTTAATATAAATGCAAAAACTGAGACTTACTTGAATTTTGTTTCTAAATTAGGCCCTTAAAAATAATTGTCTTGATATTGTTGCATGCATGCCCTCCTGCTCTCTTAGTAAACAAAGACTTTGAGAGTAGCGTTTGTTTTTAATTCATTCATTACCACATCCAAGCATTCAACAATTAACTATTGAGTGCTTCTATGCACCTTAAAATTTTTAAAGCTGTTATAGCCAAGAAAATTAACTAAGAGATGAGAGATAGGAGAGGACAAGGGACTAGAGAAATGAAGCAGAGCACTATTCCAGTGACTCCCACACCATTTTAAACCATAGAATTTTACTTTTATTTGAATTATAAGTTTCTCTGTAAACTTTCATTTGAATACAGGGTTCCAATGCTGAAACCAGGTTTTATTTTGCTTTGGCAATTAAAGTGAATTATGATTCATAATTCCTAAAACACATACAGTAAGTCCCCTAAATATGAACCTTCAAGTTGCGAACTTTCAAAGATGTGAACATGCATTCCATCAATGTCAGGCGTGAAAGGAGTTGCAGCTTGCCCTCCATCTCCTATTGGTGATGATCCTTCAGTTCTACCATCTTCCACCTCCTCTCCCTCCTCCAGGCAGTAACTCTTCTTGCCTGTCCACTTGATGCCAGCCCCTGTATGCCAACTGTTGTACTGTACTACTGTGCTTCTCAAGGTACTGTACTATAAGGTTAAACATGTTTTATTGTTTGTGTTTGTTTTTTATGTATTCTTTGTGTGAAAAATATTATAAACCTATTGCAGTACAGTACTATATAGCCGATGGTGTTAGTTTGGTACCTAGGCTAACTTTGTTGGACTCGTGAACAAATTGGACTTATGAATGCAGTCCCAGAACGAAACTTATTTATATGCAGGGGACATACTGTAGTGGTTATGAATTTCACGTGAAGTTAACCATATATCATAAAATTCGTGGCATTTCAAGTTTTTTCTGTTTATAGTCAACTAAAAAATCTTTTTTTGGGAAAAAAAATCTGTCCACTTACACTGCAAAAAGCTCATCATAATTAATGGGAGAGTTAAATGATTTTCTATATACTAATTACTAACCATGTTCTAGGCAAGATTTCTTGCTCTGGCAGAGCTCATAGTTTATTGCACAAGGTCCCTGACAACATGCTATGAGAACAAATAGGTGATGCAATGAATGCTTCAACAAATGCATGTGGGGGATAGAGAAGTCTTTTTTTTTTTTAACTCTTTATTGGAATATAATTGCTTTAAACCCTTGTGCCAACTTTTGCTGTACAACAAAGTGAATCAGCTGTATTTATACATATATCCCATATCAACTCCCTCCCTTGATTCCCTCTCATCTTCCCTATTCCACCCCTCTAAGTCCTCTCCCATCCTCAAGTTGATCTCCCTGTTTCAGGCAGCAGCTTCCCACAAGCTATCTATTTTGCATTTGGTAGTGTATATATGTATATCAATGCTACTCTCTTACTTCGTCCAGCTACCCTTAACCCCCACCCCGAGTCCGCAAGACCGTTCTCTACATCTGCATCTTTATTCTTGCCCTATCACTGGGTTCATCAGTACCAGTTTTTTAGATTCCATATGCATGAGTTAGCATATTATATATGTTTTTCTCTTTCTGGCTTACTTCGCTCTGTATGACAAACTCTAGGTCCATCCACCTCACTACAAATATCTCAATTTCATTCCTTTTTATGGCTGAGTAATATTCCATTGTATATATCTGCCACATCTTCTTTATCCACTCATCTGTTGATGGGCATTTAGGTTGATTCCACGTCTTGTCTATTGTAAAGAGTGCTGCAATGAACATTATGGTACATGTTTCTTTTTGGATTATGGTTTTCTCAGGATATATGCCCAGGAGTGGGATTACTGGGTCATATTATAGTTCTCTTTTCAGTTTTTAAGGAACCTCCATACTGTCTTCCATAGTGCCTGTACCAATTGACATTCCCACCAACAGTGCAGGAGGGTTCCCTCTTCTCTGCACCCTCTCCAGCATTTATTGTTTCTAGATTTTTGGCCATTCATTTTTGTGTGTGTTTTTAAGCTCTTTATTGGACTATAATTGCTTTACACTCTTGTACGAGCTTTTCAGCTACACCAAAGTGAATCAGCTGTATTTATACATATATCTGTATATCCCCTCCCTCCCACAACTCCCTCCCACCCTCCCTGTCCTGGCCCTCTAAGGCAACAACCATCATTGAGTTGATCTCCCTTTGTTATACAGCAACTTCCCACTAGCTATCTATTTTACAGTTGATAGTGTATATATGTCTATGCTGCTCTCTCCCTTCAACCCAGCTTCCCCATCGCCCCCTGCCCACCCAACCCCATGTCCTCCAGTCCTTTCTCTGCATCTGCACCCTTATTCTTGCCCTGTCACTGGGTTCATCAGTACTATTTTATTTATTTATTTTTTAGATTCCATGTATATGAGTTAGCATAGAGTATTTGTTTTTATCTTTCTGGCTTACTTCACTCTGTATGATAGACTCTAGTTCTATCCACCTCATTACATATAGCTCCATTTCATTCCTTTTTATGGCTGAGTAATATTCCATCATATATATATATATATGCCACATCTTCTGTATCCATTCATCTGTTGATGGGCATTTAGCTTGCTTCCATGTCCTGGCTATTGTAAAGAATGCTGCAATGAACATTATGGCACATGTTTCTTTTTGGATTATGGTTTTCTATGGGTATATGCCCAGGAGCGGGATTAGTGGATCATATGGTAGTTCTATTTTTAGATTTTTAAGGAACCTCCAAACTGTTTTCCATAGTGGCTGGACCAACTTACAGTCCCACTAATAGTGCAGGAGAGTTCCCTTTTCTCCACACCCTCTCCAACATTTGTTGTTTCTAGATTTTTTGATGATGGCCATTCTGACCAGTGTGAAGTGATACCTCATTGTGGCTTTGACTTGCATTTCTCTAATGATTAGTGATGTGGAGCATCTTTTCATGTGTTTGTTGGCCTCTGCATGTCTTCTTTGGAGAAATGCCTATTTAGGTCTTCTGCCCATTTGTGGATTGGGTTATTTGCTTCTTTGGTATGAAGCTGCATGAGCTGCTTGTATATTTTGGAGATGAATCCTTTGTCAGTTGCTTCATTGACAAATATTTTCTCCCATTCTGAAGGCTGTCTTCTTGTCTTGTTTGTGGTATCTTTTGCTGTGAAAAATCTTTTAAGTTTCATGAGATCCCATTTGTTTGTTCTTGATTTTATTTCCATGATTCTAGGAGGTGGTTCAAAAAGGATCTTGCTTTGATGGATGTCATAGACTGTTCTGCCTATGTTTTCCTCTAAGAGTTTTATGGTGTCTGGCCTTACATTTAAGTCTTTAATCCATTTTGAGTTTATTTTTGTGTATGGTGTTAGGAAATGTTCTAATTTCACTTTTTTACATGTAGCTGTCCAATTTTCCCAGCACCACTTATTGAAGTGGCTACCTTTTCTCCATTGCATATTCTTCCCTCTTTTGTCAAAGAAAAGGTGCCCACGTGAGCATGGGTTTATCTCTGAGCTCTCTATTCTGTTCCATTCATCTATATTTCTGTTTGTGTGCCAGTACCATACTGTCTTGATCACTGTAGCTTTGTAGTATAGTTTGAAGTTAGGGAGCCTGATTCCTCCAGCTCTGTCTTTCCTTCTCAAGATTGCTTTGGCTATTCAGAGTCATATGCTTTACATACAAATCATAAAATTTCTTATTCTAGTTCTGTGAAAAATGCCATTGTTAATTTGATTGGGATTGCTTTGAATCTATAAATTGCTTTGAGTAGCATGGTCATTTTCACAATGTTGATTCTTCCAATCCAAGAACATGGTATGTCCCTCCATCTGTTAATACAATCTTTGATTTCTTTCATCAGTGTCTTATAATTTTCTGCTTACAGGTCTTTTGCCTCCTTAGGCAGGTTTGTTCCTAGGTATTTTATTCTTTGTGCTTCAATGTTAAATGGGATTGTTTCCTTAATTCCTCTTTCTGATCTTTGTTGTTTATGTGTAGGAATGCAAGTGATTTATGTGCATAAATTTTGTATCCTCTTACTTTCCTAAATTCATCAATTAGTTCTAGCAGTTTTCTGGAAGCTTCTTTAGGGTTTCCTAAGTTTAATATGTCATCTGCAAAGAGTGACAATTTTACATCTTCTTTTCCAATTTGGATTCCTTTTATTTCATTTTCTTCTCTGATTGCTGTGGCTAAATCTTCCAAAATTATGTTGAATAATAGTGGTGAGAGAGGACAACCTTGTCTTGTTGCTGTCCTTAGAGGGAATGCTTTCATTTCTTCACCATTGAGTATGATGTTGGTTGTTGGTTTGTCATATATGGCTTTTATTATGTTGGGGTAATTTCCTTCTATGCACACTTTCAGGAGAGTGTTTAGCATAAATGGATGTTGAATTTTGTCAAAAATTTTTCTGCATCTATTGAGATTATCATATGTTATTTATCCTTCAGTTTGTTAATATGATGTATTACATTGACTGATTTGCTTATATTGAAGAATCCTTGCATTCCAGGGATAAACCCTACTTGATCATGGTGTATGATCTTTTTATTGTGCTTTTGGATTCTGTTTGCTAGTATTATGTTCAAGATTTTTGCGTCTATATTAATCAGTGATATTGGCCTGTAATTTTCTTTTTTTGTGACATCTTTGCTTGGTTTTGGCCTCAGGGTGATGGTGGCCTTATAGAATGAGTTTGGGAGCTTTCCTCCTTCTGCTATATTTTGGAAGAGTTTGAGAAGCATAAGTGTTAGCTCTTCTCTGTTTGATAGAATAGACCTGTAAAGCCATCTGGCTCTGACCTTTTGTTTGTTGGGAGATTTTTAATCACAGTCTCAATTTCAGTGCTTGTGATTGGTCTTTCCATATTTTCTATTTCTTCCTGGTTCAGTCTTTGAAGATTGCACTTTTCTAAGAATTTATCCATTTCTTCCAGGTTATCCAATTTATTGGCATATAGCTGCTTGTAGTAGTCTCTCATGATCTTTTGTATTTCTGCAGTATCAGTTATTTCTTCTTTTACATTTCTAATTCTGTTGATTTGCGTCTTTTCCCTTTTTTCCTGAGTCTAGCTAATGTTTTATCAATTCTGCTTATCTTCTCAAAGAACCAGCTTTTAGTTTTATTGATCTTTGCTATCATTTCCTTCATTTGTTTTCATTTATTTCTGCTCTGATCTTTATGATTTCTTTCCTTCTGCTCACTTTGGATTTTTTTTTTTTCTTTCTCTAATTCTTTTAGGTGTAACTTTAGGTTGTTTATTCGAGAATTTTCTTATTTCTTGAGGTAGGATTGTCTTGCTATAAACTTTCCTCTTAGAACTGCTTTTGCTACTTTGTATAGGTTTTGGGTCCTCGTGTTTTCATTGTCATTTGTTTTTATGTATTTTTTTTCTCTTTGATTTCTTTAGTGATTTTTTGGTTGTTTAGTAGTGTATTATTGAGTCTCCATGTGTTTGTATATTTTACATTTTTTTCATGTAATTAATATCTAGTCTCATGGCATTGTGTTCAGAGAAAATGCTTGATAAAATTTCAATTTTCTTGAATTTATCAAGGCTTGATTTGTGACCCAAGATGTGATCTATCCTGGAGAATGTTCCATGTGCACTTGAGAAGAAAGAGTATTCTGTAGATTTTGAATGGAATGTCTTATAAATATCAATTAAGTTGAGATGCTCTAACATGTCATTTAAAGCTTATGTTTCCTTATTTATTTTGTGTTTGGATGATCTGTCCATTGGTGTAAGTGGGATGTTAAAGTCTCCTACTATTATTGTGTTGCTGTTGATTTCCCTTTTTATGGCTGTTAGCATTTGCCTTATGTATTAAGGTGCTGCTATATTGGGTGCATAGACATTTACAATTGTTACATGTTCTTCTTGGATGGATCCCTTGATCATTATGTAGTGTCCTTCCCTGTCTCTTGTAATAGTCTTTAATTTAAAGTCTAATTTGTCTGATATGAGTATTGCTACTCCAACTTTCATTTGATTTCCATTTGCATGGAATTACTTTTTCTTCCCTTTACTTTCAGTCTGTTTGTGTCCCTAAATCTGAAGTGGGTTTCTTGTAGACAGCATGTATAATGGTTTTGTTTTTCTATCCATTCAGCCATTCTGTGTCTTTTGGTTGTACCATTTAATCCGTTTACATTTAAGGTAATTATTGACATGTATTTTCCTGTTACCATTTTTTTAATTCCTTTTTTTTTTTTTTTTTTTTTTTTGTAGGTCTTTTCCTTACCTTGTGTTTTCTGCCTGGAGAAGTTCCTTTAGCACTTGTTGTAAGGCTGTTTTGGTAATGGTGAATTCTCTTAACTTTTGCTTGTCTGGAAAGCTTTTGATTTCTCCATCTAATCTGAATGAGATTCTTGCTGGGTAGAGTATTCTTGGCTGTAGGTTTTTCTCTTTCAAGACTTTCAGTATATCCTGCCACTTCCTTCTGGACTGCAGAGTTTCTTCAGGAAGATCAGCTGTTATCCTTATGGGTTTTCCCTTATATGTTATTTGTTGCTTTTCTCTTGCTGCTTTTAACATTTTTTATTTGTGTTTAATTTTCATTAGTTTGATTAATATGTGCCTCAGTGTGTTTCTCCTTGGGTTTCTTTTGTGTGGGACTCTCTCTGCTTCTTGGACTTGATTGACTATTTCCTTTCTCATGTTGGTGAAGTTTTCCACTATTTAGCCTTTGAATATTTTCTCAGACCCTTTCTTTTTCTCTTCTTTCTGGGACCATTATAGTTCAAATGTTCATGCTTTTAATGTTGTCCCAGAGGTCTCTGAGACTGTCCTCAATTCTTTTCATTCTTTTTTCTTTTTTCTGCTCTGTGTCAGTTATTCCAACCAGTCTATCTTGCAGGTAATGTATCTGATCTTCTGTCTCAGTTATTCTGCTCTGCATTCCTTCTAGAGTATTTTTGAGTTCAGTTATTGTGTGTATTCACTGTTTGTTTGCTCTTTAGTTCTTCCAGCTCCTTGTTAAACATTTCTTTCATATTTTCCATCTGTGCCTCAGTGCTCTTTCTGAAATCTTGGATCATCTTTACTATCATTGTTCTGAATTCTTTTTCAGGTAGACTGGCTATCTCGTCTTCTTTTGCCTGGTTTTGTGGGGTTTTACCTTTCTCCTTCATCAGCAGCATCTTTCTCTCTTTTGTCATTTTGTTTAAATTTCTGCGTTTGGGGTCTTATTTCCTTAGGCTGCAGGGTCGTAGTTCTTTTTAACTCTGTTTTCTGTCCCCAGTGTGGAGGTTGTTCCAGTGGGTTTTGTAGGCTTCATGGTGGATGGTCAGGGGGAACTGGTGCCTGTGTTCTTGTGTGTGGAGCTGGTTCTTATCCGTCTCATGTGCAAAGCCATGTCTGTTGGTTTGTTTGGGTGTGTCTGTGGACTTAGTATGACTGTAGGCTGTCTGTCTGCTAATGGGTGGGGTTATGTTCCTGTCTTGCTAGTTGTTTGGCTTGAGGTATCCAGCACTGGAGCTTGGTGGCCTTTGGTTGCATTTGGATCTTAGTGTTGAGAATGAGACCTCTGGTAGAGCACTAGCTAATTAATATTCAATGGGGTTGGGAATTCTCTGGTGGTTCAATGTTAGAGACTCAGCTCTGCTGCATCAGAGGTCCAGGTCTGACCTCCGGCCAGGTCACCAAGCCCCTTGAAGCTGCACATTATGGAGAAAAAGGAGGTAGAAAGAAAGAAAAGAAAAAAAGAAGAAAAGAGAAAAAAGGAGGAAAGGGAAAGGACAAACAAATCCCCAAGGCAGGTGGTGAAAGCAACTCTAAACAGTCAAAATCACACAAGGAGATGTGCACACCTGCACAGGAAGTCCTCCAATACTTCTAGGTAAGTCTCTGAACCTCCTATGTGGAAGACTGTGGAGAGCTCAGACTGTAATCTGGTATTAGTCTTGTGTGTATTTGCCCCCATGGTCCACAGTTGCCCCCTAAGTCTGTAGCCTCTATTTTAGAATCACTCATCTATTCAGGTGATCCACAGATGCAGAATCTATCAAGCCTATTCTGGGTATTAAATCTGCTCCTCCTGCAGCTGTTTCCCTTTCTCTTCTTTGGCCCTACAGTTCTTGGGGATCAGTTTTGGTTTTGGTCCCTTCTTTGTGTGTGGGCTGCTCTCAGGGGTCAGTTCCCCATCCAAGCAGGAGGGGGCAAAAGAGGGTGTTTGTGATTCACTTGCAAATTCAGGTCAGGGGAAGGGAGGGGTATGGCAGTCTAATGGAAATTTGTGGGAGTGCTTGCAGCAACAGAGGTTGGTGTGAGCCTGAGGTGTGCCATGTGCTCTCCCAGGCAAGCTGGTCCCAAATGCAGAACCCCTGGTACTGGCAGGCTGCACCCACTGCTGGGAGGGCATGGCCAATGACCTACCCTACACACAGGACCCTTGGCAGCAATGGTGGTGGGAACAGCAGTGGGTGCTTCAGTGGCAACAGTCTCTGTGTTTCAATTTAGCAGTCATGGCTCGTGGATGGTGCTCGCACAGATGCCACTGTGTAGCCTGTGAGTTCATGGAGCAGCAAGCTCCTCTCGAGCACCCTAAGACAACAGTCTCCTGCCTCTCCATCAGGCCCAGGCTTTCTCCCAATCTCCCTCCCAGCTAGCTGTGGCACAGTCCCCCCCAGGCTGTTTTCTTGCAGCCAGTCCCAGTACTTTCCCTGGTGTCTGTTCTCTGAAGCCCAAGCTTTGGTGCTCAGCCCCCACCGACCACTGTGGTGAGCAGACCAGTGTCTCTGACTGGGGAGTGCTGCCTGAATCCTCAGTGTGGGAATCTTTTCACTCTGCCCTCCACACACCTGTTTTTGCTCTCTTCTCTGGGGGCTCTGCAGCTCCCCCTATCCATCCCCACCAGTGAGGGGGCTTCCCAATGTGTGGAAACAATTCCCCCTTCACAGCTCCCTCCCAGAAAGGCAAGTCTCCTTGGGATTTCTTTAGCTCTTTTTTTCCCCTTTTTTCTTTTGTGCTACCCAGTTATGTGGGAATTTTCTTGCCTTTCTGGAGGTCTGAGTTCCCATGCCAGCATTTGGAAGGTGTCCCCTAGGAGCTTTTCCACAAGTGTATGTATTCTTGATGTATTTGTGGGGAGGAAGGTTATCTCCATGTCTTACTCCTCTACCATTTTTTTCCTGCTCAGAAGTCTTCACAAATAAGGTAATTCATTAAATGATTAAAATCAAACTATATAATGGATTTTTAAATTATTGTAAACACATTGTTTATGTCAGATAAAATGAATTTTCATGAGAAATCATATTATACAAATGGCCAGTTCAAGGATTACCAATAGGATTCTTTGAGACCCTTACTGGTTTTTGGACTAGGATTGGATAACCTTTTATGTAAAATAAATTCCTCTTAATACATTGAGTTGTATAAGGTAAGAGTCTAATTTCATTATTCTCATGTGGTTATCCAGTTTTTCTAATATCCTTTATTGAAGAGACTATTCTATCCCAACTAAGTATTCTTGGCTCCCTTGTCAAAATATTAGTTGACTCTATATGTGGGAGTTTATTTCTGAGCTCTTGATTCTGTCCCATTGGTCTATTTTATGTGTTTATTTTTGTGTCAGTACCATAATGATTTAATTACTATAGCTTTGTAGTAGACTTTGAGATCAGGACATGTGATGCCTCTGGCTTTGTTCTTTCTCAGAATTGCTTTGACTATTTGGGGCTCTTTGTGGTCCAGCACATATTTTAGTATTGTTTTTGTATTTCTGTGAAAAAAAACATTGGAATTTTGGTAGATATTTCATGGAATCCATAGATGACTTTGGGTATTATGGATATTTTGATGATATTAATTCTTCCCATGCATAAACATGGGATATCTTTCTATTTGTTTGTTTTTCTCTTCAATTTCTCTCATCAAGGTCTTATAGTTTTCATTATACAGATCTTTCACTTCCTTGGTTAAATTTACTTTTAAGTATTTCATCATTTTTGATGTTATAGTGAATGGGATTGTTTTTCCTTTATTTCTGTTTCAGATATTTCCTTGTTAGTGTATTGAAATGCAATCCATGTCTGTATATTGGTTTTCTATCCTGCAGCTTTACTGAATTCATTAAGTAGTTCTAATTTTTTTTTTTTGGTTGAGTCTTTAGGATTTTATATATATAAGATTATATTATCTGCAAGTAATGACAATTTCATGTCTTCCTTTCTAATAGGGATGACTTTTTTTCTTTATTTTGCTTGATTGCTCTAGCTAAGACTTTCAGTACTGTGTTGAACACAAGTGGTGAGAGTGAGCACTCTTGCCTTGTTCCTGATCTTAGAGAAAAAATTTTCAACCTTTCACTGTATGTAGAGTATGATGTTTGCTCTGGTTTTGTTGTGCATAGACTTTCTTATGCTGAGATATGTTCATTCTGTTGAGGGTTATTATCGTGAAAGGATGTTGGATTTTATACAATACTTTGCCTGCATCAATTGATGTGATCATATAATTTTAATTTTTCTTTATATATTAGTGTGGTATATCACATTTATTGATTTTTTTTATGTGAAACCACTCTTGCATCTCAGGGATAAACTGACTTGATCATGATGTATGATCTTTTCAATGTGTTGTTGAATTCAGTTTGCTAATATTTTGTTGACAATTTTGGCATGTATATTCACCAGGGGTGTTGATTTATAGTTTTTTCATAGTATCCTTATCTGGCTTTTCATCTGGGTACCACTTTCAAGATAAAATGAGTTTAGGAATATTTCCTCCTCTATAAATATTTGGAAGCATTTGGTGATTCATGTTAATTATTTAAATATGAGTAGAATTAACCAGTGAAACCATTTGGCCTTAGGCTTTTCTGTTTTGGGAAATTTTTGATTATTGATTCAGTTTCCTTACTGCTTACAGGTCTCTTCATAGTTTCTATATTTCATGATTCAGTCTTAGTATGTTGTATGTTTTGGGGATTTATTTCTTTTTAGATTATCTAACTTTTTGGCTTTAATTGTTCATAGAAGTCTCTTATGACAGTTGTATCAGTTGTAATGTCTCCTCTTTCATTTATGGTTTTATTTATTTCAGTATTCTCTTTTTTTGTTAGTGTAGATAAAGGTTTGCTGAATTTGTTTATCTTTTCAAAAAATCAGGTCTTAGTTTCATTGATATTTTATATTGTTTTTCTTTTCTCTATTTGGATTCTTCGTTATTTCCTCACATCTGCTAATTTTGGGCTCAGTTTGTTCTCTTTTTTTTTTTTTTTTTTAGTTCCTGAGATGTAAATTTGGGATGTTCATTTGAGATATTTCTTTTTTTCTTAATATATGCATTTATTATTATAAACATCCCTCTAAGAATGGCTTTTGCAGCATGCCATAGGTTTTGATATGTTGTGCTTCCATTTTCATTCATTTCAAGATATTTCTTGTTTTTGCTTTTGATTTCTTCTTTGACCCATTAGTTGTTAAAGAGTATGCTGTTTAGTATTCACATGTTTTTACACTTTCCAAATTTCCATCTGGTGTTGATTTCTAGTTTCATGCCATTGTGGTTGAAAAAGATACTTGATATGATTGCAATCTTCCTAAATTTTACTAAAACTTGTTTCGTGGCCTATATTATGATCTATTGTGTAGAATGTTCCATGTGTGCTTGAGAAGAATATGCATTCTGCTGCTATTGGGTAGAATGTTCTATATACGTCTGTTAGGTCCATTTGGCATAAAATATGGTCCAGTCTAATATTTCTTAGTGGATTTTCTATCTGAATGATCTATCCATTGTTGAAAGTAGGATATTGAAGTCCACTAGTATTATTATATCATTTTCCATTCATCAATATGAATGGATCTCATAAACCTAAGTTTGAGTGAAAGTATACAAAAGTAATATATTTTACCATTCATATCCCTCTAAAAAGTAAACAAAGATACTCATATATAGTGTTAATAGGTTACATGTTTAAGGTAAAAAGCCACAAATGAAACTAAAGCAAGAGTACCATTTAGGTCGGGACAGTTATTTTCATTGATAGAATAGGTGAGTGTAGTAATTTGGAGGTGACCGTAGTGGACTTTGAGGCCCCTAGCGTTGTTCTATTTCTTGACCTGAGTAGTACTTACATGAGTTTTTATTTTACAGTAAATCATTTGACTGAATATTTCAGTTTTGCACATTTATATTCACGTATGCTATGTCTCATTACATAAAATGGTGAAGGAAGCACAACATAATTCTACCTTTGTTGGAAAGAATAGAACTCAAGTAATTTCATGAATGTTTGCATAGCAAAATGAGATAAATTAGCTAATTTTGAAATAAAGTCATTTAACATGTTATCTTCAAAATATTCTGGCAATAGTTATTAACTTAGGAGAGTTCTTCTCTCTTAGGATATATTTGGAAATGTGTTAGGGCATTTTTAGTTGTTACAATTACCAAAGCTACTGGTGTTTATTACTGTGGGGCCTAAGATGTAAACATTATCCAGTAAATGGAATAGTATGACAGAATGAAACATTGCCCTGCTCCAAATGTCAACAGCATGTCTCAGGAATTTCAAGTTAAGCTAAAATGATTTGGCAAATATTTTTCATGGATTAAACATAGCCAGACATGTTCTAAATTATTCTATAAAACATATATATGTATATATATGTACATATATAGAGAGTGCTACAAATGATCAGTCTGTGTATTTTCACTATATATAGCTCATACTCCTCAACAAATTACTTTTATCTATTGATGGACTTTCTTTCACAGAAATGTATTAGCATCAGAGAGCTATAACCAAAGCTTTCTCCCAGTTAAAATGTCAGAGATGTAAATGAATACATCTCTGAAGATTATCTTTTTAAAAATTAGTTTTGTTTGTTCATTTTACTCCAGGCTATGTTTTATGTTATTTAAAAAAAATTCTTCACATTTTGGTATTTTGGGTAATTTTCAAAAGATTATAGTTTGACAGTTTATACAAGAGTGTGGCTATAGTTTTAAATATGGAAAAGTAAATTCCTAAAACAATCTTGTTTCCTCAATTATTCTAACATTTTAATATACACAGGAACTCCTAAATCTCCTCAACTAAATTATGGTAAGCAAAAAGCATTAGTGCTGTTTTTAAGCCCTCTTAAAATACTTGTTTTCAATTTAATGGAAATTTCCTTTATGTAAGTTTTTATTCTTCAGCTTCACTATATCTACTTGCTAACATTTTAAAGGTTCATTAATGACAGTGCTTCCAAATTTGTTAGAGTTTTGTGGCTATTTCATTTAAACTTTTCCCTAAATGTTACTTAACATTGTAACTACATTTTTCTGTAATAAATTTATTATGCTGAAACATGATTATATTTTATGTACTTTTCATTATTATATAAAAGTGCTTCAAATTTATCACGAATTACAATTATATTTTCATTATTAAATTTTATCAAATGCAAAATGAGATAGCCTAGAAAATACAGCTTATTAATATATCTTAACAAGAAATAATCATATCTTTATTCTTTGCACAAGAATAAAGTTCAATACAGCCCAGAAAATCTATGGAAAACCAGGAAAGCTGTTAATCAACAGAAGACATTTATTAAACACTGAGCCAGTTTCTGATTTGATGGCTTTTCTTCTTTAACATGTGATTTTCCTCTAATTCCCTTCAGCCAAAATTTCACCTGATGTTAAATTACATTCAGTTAAATAAAAATAATTGCCTAGTATGTTACTAGCATAAGTGGGGATCTACATGAAGTATAGAACAAAATCTTCTGATTTCAGGAATTGGCACATGGATATTTCCTGGGGAATGTTTGGCCAAAGATAAGAGGAGATTCCCTTCTCTTTTCTGAGCCTTAAATTAATTAATTAATAGATTATTTTATGAGAAATATATGACACAATGGAGAAACCTCATCAGCAAGTGACCAAGAAAACAGATTGAGCCCTAGCCTATAATTACTTAATGTTATCTTAAGTAAAACATAAAAAATGATAATCATATTTTTCAGAATTTCTTTTGGAAAACTGGTTAGGAATTGCCTTGATTTCTTGGACACTTGTATCATACCTATAAACAGTAAAAAAAGATCTTCACTATCTTAGAGAGAATGGACTAAGAAGAAATTATCTACTATCAAACTCTATACCTGACATCTGCTTCCTAAAGGGCAAGATAAAGTATCCCCTTTATTCGTATTTGAGATTATTAACACTGATGATATCCAATTACAATACTGAGAGTTGGTCTTCCTGTATTATTTAATGGAAATTTAAGGATGCAGAAGTTCCATGACATAGAGCAAGATACAAAGACATCACAACATATATTAATATCTTTTGCCTTAAGTCAAAAGATAATTTCTGAGAACATAATATGTTCCAGGCAATATTCTAGACACTGATGATACAATGAAAAGTAAAAAAGTGACATGGTTACTATTTTCATGAATCTTTTTTGTACAAAATTCACAGGCAAATAAATGTGGTGCAGATAATAAGTGACCAGAAGTTTTCTGGTTCAGTTCAATACAACTAACAACTTCTTCCCCTCCAATGGATTTGATGTCAGGAAACTTCAGTTCTACTCCTACTCTTTTTCTATTGTTCTGTTGCTTCTGGAAGACTTTTCAGAATTCAACCTCTGCAGTAATTTCCTTAGTTCTTTATTGCCATGCTTCCTTTGGAATCTGGGTCTTGAATTTGCCTGTTCTCTTTTACTTGGTTCTTGATATTTCTCAGTTGTCTTCTGAGGCCCCATGAATCAATTTCTTTGTGGTGGGCAGAATTTTAAAATGGCCTCATAGTTATCACTCTTTATTGTGCACACCCTGTATAATCCCCTTCCCTTGAGTGTGGGTGAGTTTAACATAATCAAGTAACCCCTTTTAAAAGAGAGTCTAGAAGTCAGAGAAGGAAGAAGTGAGAGAGATTTGAAGCTCTCTTCTTGGCCTGGAAGAAGCAGATATCCACATTCTGGAGAGAGCCACATGGCAGGAAATGTCAGATACCTAGGATCTAAGGATGGCCGCAGCTGACAACCAGCAAAAAAATAGAGACCTTAGTCCTACAGCTTCAAGTAATTTAATTTTGCCAACAACCAAGTAAACTTGGAAGAGAACTCTAGGTTCCATGAAGAAGTGCAGCCTAGATGACACCTTGATTGCAGCCTTGTGAGACCCTGAGCAGAGGACCCAGTCACACATTGCCTAGACTTGGAGATAGTGTGTTGTTTTAAATAACTAAGTTTGTAGTAACCTGTTACACAGCAATTGAAAAAACCCTGTCAGCCATAACTAACTATGGTTCTTGGGACACTGGCTTGGGCAGATCTCTAGATACACTGACCCAGGGAGGATGTTAGAAAAATACAGCTGTAGAAATTTTGTGTTATAGGCTGAATTATGTCCCTCCAAAATGTATATGTTGAAGTCCTAATCCTCATACCTCAGAATGTGACTGTGTTTGGAGATAGGGCCTTTAAGGAGGTAATTAAGATAAAATGAGGCCATATGGGTGGGCCCTAATCCAATATGACCAGTGTTCTTGTAAGAAAAGGTGATTAGGACACAGATAGGCACAGAGGGGAGAACCTGTGAAGATACATGGAGAGGGCAGCTTCAGGAGAAACCAAATCAGCCAACAGTTTGATCTCAGAATTCTAGTTTTCAGAACCATGAGAAAATAAACTTCTGTTGTTTAAGCCACCCACCCAGTGTCTGATACATTTTTATGACAACCCTAACAAACAACTACAATAGATAAAACTCAATATGGCTACTTTTTTTTTTCTGTTCAGCTAAAGTTATATCCACTACTGTGTTTTCCAGTTCACTGATCCACTCTTCTGCATCATCTCATCTACTGTTGATTCCTTCTAGTTAATTTTTTAATTCCAGTAATTGGTTTCTTCAGCTCTGTTTGGTTCTTCTATATTTTTTCTTTGTTCAACCCCTCTGTGGTCATTCATTCTGCTCTTGAGTTCATTGAACATCTTTATGATCATTACCTTGAACTCTTTATTGGGTAGATTGATTATCTCCTGTTCACTTAGTTCTTCTTCTGGGATTTTATCTTGTTCTTTTCTTAGGAACATATTCCTCGTTCACCTAATTTTGCCTGGTTCTCTGTTTTTTATTTCAAAGTATTAGACAGGTCTATTATGTTTACTGACCTTGGAGAAGTGGTCTTATGTAGGAGATATCTTATAGGGCCCTGTAGCACACTCCTCTCTGATCACCACAGCTATATGCTATAAGATTTCCCCTTATGTGAACTGTATGGGCCCTTCTGTTGTGGTGGGGTCAAAATTTATGCAGATGCTGGTAGGCAAGGCTGACCCCCAGTTGGCACCCTTTTGTGTAGCATAGAGGTTATTGATGGGTATATTCATGTCCTGGTACCACTGAATGCACAATCCAGGGAGTCCTGTACCTGGTTTCACCCACTTGTGGGTGAGACCATGTTCTGAGGTAGATGACTGTACTTAGGGTGTACTGATGCTGATGTTAGCCTGTTCATGGGTGGAACCTAGGCTGGGTACATTCCAGGGTTGGTACAGGCCTGCTGATGTGCATGACCAGATCTCAGGGTGACTGGCTGGGATTTGGGGGTGACAAAGCTGGTGTTGACCTGCTGATGTTTGGGGCTATGCCCCTATGCATCTGGCTGCTTGGCCTGGGGTGTCTCTTGACCTGTACTTCCTGTCTGGTGGGTATGGCTGGGTCCTGGAAGAAATAAGCTGGAGGAAGGTTTCCAAAATGGTGCTTGTGAGCACCAGTGTTCTCGTGGTAGAAAAAGCTCCTCAAAATGGCTACCACCAGTGTCTATGTCCCCAGGGTGAGTCCCAATTGCCTCCTGCCTCTCCTGGAGGCTCTCCAAGATCAGCAAGTGAGCCTGACTGAGACTACTTTCAAATTACTGCTTCTGCCCTGGGTCTCAGAGTGTGAGATTTTGCATACACCATTTAACGATGGAGTCCTTGAATCATACAGCCCCCTGGCTCTCTTGAATGCAAGCCCCACTGGCCTTCAGAGCCAAATGTTCTGGGAGTTCATCTTCTTGATTCAAGACCCTCATGCTGGGGAGCCTCTTGTGGAGCTTGTACCCCTCACTCCTTAGGGAGAATGTCTGCAATTATGATTATCTTCCATTTGTGGCTCACTTGCCTGGGAATCTGGGTTTTGACTATACTGTGTTTCTGACCCTCCTATCCACCTCATTGTGGTTCCTTCTTTATATCTTTAGTAGTAGAAGATCTTTTCTTCTAGTCTTAAGGTCATTCTAATTGATGGTTGCTCTATAAATGGTTGTAATTTTGGTGTGCCCATGGGAGGAAGTAAGCTAAGGGTCTTCCTACTCCACAAGTCTCGTCATTCTTAACCATTTTTAAATGTACAGTTCAGCAGCATTAAATACATTCATATTGTGGTGCAACCATCCCCACTAACCATCTCCAGAACTTTTTGATCTTTTCAACCTGAAATTCTATGTCCATTAAACAATAACTCTCCTTTCTTCACCACCCCATAGCCATTGGCAATCACCAT
Source organism: Hippopotamus amphibius kiboko (assembly GCF_030028045.1). Taxonomy (NCBI): domain Eukaryota; kingdom Metazoa; phylum Chordata; class Mammalia; order Artiodactyla; family Hippopotamidae; genus Hippopotamus; species Hippopotamus amphibius. The sequence continues at coordinate 56,872,711 of NC_080203.1, forward strand.
TCTACATTCTGTTTCTATGATTTTAACTAGTCTAGGTACCTACTATAAATGTAATCATACAATATTTGTTCTTTTTCCTCTTGCTTATTTCACATAGCACAAAATATTCTAAATACAATAATGTAGCATGTATCAGATTTACATTCATTTTTAAGGTTGAATAAAATTCCATTGTGTGTTTATACCACATTTTGTTTATCCATGTGTCTATGAAAAATTGGATTGTTTCTACATTTTTGCCATTATGAAAATGCTTCTATAAACATTGGTGAACAAATATCATATTTTAATCAATATTTTTTTAAGTATAGTTGATTTACAATGTTGTGTTAATTTCTGCTGCACAGAAAAGTGATTCAGTTATACTTAACTGTTATCTCTGTGCTATACAGTAGGACCTTGTTGTTTATCCATTCTATATGTAAAAGATTACATCTACTAACCCCAATCTCCCATTCTATCCTTCCCCCAACCCCTTCCCCTTGGCAACCATCATTCTGTTTTCTATGTCCATGATTCTGTTTCTGTTTCATAGATAGGTTCATTTGTGTCATATTTTAGATTCCACATATAAGTGATATCATATGGTAACAAATACTGTTTTGAGTCTCTTTTTTTAATGTTTTTGGTATATACTCAGAAGTGGAATTGCTGGATCATAATTCTATGGTCAGTTTTTTTGAATAACTGCCATATTGTTTCCCATAGTTGCTGCATCATTTTATATTCCTAGAAGCAATGAACAAGGGTTGAAATTTCTCCACATCCTTACCAACATTTATTTCCTGTTCTTTTTTTTTTTTTTAATAATAGCCTTCCCAATGGGTGTAAAGTGGTATATCATTGTGGTTCCAGACATAGTTTTCCCTGCCTGTATCATATTGTGGCAACTCTAGCACCCCATGGGAATTGGAGAAAATTACCCCCACTAAAATAGTGGCCTTTTCCTTGCTCAATTAGTCTGTTGGTCTACTGATATGAAAACTCTAAAGGCATCAACAACTATTTTACCCTTAAATTCAGTAAATCCATCAAATATTCAACTTACAGGAGTTTTACCATCAGGGAACTAGAACCTCTAATCCAGCAGTATATACAATTGAGGAATGAGAAGCAAAAAAATTCACAGATGGGCCAATCTTATTTCATTTCTTGGTTCCTGGAGCCCACAGTCATTAGTTCAAAGCATTGTACCCTATCCTGGAGGATAGTATCCCAAACCTAGAGTATGTTGTCACCTTAATGGAGCTTTTACACAGGCATTCCAGCCTTCTATGTGTTGCTTCTGGATAACACAGTATACTATAGTGCCAATAGATCTTGTGGTAATATGCCCCTGATGAAGCTATTTATCTATTGTTAAAAACCTCCTTTGTTATAAGAGGTAACGTTTTGAAGGATCTCTTAGAGGACTTTAGGTGCATTCTATAATTCCTCAGATAAAGGTGATAGACCAGACTTTGAGAGAGGGTAAATATGAGTTTAGGCCATGCATAGCTGCCACTCCTGCCACCATATTAGAGGCTGGTTGACATCCACCAAGTGTGTCATTTTCTGCATATGGTTACCGAGTGTCTCATTTACAAAGGTACTCTTTAGTGGTCCTTGCTTTGAGGTATAGAGACCTATATACTCTCTGCCTACTATCCCAGATCAATTCACTTAAGTTTCCATTCCCCATTGGTTGTAAGTTTTCTCTGGGGACATTAAGTTCTCACACTATCAAGCTGTTTGCATTTGGACTCAGGAAGCTCCCACGAATTAGGAGAAGTCACTGAGGTTAAAAAAAAAAAAAAAAAAAAAAAGAAGAAAAGAAGCAGAGTGTGCATTTAAGAAAGGAAGCTGTCACCATTAGTTGGAGCTCATACAGAATTTTCCACTATAGTCGTAGCTAAAATCAGAGCTGGGTGTGGAAAAGTAAAGAAATGAAGACTCAATCAAAAGGTTGTTCTTGGGCAGATTATTTTTAGAAAGAGTATATATGAATGCTGAGGTTCTAGGAATTTATTATTTTAAACTGTCTATGCCTTTACATCCTTTGGAATAGATTGGTGAATCCTCAGATATATATAAATCCTATTAAAGACTGCTGCTTGAAGGATTTCTGCATTCTTTCACCAGGATACTTGAGAAATCCCGTATGTCCTGCACACCACACATAGGCTATTGAGGATCAGAGCCCTCTCTCAGATCAGTTAATTTAAATACTTCCTTTACCTTTACTGACATATGCCATGGTGGACAAGCAGGAAGGCAAGAACAACAATAATAACAACAGTAACAACCTGGATGGTCTTATATTCTCCTTCAATTTATTCAAAGTTTGTCAGTGTTTCTACTATAGTAATGCTTTTGGCCAAGATCAAGAAAGTTTGGGGACTGACTGGGTTTTATGTTCCTCATCACCTTCCTTATCTCAATTGCAGTATTTTTGAATAAAAACAATCCCATGGTGGATAAGCCCTCCTATTTTATCATTCTGTCTGGAAGGAATTCTCCTTATGTCATGTGTTTCATCCTCTATGAACTATGTCCTACAGTAAAATCATGATCTTTTAATATAAGGGGAAGTTTTTGGAATTTCCAACACATTTTCCTCTTTTTAAAAACCCAACTTTCAGGGGAAAAAGGGGAGGAAGGATAAATTGGGAGGTTGGGATTGACATATACACACTACTATATATAAAATAGATAACTAACAAGCAGCTACTGTATAGCACAAGAAACTGTCCTCAGTACTATGTAATGACCTATATAGGAAAAGACTCTAAAAAAGAGTGGATATATGTTTATGTATAACTGATTCACTTTGCTGTACAGCAGAAACTAACATAACATTTTAAATTAACTATACTCCAATAAAAACAAAACAAAACAAAACCTGACTTTCAAGTATATTGTCTTGCTCTGGACTCAAAAATTTTACTTTGGAAGTCAGGCTGAATATTGACTTTTTTCATTTTTCATTCCTCCTCTAACAATTCTAATCTTGCCAAAAGAAGGATTTAGAATACTATCTAGTTGACACAAATTTGGAACACAGAGATTTCCACTCTGTCTAATTGAGGGGATGTTACATATATAAGTATAGCTTCTACATCTTTAGCTCCTACCAAGGTGATAGCTGCAAACACACCCTGAGGAAAGACGTGAGTTGTGTTGATATCAAATCCAGCTCTCTCACCAAAGCCACTGGACACATGCAGACTGTATAGGAATTTTCCCACATAAGGACATCCCTTCAATACCATCATTGGTAAGTGTTCCATAGAGACAGAGAAAGATAAGCAAAATGTGAAGACAGAGGGATTTTTCTCAATTGAAAGAACAAGAAAAAATACCTGAAAAAAGCAGTGAAGTGCAAATTAACAATTTACTAGATAAAGAATTCAAAGCTTAGTAATAAGAATGCCAATTGAAATAGGAAAAAGAATAGATGAACACAGTGAGAATTTTAACAAATAACTATAAAATATTAAAAAAAAGAACCAGTCAGAACTGAGGAATATAATGACCAAAATGAAAAACACACTTGAGAGAAGTAACAGCAAACTAGGTGATACAGACAAATGCATAAGTGACCTGGAAGACAGAAATGGAAACCACCCAATCATAACAGCAAAAAGAAAAACAAAACAAAAAAATGAAAACAGTTTAAGGGATCTTATAAATGAATTCAACTATGTTGCAGGATACAAGATTAATATAGAGAAATCTGTTGCTTTTCATTACACTATTAATGAACATTCAGAAAGAGAAATTAAGTAAACAATACCATTTACAATCACATCAAAAAGAATAAAATACTTAGGAATAAACTTACCTAAGGAAGTAAAAGCCCAATACTTTGAAAACTACAAAACATTGATGAAAAAAGTAGAAAATGATACAAAGAGTTGGAAAAATTTCCCGTGTTCTTCAACTGGAAAAAATAATGTTAAAATGCCCATACTACCCAAAGCAATCTACAGATTTAATACAATCCCTATAAAAATACCCATGGCATTTCTTCACAGAGCTATATCATATAATTACAAAAATATATATGGAAGCACACACATACAAAAAAAAAAAAAAAAAAAACCCTCAATTTGCCAAAGCAATCTTGAGAGAAAAGAGCAAAGCTGGAGGTATCACACTCCCTGACTTCATACTGTACTATAAAGCTACAGTAATCAAAGCAGAATGATACTGGCACAGAAACAGACACACAGATCAATGGAACAGAATAGAAAGCCCAGAAATAAACCCATGCACTTATGATCAATTAATCTACCACAAAGGTGGCCAGAATAGACAATGGAGAAAAGGCAGTCTCTTCAATAAGTGGTCCTGGGAAAACTGGACAGCTACATGTAAAATAATAAAATTAGAAATTTTCTCACATCATATATATATATATATAAACTCAAAATGGAATAAATACCAAAATGTAACACTGAAAATCATAAAATTCCTTGAAGGAAACATAGGTAGAACACTCTTTGAAATAAAATTGTAGCAATATTTTTTGGATCATTCTTCTAAGGAAAAAGAAACCAAAACAAAAATAAACAAATGGGACATAATTAATATTAAAAGCTTTGCACTGCAAAGGAAATCATCAACAAAACTTAAACACAACCTGATGAATGGGAGAAAATATTTGCAAATGATATGGCCAATAAAGGGTTACTATTCAAAATTTATAAACAGTTCATACAACTCAATATCAAAACAAAGAACCCAATTAAAAAATGGGCAGAAGACATGTATAGACATTTTTCCAGCAAAGATATACAAATGGTTAGCAGGCACATGAAAAAATGCTCAACATTTCTAATCATCAAGAAAATGCAAATCAAAACCACAATGAGATATTATATTACCTCGTGCATGTGAAAATGGATATTATCAAAAAGTCTACAAATAACAAATATTGGTGAGGATAGGGTTAAAAAGGAGTCTTATTACACTGTTTTGAGGATTATAAATTGGTGCAAGCACTGGAAAACAGTGTGGAGGTTCTGAAGGAAATTGAAAATACAACTACTATATCATCCAACAATTCTACTGCTGGGTATATAGCCAAAGAAAATGAAAACATTAATTCAAAAAGATACATACACCCCAATGTTCATAGCATTATTATTTATAACAACCAAGATATGGAAGCAACCTAAGTGCCCATCAACAAATGAATGGATAAAGAAGATGGGACATATAAATGATATATTTGTGTATGATGTATATACACAAAATGGAATAATATTCAGCCATAAAAATGAATAAAATTCTGTTATTTGCAACAATGTGGCTGGATGTAGAGATCATTATTCTTAGTGAAATAAGTCAGACAGAGAAAGACAAATACTTATGTCATCACTAATATGTGGAATCTAAAACCTAAAACAAATGAATGTATTGTTTTTCATTTTGAGCTGCATGAGCTGTTTGTATATTTTGGAGATTAATCACTTGTTTGTCACTTCATTTGTGAATATTTACTCCAATTCTGTGAATTGTCTTTTCCTTTTGTTTATGGTTTCCTTTGCTTTGCAAAAGCTTTTTTAAATTAGGTCCCATTTGTTTATTATTCTTTTTATTTTCATTACTATAGGAGGTAGATCCAAAAAGATATTGTTGCGATTTATGTCAAAGAGTGTTCTGCGTATGTTTTCTTCTAAGAGTTTTATAGTGTCCTGTCTTGCATTTAGGTCTTTAATCCATTTAAGTTTATTTTTGTGTATGGTGTTAGAAAATGTTCTAGAGTCATTCTTTTACATCTAGCTGTCCAGTTTTCCCAGCACCACTTATTGAAGAGACAGTCTTTTCTCCATTGTCTAGTCTTGCCTCTTTCATTGCAGATTAATTGACCATAGGTGCATGGGTTTCTTTGGGGGCTTTCTATCCTGTTCTGTTGATCTATATTTCAATTTTTGTGCCAGTACCATACTGTTTTGATTACTGTAGCTTTGTAGTATAGTCTGAAGTCAGGGCGTGTGATACCTCTAACTCTGTTTCTCTTTCCCAGGGTTCGCTTTGGCTATTAAGGGTCTTTTGTGTTTCCATAAATATTTAATTTTTTTTCTTCTAGGTCTGTGAAAAACGCCATGGGTAATTTAATAGTGATTGCATTGAATCTGTAGATTGCCTTGGTTCGTAGAGTCATTTTGACAATATTGATCCTTCCAAAACAAGAACATGGCATATATTTCCATCTGTTTGTGTCATCTTCAATTTCTCTCATCAGCATCTTCTAGTTTTCAGAGTACAGGACTTTTGCCTCCGTAGGTATATTAATTCCTAGGTATTTTATTCTTTTGGATGTGGTGGTAAATGAGATTGTTTCCCTAATTTCTCTCTCTGATCTTTTGTTGTTAGTGTATAGAAATGCAAGAGACTTCTGTGTATCAATTTTGTATCCTGAAACTTTACTGAATTCATTGATGAACTGTAGTAGTTTTCTGGTAGCATCTTTAGGATTTTCTATGTATAGTATCATGTTATCTGCAAACAACCCAATCAAAAAATGGGCAGAAGATCTAAATAGATTTTTCTCCAAAGAAGACATACAGATGGCCAACAAACACATGAAAAGCTACTCAACATCACTAATTATTAGATAATTGCAAATCAAAACTACAATGAGGTATCACCTCATACCAGTCAGAATGGCCATCATTAAAAAGTCTACAGTCTGGCGGCAGCCATCAGGTGATCCAACATGGGCACATACAAGTACATCCAGGAGCTATGGAGGAAGAAGCAGTCGGACGTGATGCGCTTTCTGCTCAGGGTGCGTTGCTGGCAGTACCTCCAGCTCTCGGTGCTGAACCAGGCCCCCCACCCCACCAGGCCTGACAAGGCGCGCAGGCTGGGCTACAAGGCCAAGCAAGGTTATGTCATGTATCGTATTCATGTGCACCATGGTGGCCGCAAACGCCCAGTTCCTAAGGGTGCCACCTACGGCAGGCCTGTCCACTTTGGCGTCAACCAGCTCAAGTTTGCTCGAAGCCTTCAGTCTGTTGCAGAGGAGCGAGCTGGATGCCACTGTGGGGCCCTCAGGGTCCTGAATTCTTACTGGGTTGGTGAAGATTCTACATACAAATTCTTTGAGGTTATCCTCATTGATCCATTCCATAAAGCTATCAGAAGAAACCCTGACACCCAGTGGATCACCAAACCAGTGCACAAGCACAGGGAGATGCGGGGGCTGACGTCCACAGGCAGGAAGAGCCGCGGTCTTGGCAAGGGCCACAAGTTCCACCTCAAGATCGGTGGATCTCGCCATGCAGCCTGCAGAAGGCGCAATATTCTCCAGCTCCACCGCTTCCGCTAATATCAGTGATGTCTGTAAAATTCTTACCTAATAAACAATTTAGGACCTTCGTGCCTGCTTAAACGTGTTTTTTAATTTGTCTGTTAAAACTAGTTGTCTGCAGATTGTTTCATTGAATGCATTGTCAAATTATGAAAGTTAAAGTGCAATAATGTTTGAAGACTAAGTGATGATGTATCTTGTTTCTAATAAGGGAAATGCCTTTGTTTTTGCTTTATTAGGGAGTTGATATGTCCGTGTTTAAAATGCTGTTTGGTACATTAGGTGTAAAATAAATTCTGTAAAAGGAGTGCAGAAATTAGCCATGTAGATTTGTTGGTGCATGTGATGAAACCTGCAGCTTTACTGGGGTGATGCAATGCTCTGCTGTTTTACTCTAAAGTGGCTGTTTTATGGAGTTTGGCAAGGACAAACTTTAAAGTGGATTTTCCTTGGAAATGCCAAGGATGTCCTGATCCTTTATCATGATCATATGCAGAAACATAATGAAAGTTGATTGACCCACATTTTTTAGACTTATTCTAATATTCCATTTCACCTGCTTCTGAAAGGCAAAAAGTAAAGGAATGCCACCATTTTTAAGAGAATTGAATAAACCTGTTAAAAGAGGGTTCTCTTAAAAATGAATCAAATCCTGGTTAACCTAAATTAAATTGCCTGGGCTTCCGTGGTACCACTGAAGTTCACATAAAAGGTGGGAGCCCCTGGTTCAATCCCATGACTCTGGGGTATGTAGAATACAGAGCTTCATGCAAAATAGTTATGGTATTTACACAGTAGTGTATGTTGAAACTGATGAAAATTGAACATTAGGTAAAAGAGAAGGGAGTTATTAGCTCTTAGGTATGTAAGCTAGTGATGCTAGGTTTGGGAAATTGGTGTTCATCAGATACCTTTCAAGTGCGGGAGGATAGAAAAGGCTTGGGTCAACATTTTAAATGTTTTATCTATAGTGTTTGACCATTGTGAACTCTAAGCCACCTTGGGGGAAATAGGGTTGGTTTTATTCAAAAGTAACATTGCAAAGTCTAATTACTGTTATCTTGGGTCAAGCCACTTGATCCATTCCCATAAGGCTACTGAGAAGTTATGTAGTTAGTGTCAATACAGGTTCACTTGGTTTCCAATTTTATGTGTTCTCTACAGTTAATTTTCTCATCCCTGCTCAAACTACCCTCAGGAGCCTCAACATTCCAGACATGCCAGGCCATCAGTTGTGGTTGGGCATACCACCACCTGCTGCTTGCATCATGTCTTCCCATAGACTAGGCTTCTGTTTCCCAGGTGGAGTTGAGTGTGTAGGAAATATGGAAGTGGAATTGCCCCAATTCTTTCCAGTTCTTGATTTGCTGTCTTAATAAGAAGTTTAATTTTGAAGTCTGTTGATTTTCTTGAACCAATTTTTCTTGTATTTTCCTCAAGGGTCTTTTAAAAGACCAGCCTAAATGACTTCCAGAAAACATGTAGCAGGCTGGCAAAAACTTTGAGACCCAAATTCCTTCCCACTCAAAAAATCTTACACCATATTATTTTGTGTGTAGAGGCTGTTCAACTATATATAATAGAATAAATGTCTATTAAGCTAAAAAAAGTCTACAAACAAAAAATGCTGGAGAGGGTGTGGAGAAAAGGGCACCCTCCTACACTGTTGGTGGGAATATAAATTTGTACAACCATTTTGGAGAACAGTATGGAGGTTCCTTAAAAAACTAAAAATAGAACAACCAAATGATCCAGAAATCCCCTCCTAGGCATATACCCAGAGAAACTATAATTCAGAAAGATACATGCACCCCAATGGTCACTGCAGCACTATTTGCAGTAGCCAAGATATGGAAGCAACCCAAATGTTCATTGACAGAGAAATGAATAAAGAAGACTTGGTACATAGATAAAATGGAATATTAATCATTAAAAATAATGAAATAATGCCATTTGCAGCAACATGGATGGACCTAGAGATCATCAAATTAAGTGAAGTAAGTCAGACAAAGACAAATATCATATGATATCACTTACATGTGGAATCTCAAAAAATGATACAAATGAACTTATTTACAAAACAGAAATAGACTCACAGACTTCAAAACAAATTTATGGTTACCAAAGGGGAAGGGAGGAAGAATAAAATAGGAATTTGGGATTAACATACACATACTATTATATACAAAATAGATAATCAACAAGGACCTATTCTATAGAACAGGGAACTCTACTTAATATTCTATAATAACTATATGGGAAAAGAATCTGAAAAAGAATGGACATATGTATATGTATAGCTAAATCACTTTGCTGTACACCTGAAACTAACACAATATTGTAAATCAACTATATTCTAATATAAAATAAAAATTAGATTAAAAAATAAAAAAAATGAATATAGCATAGTAGAAGTGGACTCAGAGATATAGAGAACAATCTAGTGCTTATCAGTTGGGAGATGGAAAGGGGAGGGTCGCGATAGGTGTATGAGATTAAGAGACACAAACTGCCATATATAAAATAAACAAACAATGAGAATATATTGCATGGCACAGTGAAATACAGCCATTATTTTGTGTTAACTTTAAATGGAGTATAATCTATAAAAATATTGAATCACTATGTCATACACCTGAAATTAATATAATATTGTAAATCAACTATAATAAAAAAACTTGGAAAATGAAAAACAAAATCAAGATGGAACACTGGCATAGGGCTATAATTTTGCAATACTGGGTTGATTGCCTAGGGTCCAAAATCTGGTGCTCAAGGGTCCACACTCAGAAAGTCAAATTTATAAGATGAATATCACATTCACAGGTGACCAATCTCTTAGAGAATGAATGACCCTAGTTAGCTTCAAAATTTATTAACAATGTGATGCAAGAAAGAATTAAACCAAGTGCAGGGTCCTTCTGAGATAGATATACTGTTCTACTGCACAAATTGCATGCCCATAAAACAAGCCTTTGTTTTACAGAAGATGCCATTTACAACGTCAGTCTACCTGTTGGCTAAAAAAAAAAAAAAAAAAAAAAAAACTTTAAGATTTTTGTAATCAGATTTAATTTTCTCAATGGGCAAAGGAAATTCACAATAAAAAAGTGTGAAGTATGCACTCTAACACAATTTTATGTATACCACATACAGACACATATATTATCCAAGCTAAAACCATGGTGGTTGAAACAATGAATATGACTGAATATATCCAAGGAGGTTGTGGAGACAGATGAGCAGTGGGTCAGGTATAAAATCTCAGTAAAACCTCAAATTTTAAGATGTTGGCAGTTGACAAGATGCCAATAAAGGAGACCAAGAAGAAACAGTCAAAGCTAAGAAGAGACAGAATAAAGAAGTAATATAAAATTCAAACAATAGGGTGTTTTAAGAAAGATTAATAGCCATTAGTTTAAAATATAGGAGAAACATATAATAAAAATACTGCAAATTCATACAATATTCACATACTTGGTAATATGTAAATAGTCTTGTGAATGGAGTTTTTTTTTAAGAGTTTTTTTTTCATTCTGAAAAAAAATTATTTTAAAAATAGGAAAATTTTATACAATCTCATATATTAAAATTCAATGTAACTGCCATATATTCTTTTTTATTTAGAACTTTTATTGAGATACAATTAACATACAATAAACTGCATATATTTAAAGTGTACAATTTGGTATCCCAATCTCCCAATTCATTTCCCCCAACCCTCCCCACTTTCCCCACTAGGTGTCCATATGTTTGTTCTCTACATCTGTGTCTCTATTTCGGCCTTGCAAACCGGTTGATTTGTACCATTTTTCTATAGTCCACATATATGCGTTAATATATGACATTTGTTTTTCTCTTTCTGACTCACTTCATTCTGTACAACAGTCTCTATGTCCATTCATGTCTCTACAAATGTCCTAATTTCATTCCTTTTTACAGCTGAGTGTCATTCCATTGTATATATGTACCACATCTTTTTTATCCATTCCTCTGTTATGGACATTTAGGTTGCTTCCATGTCCTGGCTATTGTAAATAGTGCTGCAATGAACATTGGAGTGCATGTGTCTTTTTGAATGATGGTGTTCCCTGGGTATATGCCCAGTAGTGGGATTGCTGGGTCATATGGTAACTCTATTTATAGTTTTTCAAGGAATCTCCATACTGTTCTTCATAGTGGCTATATCAATTTACATTCCCACCAACAGTGCAAGAGTGTTGTCTTTTCTCCACACCCTCTCCAGCATTTACTGTTTGTAGATTTTCTGAGGATGCCCATTCTCACCGGTGTGAGGTGATACCTCATTGTAGTTTTGATTTGCATTTCTCTAATAATTAGTGATGTTGAGCAGCTTTGCATGTCCCTCTTGGCCATATTTATGTCTTCTTTGGAGAAATGCCTGTTCAGGTCTTCTGCCCATTTTTTGATTGGGTTGTTTGTTTCTTTGATATTGAGCTGGATGAAATGTTTGTATATTTTGGAGATTAATCCTTTGTCTGTTGATTTGTTAGCAAATATTTCCTCCCATTCTGAGTGTTGTCTTTTTGTCTTGCTTATAGTTTCCTTTGCTGTGCAGAAGCTTTGAAGTTTCATTAGGTCCCATTTATTTATTTTTGTTTTTATTTCCATTACTCTAGGGGGTGGATCAAAAAAGATCTTGCTGTTATTTATGTTGAAGAGTGTTCTTCCTATGTTTTCCTCTAGGAGTTTTACAGTGTCTGGCCTTACATTTAGATCTTTAATCCATTTTGAGTTTATTTTTGTGTATGGTGTTAGGGAGTGTTCTAATTTCATTCTTTTACATGGAGCTGTCCAGTTTTCCCAGCACCACTTATTGAAGAAGCTACCTTTTCTCCATTGTATATCCTTGCCTCCTTTGTCATAGATTAGTTGACCATAGTTTATCTCTGGCCTTTCAATCCTGTTCCATTGATCTATATTTCTGTTTTTATGCCAGTACCATACTGCCTTGATCACAGTAGCCTTGTAGTATAGTTTGAAGTCAGGAAGCCTGATTCCACCAACTCCATCTTTCCTTCTCGAGATTGCTTTGGCTATTCGAGGTCTTTTGCTTTTCCATACAAATCATAAAATTTCTTGCTTGAATTCTGTGAAAAATGCCATTGGTAATTTGATCAGGATTTCATTGAATCTGTAAATTGCTTTGGGTAGTATAGTCATTTTCACAATGTTGATTCTTCCAATCCAAGAGCACGGTATATTTCTCCATCTGTTTTGTGTCGTCTTTGATTTCTTTCATTAGTGTCTTATAGTTTTCTGCATACAGGTCTTTTACCTCCTTAGTTTGGTTTACTTTTTAAAGAGTATTTTAAAAACATTTTTATAAATTAATTAATGTTTTTTAATTATTGGCTGCATTGGGTCTTTTTTGCTGTGTGTGGGCTTTCTGTAGTTGTGGCTAGCAGGGGCTACTGTTCGTTGCAGTGCATGGGCTTCTCATTGTGGTGGCTTCTCTTGTTGCAGAGCACAGGCTCTAGGTGCAAAGCCTTCAGTAGTTGTGGCACACAGGCTCAATAGTTGTGGCTCATGGGCTCTAGAGTGCAGGCTCAGTAGTTGTGGCACATTGGCTTTGTTACTCCGTGGCATGTGGGATCTTCCTGTACCAGGGCTCAAAAGTTTGTCCCCTGCATTGGCAGGCAGATTCTTAACCACTGCACCACCAGGGACACCCTGTGAATGGAGTTTTAGTGGCATAATGGTAGCAGAATTCAGACTAGTTTCTTGAAGATTACATGAGAGATAAGAGACTGTGAATGTAGAAAACACTTTAAGAAGCTTTTTTAAAGAAAAGAAAAAGAGACATAAGGCAGTAACCAGAGTCAGAAAGATTTCAATTGAGGGTCATTTATTTAAGATGGCTGAAACTTGAGTATGCTTTTAGGAGAAGGAGAATACTGAAAATATGAGGAGAGAGACAGAGAGAGAGATAAAATAATTTATAAGACAAGATCCCTAAGAATATGAGAATAGTTGCAATCAAAAGCTATCAAAAGTTCAGTTGGAGGACTTCCTAGGTGGTGCAGTGGTTAAAAATCCACCTGCCAATACAGGGGACATGGGTTTGATCCCTGCTTCAGGAAGATACCACATGCTATGGAACAACTAAGCCCATGCACCACAACTATTGAGCCTGCACTCTAGAGCCCATGAGCCACAACTATTGAGCCCACATGCCACAACTACTGAAGCCCACATGCCTAGAGCCCATGCTTTTCAGCAAGAGAAGCCACCACAATGAGGAGCTCGCACACCACAATGAAGAGTAGCCCCTGCTCACTGCAACTAGGGAAAGCCTGTGCACAGCAATGAAGACCCAACACAGCCAATTAAAAAAAAAAAGAACGTTCAGTTGGGATTGGCCTTTACCTGTCTTTATAGCCTGTTCTATTCAGTTGAAGGTAAGAAGGGATCACAGGATGCAGATGAAAATAATTTGTGGAGAGAGAGTCTCACACCAAATGACATGTTTTCTTAATAAAATAGAGGAGGTGACATTTTCTTGATAAGAGTTGCTTTGGACAATTCCTTTTATGAGTTGAGGGCTTTCCAGGAAATTATCCATTGTAACTTGGCTGTCTACTTTGATAGTTGAAATCTATAGACCTTAGGTATGAAGCTGGGCAATAAAACTTGGTTCTTACTGCAGCAACTTGAATTTGGGAAGAAATGTTATTTTTGAACTTAATGGAATAGTTTTCAGCTACATATTTGAAAAGCTTAGTAGATAAGTTTTGCTTATGCAGTCTAACACTGAATATCCAGCTGTTTTCAATATAATTATACAGCTCAGGTGCTGAATACCTAACATTCAAGTAAAAGTAATAAGGACTATAATCAAACTGACTCCATAGAACAGAGGGCCTAATGATCATCTCTCTGGGACATGGTATGATATATACCCTGTCCATCTATTGCTGCCTGATAAAAGAAATACTTACTCTCCTTTGACCACAAAAAAAGGATCCAGTTTCCTGAGGAGTCATGTCATGTAGGAAAACTCCATCCACTTCTTTTTGTGTTGTTAGCAAGCACTCTTCCATAACTGGAGTTTGAAAAATTGTAACCTCTGCCTCTCCTTGGCCTAACTCCCTTCTCTCTTTTTCATTGTATTTTAGGAGTTAGGAATTATTAACACAGCTTAATTGTATATTATTCTGAGTTCTGCTCTTTTGAGTTTCATGGGTGTGTCCTTTGTCTCCTGGTTTGAATTTTGTTCTGGGGTACTAGCAGTAGAAAAGTTATGGTACCCAGTTAAAAAATGTTGCTCCTACTAAGGATTCCAAATTCTGAACCATGCAAAATTACCATGGCATTTTATTTCCAATAAGTTTTAGACTTAAGTTACCAAAACAGTGAAAATGAGTTAGAAAATTCTTTAATATTTTCTATTAAGCATATTCCATATAATGTGAGAGAAGAATGTTCAAAGTACTTTATAGTAGATTTGATATATAAAAAGGCTTAAAATATTTTTGGTAGCAGCAAAATATGAATGTATTTTGTAGCAATTGTTGGAAACTCCAATTCCATACAGTGAAGAACAAAACCCAATGATCTATAAGTTTAACATTATCAAATTATTTGCTGTTCATATTTACTTTTCTTTTTAAAAATATTTGGACCATTTCCATTATGAATTCAGACCTTTATTGTTTATTTGAATCGAACCCTTACTACATGTAGGGTGCTGTGCTGAGCTTATTTCCACTTAGGCTCTTTTTCTACTTTCCTACCAAGTTCTCTTTTTACTTTTCTACTTAGATTGTCCAAAATACTTTTCTCTTTAAAAATGTATCAAAAGTAGCTTCCCAACTTTTTTTTTTTAACCATGTGCGACTATCCAACACGGTATCATTTCCTTGACTGCTTTAGCACTATACTTTTTTGAAATGGGCAGCAGCTGAGGGTAAGTAGAGCATTTTCTTTGAGCTATGTTAGCATCTGAATTCTGGTCCTTTGGCAAATGCAGTAGAACAAGATATTGCATTAACTTCTGCCATCTTTACATTTTGTAGAACTTTGTCAGTGGGCTTTCTTTTCCTTGTAGTGCATGCAAAGATCTTAAGGAGAGAAAGCTTGTAAGTTAAAGGGGTTTGAAATACGTAAAATTGGTGTAATAATTACATATACTAAATCTCATCTAAATCCTTACCAGTACATTTCACATTAAACAATTCCCATGGATAATAATATGCAGAAAGGAAGGCTTGACTTCATCTCATTACTAGTCCAAATTTCAGTGTTCAAATTGCACCAATATCTATTGATCAAAATAGTAGCTTATTCTGGCTTCAAAGGAATGTTATTGAGTCATGTTTTGAAAACACTAACTCCACCTTCCCTTATCTGCCAAATGGCCAGAATTAAGAACCATCATAAAACAATTTGAATAGGTCATTCATTTAGTATATACACATATATGCACATACATTCAGATTATTATCATCATATACAGTTACCTATTCAAAATATTGGTCTATCAGGGTAATGCATTATAATTCAGCATTTGACATTAAAATATCAGGCTGTACTGATGTACAAGAGATAGTATAGAACTCACTTTTGAAAAGATATTATGAAAAATGTGAACCTTTGGAAGTACTAATAATGTTAATTATAATCAGCAGTTAATTAAAATACATGTTTAACTATTCAGAAAAAGGAACTCAAAGCTATGAAAATTGGACACTGAAAATCATCATGCTTTTTATTTTAGCATGTATTATATTGATTTTTCCTTTGTTGCTAATTTTAAATTGAAGTATAATAAAAGTGAATAAAACATAAGTGTATCAGCTGATATTAAAAATGAACAAAACATAAGTGTATAAGCTCATTGACTTTTCAAAAGGTAAAATCTTCTGTGTAACTATCACCTAGATTAAAAATGAAACATTAGTAGCATCAGTACTTTGTCTTATTCTTCCTTGCCTTCTGGCCTCACAAGGGTAACTAACCACTATACTGAGTTTTCTCTGCATATGTTAATTTTGTTTATTTTTGAACTTGATATAATTCACACATACACACACAAAAATAGATATCTTTTACTCAGCATTAAATTTATGAGATTCTTCATCATTGTTATGTGTAGTTGTAGTCCATTCATTGATGTTCATGTATTGAATTTCATTGGATTAATAAACTACAATCTACTTTTCCTACTTTACTGCTAACGGAAATTTGGGTTATCTAGTTTTTGGTTATTAGAATAGTGCTACTGTGAACATTACTGTAAATATCTTTTGGTGAACATGCACTTTTATTGTGTAGGTACATTGGAGTAGAATTAAAAAGTCATGGAATATGTATATATTCAGTTTTAGTAGATACTGCCTAACAACTCTCCAAACTGGGTATACAAATATATAGTCTAATAGTATGTGTGATGATTTTAGTTGATGTAAACAAACACCAACACTTCATATTGTCATTTTTTTTACATCTCAGAAATTCTAATGAGTGTGAGATTCTATGTTTCAATTCTGTAAAGACTAATGCAGTTGAATAGTGGTCTTATGACATCCTCTTTTGTTGTACCCATTTGAGTATTTGTGTTTTTTTTCTTGACTGAGTATCCATCATTTTATTATTGAATTATAGTTCTTTCTATATAATAGATATGGGTCCTTTGTCAAATATATGAATTGAAATTATATTCTTCCAGTCTATGCTTGCCTTTTCATTTTCTTAATACTAATTTAGATACAAGAGATGTTCTTAATTTAATGTAGTACAATTCATCTTTTTCCCCTTTAGAGTTAGTACTATTTGTCCTGTTGAATTTCTTTGCCAGCCTGCAATTCATGAAGATATTTTTTTATTTCATATGAACACTTTATTCTTATACCTTTTACATTTATATCAACAATCCATTAGGAATTGATATTTGTATATGGTATGAAGTGCAGGTCAAAGTTCTTTTTTTTCCCCAGTTGACTGAGTTTTAATTTACTAAAAAGGACACTCTTTCTCCAGGCACTTCTGTATCACCTTTGCCATAAATCAAGTGAATCTATATGTGAGCTCATTTTATGAACTCTATCCTATTCCATTTGTCTATTTTTGCCCTTGTGCCAAAATTACAGTATTTTTCTTATACACCAGCAATTAACTATTAGAATTTTAAATTAAAAACACAATGCCATTTACAGTAACACCTCCAAAAATGAAATATTTAGGTATAAATCTACCGACATTACACCCATACAAAACTAAAAAACCCTGATGAAAGAAAACAAAGAGGAACTAAATAAATGGAGAGATATTTCATGCAATAGAGAGGAAGACTCAATATTGTTAAGATGCCAGTTCTTGCCAACCTGATCTAGTGATTCAATGTAATAAAAATCAAAATGCCAGCAGGTTATTTTAATTATTTTATAGATGTTGACAAACTTTCTAATATTTATATAAAAAGGCAAAAGGTCCTTAATAGCCAACACAATGTAAAAGGAGAAGAACAAACTCAGAGGATTGACACTACCTAACTCAAGACTTACTATAAAGCTATAGTAATCAAGACAGTGTGGTACTGGCAAAGATATGGACCAATGGAACAAAATAGAGAGCTCTGAAATAGGACCATGTAAACATAGTCAACTGATCTTTGCCAAAGGAGCAAAAGCAATACAATATAGGAAAGATAGTCTTTTCCACAAATGGTACTGGAACAATTTGATATTCACATGCAAAAAAATTAATCTAGACATAGATCTTACACCATTCACAAAAATTAACTTAAAATACATCATAGACCTAAATGTAAAACAAAAAAAAAAAAAACTATAAAACTCTTAGAAGACTAGAAACAGTCCTGGCAAAACCTTTCACCTCCTCCCCAGGATTGCTCATTTATTGCCCTGGGCCTGGAACTTCCCTTAAATAGAGAGAGGTTGGGTGCTTCTTCCTTATTAGGAGAAGTCATTCCCTATTCTATGTATGCAGTGAACTTCTTTGTACTGCTTATATGTGTGCATTATATGGTGCCTGGCCAACCCCATTATTACATCAACCCCCCCATGGGGACAGAATGGGGTCTTTGCCTACATCACAAGTGGGATGCATCAGTCCATAGCCCTGCATCAGCTATTGGGGGGACACACTGATCATGGGGAACAGTGCACATGACAAACACTTATCTTGCTGAGTCTTTTCTCCTTTCTGTGTTTAAAGTGTTGTTCCAACTAGCACCTTGTGTATTGAGTCCATTTTGGCAAATCCAAATCCAGAGATGATGCAGTGTGCTGAGGTCAGTGGGCTCCTTGTGAAAGCAGTAGGTATGTTTATGAGGTTTGCCATCCTCTATGAGATGGGAATTCTTACCTGGGATCAGTAGCTAGATCTGCTTGAAAATCCTTTGGGTTTTGCAATGACTTTAGACAAAACACCAAAGACAGAATCAATGAAATAAAAAATTGGAAAATTGGACTGCATTAAAATGAAAACTAAAACTTCTGTTCTGTGAAAGATATTGTCAAGAGAATCAGAAGACAAGCCAAACACTTGGAGACTGCATTTACAAACACATGCACTCCAATGTTCATTGTAGCACTATTTACAAGAGCCAGGACACGGAAGCAACCTAAATGTCCATCAACAGATGAATGGATAAAGAAGATGTGGTACATATATACAATGGACTATTACTCAGCCACAAAAAAGAATGAAATTGGGTCATTTGTAGGGACATGAATGGACCTAGAGACTGTCATACAGAGTGAAGTAAGTCAGAAAGAAAAAAAACAAATATCATATATTAATGCATATATATGGAATCTGAGAAAATTGGTGTAGATGATCTTATTTGCAAAGCAGAAATGGAGACAGAGATGTAGAGAACAAATGTAGAGATACCAAGGGTTGGAAAGGGGGAGTGGGATGAATTAGGAGATTGGGATTGACATATATACACTATTGATACTATGTATAAAATAGGAAACTAATGAGAACCTACTGTATAGCACAGGGAACTCTACTCAGTGCTCTGTGGTGACCTAAATGAGAAGACGATCCAAAAAAGAGGGGATATACGTATACCTGTAGCTGATTCACTTTGCTGTACAGTATAAACTAACACAATATTGTAAAGCAACTGTACTCCAATAAAACAAGGAATAATTAAAAAATAGATATATCTGATAATGAACTGTCATTCAAAATATGCCAATAGCACTTAAAATTCACAATAAAAAGAGTACAACCTGACTAAAAAAGGGGCAAAGTATCTGAACAGACACTTCACCAAAGGAAATGGACAGATGAAAAAATTAGCATATGAAAAGATGCAGAACATCATATGTCATTTGGGCATTGCAGATTAAAACATCATTGAGATACCACTAAATACCTATTAAAATAGTGTACAGCCAAAACACTGACAGTGCCAAATGCTGGGAAGGTTGCAGAGCCCCAGGAACTTTCATTCATTGCTGGTGGGAATGCAAAATGGTAAAGCCACTTTGGAAGAGTTTGGCAGTTTCTTACAAAACTAAACATACTCTTATCCTCTGGTCCAGCAATCACCATCCTTGGTATTCACCCAAATGAATTGAAAACTTATTACCACACAAAAATCTGCAAGTGTATGTTTATAATTGTCAATATCTAGAAGCAACTAACATGTCCTGGATAAATAAATGGATAAATAAACTGTGGTACATCCAAACAACAGAATATTATTCAGCGCTAAAAATAAATGGTCTATGAAGCATGGAAAGACATGGAGGAAACTTAAATGCATATTACTAAGTGAAAGAAGATGATCTGAAAAGGCTATATGTTATATGATTCCAACTATGACATTCTGAAAAAGATAAAATTATGGAGACAATAAAAATATGAGTGATTGCCAGGGATTTGGGGGAGGGAGGGATGGCTAAGTGGAGCACAGAGGATTTTTAGTGTAGTGAAACTATTCTGTGTGAAATTATAATGGTGGATACATGTCATTATACAGCTGTCAAAGCCCATGAAGTGTACAACACCAAGGCTGAATGCAAATGTAAACAGTGGACTTTGAATGATAATGGCATGTCAATGTAGGTGTATTGATTGTAACAAATGTACTACTGTGGTGCAGGTTGTTAATGGTGAGGAAGACTGTGTCTGTGTGTGGGGGGACAGGTATCAAGGAGTATATAGGTACTCTGCAAACATTCTGCTTGATTTTGCCATAAACCTAGGACTTCTGAAAAATAAACTCTATTAAAAAAAAAGTTTCCTATAGCTTTATAAGAAATTTTGAAATCTTTTAGAGTTAGTCATCCTTCTTTGTTATTCTTCAAGATTGCATTGCCTAATCTTGGCCTTTAGCATTTTCATTTGAATTTTAGAATCATCTCTTCAATTATCATAAATAATCTTGTGGGAATTTAATTGAAATTTTATTCAATCTACAGATCAATTTTGGGGAACTGACATACTAAATTATTTTTGTTACATCCATGAACATGATGTCTTTCCATTTATTTATTTAAAAATTTTCCTCAATATTTTGCAGTATTTGGAATAGGAGCCTTGCACATGTTTTATGGCTTTATTTATAGAATTTGATGAGTATTTGCCATTATAAATTGTAGTTTTTAATTTTATTTTTTGATGGTGTTTAGTAATATAATTCATTTTTTAACATTCATCATATATCCAGTGACCTTGTTAAATTCACTTATTAATCCAAATTACTTTCTTTGTCAAAAAATTTCTGTTTTCTGTATAAACTGTGATTCCTTCTGGAAATGATATATTTTTATATTTTCTATTCTAATTCCCCTTTCCTATGTCTTGTTTTTACCCTTATTTCAATAGTAGGGCTTCCAGTACAATGTTCAATTAAAGTATTGATCATTGGAAGCCTGGTTTTGTCTCTTGGCCAAGATGTCTCACATGGGGTAGCTATAAATTTGCAATGTGCTATTTAAGATTTGAAACTTCCCTGGTGACAACCAGGAACAGCTTGTTTATATTGCTTAAGAAAGTACAGTTTTATGTTTTAAATCTAGTTTAACTAGTTACATACTCTGACAGCTCCCTGACCAGTGAGGTATAAAAGATGCTGTTTGAAACATTTATTCAAGTTCTCTTGAAATACAGATTTCTCACATATGTCTTGGTGGTTTGTAATCTGGAGAGGAAACATTCTCTGTGATTAAGAAAAGACCATGGTGAGCTGCTACTGGGAATCTCTTGGGCCCCTGACATTCATTGTGCTTTCTATCCCCTCTATGTCATATCCTTTGTTTTTACTAAAGTCTTATGTGTTTCCTGGGAAGTCATGTGAATTTTTGCAAGTTTCCAATCTGTGAAATAGTTGCAGTTTTATTTTCTGCACCAATTGAATTGATTATATGCTTTTAATCTTCATTTCCTGTTAATAGGGTGCATTATGTGGAATAATATTTAAATGTTAAGAAATCCTTGTATTTTGGAACAAATTCCACTTTTTTGTGATTTATTGTCTTTTTTATCCATTGTTTTATGATTGCTAATATTTTATTTGTTATTTTTACTTCTATGATTATTTTTTTCTTAAATGTTCAGAAGTTGATGGTGAACCATCTGTGCTCAAAATCTTTGATTTGCTTATTTCTCTGTTTACAGAAGCTTTTTAATAATATATTTTATTTTTAATGGATATGGAATTAATCAGATTTACTCTTTCTTTTTTGTTTGATTTTGAAAGTTTATTTTTTTGTGAATCTGCCCATTATTTTTCAAATATATTTGCCTATTTTATCCATAATATCATCTTTATTATGTATTTAATACCTAGGATAATTACTAATACCATCTTTCTCATTAATTCCTGATACAGGTAATTTTTGTTTTCTTCTTTTCTCCCTTTGTCAGTTTGCTAGGAGTTTATTAATTTTATTAACCTTTGATATAATTTGCTTTGGCTTCTTTTATTTTTACTTTTGGTTATTTGATTTATTTCACTGATATGTGTTCTTTTATTATTTCCTTCTACTTCCGAAATGCTCCATTTTCTGTTCTTTTCTAGCTCTTGTAGATGGAAATTTATATAATGGATTTTCAGGCATTCTAACATTTTGATATCTGCATTTAAGACTATACTTTTTTTCTAAGCATTTCTATAGTTCTTTGAAATGTCGTATATTCATTTGCATTCATTTAAAAGTTTTGTAATTGCTATTTATTCCTTGACCTGTTTACATATGCATTACTTAATTTCTAAGGACTCAAGGATTTTCTATTTATCTTTTTGTAATGATTTATAATTTATTTCCACTGGATAAAAGTTTACATTGAATGATTTTAAGTCTTTTAAATTTTTGAAGCACGCTGTGTAAAATGCTTAATTTTGGAAAATATTCCATGTGCACTTGAAAAGAGTGTGTATTTTTTCATTGTTGAATGCATAGTTTTATTTATTTTTTCCATAAGTTTTACATATTTTATTCTGACATCATATCTTTTAAAGACAAAGAGATGCAAACATTTGCACTTAATACCATTTTCTTTAGATGTGGTTTGACTTCGTCCTTCAGGCTCTCGATACTGCCTGTTTGTTATGAAAATATCAGAAGGAGTCATCTTCAATGCAATATTCCAGTTGGGCTTATTCACTGATTAGATTAGCTGCATAATTTTTTCTAGGACATTTGTCACAGACGCAACACATATAGGATTTAAGTTTGCATTTTTCCCTTTTTTTCTTTCCCTAGGGTGACTCCTGCTTCTCATTCATAGTTTCTTTTCTTTGAATATATTGCACAATATTTTATTATTAAAAAAAGGTTTTACATCTCAGGCAAAAAGTTTTTCTCATTTTCTTGGGAGGTGCTAATGTGTATTATTTTCCAAAAGAGGTAAGTGGTTGTCTGTGTGGCCGTCTTCAAAGGGAACAGAATTGACAGGTTTGTAGGCTCCAAGTCTGAAATGACAGTAAATTATTTCAACTATAAATTTTCCAATTCCATGTAACATGCCTATTCTTGAAAAGATTCCTCCAATAATACCACAAAGTCTTACAAAAAACTGCCCTGAACTCATGTGGCCCCTCCAGGTGTGTTGTGTATTTCCTCTAGGACCTGGAGGAAGTTTAAAGAATAAACTTCTTTCTTTTGGCTAGTTTTTGCAAAGTATATATTTATTGATTATTTTACTTCTAACCTCTCTGTGTTCTTAAATTAACTCTCTTCTAAACAGCATGTAATTATTACAGTTGTCCTTTTGTGTCTATGGGGAAATTGGTCCCAGAACCCACCACTGTGGATTCTAGATACATGTATATGTATAACTGACTTACTTTGCTGTACACCTGAAACTACCAAAACATTGTAAATCAGCTCTACTCCAACATATAATAAAAAGTAAAAATAAAATAAAATAAAATCCATGGTATCAAGTACCATAGTCAGCCTCTGTGTATCCACAGCTCCAAATCCATGGATTCAACCAATTGCGGATTGTGTAGTACTGTACATATTAATTGAACAAAACTGCATATAAGTGGACCCCTGTACTTCAAACCAGTGTTTTTCAAGGGTCAGCTGTACTTTAGTCCAGTTTGCCAATATAAGTCTTTTATTGGAATACACTATCCATCTATATTACATATAATTACATTAATGTAGTCACTAAGTTTAATATATTCTCTTACTATAATCCTCCATGTAGCCAAACTGTTTTATATTTTTCTCTCATTTACTGCCTCCTTTTATATTAATTACTTAGCCTTTTCTCTATTACCTTGTTCATTATTTCTTCTACTACTCTTTTAGTGGTTACCCTTGAAATAACAATATGCACACCTGGTTCAACAATATTTAATACAAATTATTGCTTTTATCACATACCCAATAGTATTATATTCTTAACATTGTTAACAACCCCCATTGCCTCTTGCAACATTTGAATTATCACTGTCATACATTCTAAATCTTTCTATATTTTAAATATCACAAGATATTACTGTTATTGTTTTGTACCAATATCCTATTAATTAATATTCATTAATATTTACCCACATATTTGTACATTTTTGTTTTCCTTGTTTCCTGCAAAACTATGTTTCTCTTGGAAATTTTTTCTTGCCAGAAACACATCCTTTAGTATTACATGTAGTGCACGTATTCCGGTGACAGATTCTCACTTTTTGTCTATCTGAAAATATCTTCACCTTTTAAAAAAATAATTTATTTATTTATTTATTTTCTTGGCCATTTTGGGTCTTTTTTGCTGTGCACGGGCTTTCCTCTGTTGCAGTGAGTGGGGGCTACTCTTCATCGTGTTGTGCGGGCTCCTCATTGCCATGGCTTCTCTTGTTGCAGAGCATGGACTCTAGGCACATGGGCTTCAGTAGTTGCAGCACATGGGCTCAATAGTTCTGGCTCATGGGCTCTAAAGCACAGGCTCAATAGTTCTGGCTCATGGGTTTAGTTGTTCCGTGGCATGTGGGATCTTCCTGGAGCAGGGATCGAACCTGTGTCCCCTGCATTGACAGGCAGATTCTTAACTACTCTACCACCTAGGAAGCCCCTCACCTTTATTTTTAAAGAATAATTCTGCTGAGTATAGAGTTCCAGCTTGGAAGTTATTTTCTTTCAGCCCTTTAATGATACCATTCCATTGTATTTTAACTTTCAATATTTATGTTGTAAAGTCAGCTATTATTCTTATTTTTGCTTCTTTTAAGATAATACTTTTTTTTTCTCTTTTTGCTTCTTTTAAGATTTGATTTTTCTAAAACTTTTCAGAAGTCTTACAATTATGTCTTTAGGTATTCTTTGTGTATATTTTGTTTGGGCTTCTTGAGTATATGAATTGATGTATATTGTCAGTTTTGGAAATTTCAAAAAAATCTTATCGCTTTCTTTCTCCCTTTAAAATTTTTGGCATTAAAACTGTATATACATTAGAACTAGTGGAGAACAGAATTCTAAGATGTCCCCTAATATCCACATCCAGGGTGTGCATGCCTTCTATAAATCCCTGAGCCTGCAACTACCAAATTACTTGAGCCCTTTAACTATGGGTCTAGTGGTTAGAAACAGAGGAAGTTAGATATTTAAATCTATGAGACATGAGGTCTTCTGTTTGCTCTTGTAAATAAAATTTTATTGAAAGAGCCATGCTCATTCAACAGGTGTCTGTGGTTACTTTTGCTACAATGGCATAGATTAGTAGTTGCAACAGAGACTATAGTCTGCAAGCTTACAATGTTTTCACCTGGGCCATTAAGAAAAAGCTTGTCAGTCCTTGGTTTACTGGATTATCCTCTCCTGTTCTTGTTGCTTTAGCAACGTTTTGATGCCTTCAGGCAGACAAGTTCTGTTTTTCAAGTTCTTGTTTGTGGGATTATTGCATCCCTGAAGTCTTTAGTTTTAAATGACTATTTTATTGAGTTTTCCCCCTCCATCTATGTTTGTCCTGGACATTCTCTGCTTCACCAGATCCAATCTCAAATCTACTTTTCCTATTCTGTGCTCCAAGTAGTTGAGCTCTGTGAAATTGATCAAACAGACATCCCTATTTTCTGGCTTCAGGTTGGACCAGAAGATATTGGGACATCAATAGGAGATATTGTCAACTTCTCAGAAAATGGGTAAAGGACAATGTCAGGGTAACAATTGCTTTTGATCCTTCCCTATCACACTATAGACTGGCAGGAGCTCTGTACCATTAATAAAGGCTACAGCTCCTGTTGGGTGGCCCCATCCTACAACCTAAGTTTGAGTTCTCACCAAGTCCTGGTAACTACTTTCTACTTTTAACATTTCAGGGCTAAGCATGATAATGTTTCCCTGGTCTGTTAACTTCAGTGTGCTTTATCATGTAGTGTTGATTTCACATATTTGTAAATGGTCTCTTTATTAAACTCTCATTAATTATACTGATTTAGTGTTCCACCTGTTTTCTATCAAGAATTACACTGGGTGGGAGGAAAGATGGTGGTGAGGTAGAAGGAATTGGAGTGCATCTCTCTCCACAGATGCATCAGGAATACATCCAAATATGCAATAATTCCCACAGAAAACCAGCTGAACCCTAACAGAAGACCTTGGACACCAGAAAGGACTGCAAAGATTCTGGCATAACTGGGTAGGATAGAAGAAAAAAAAAGAAAGGAGAAAGAAGAGGAGAAAAAACCCCAACAGGTCCTGCACCCTGGGACTGGGGGGAGCTGAAACAGAGGAGAGATTCCCAAATTCGAGGAAACCCCCCTTTTCTGACTGGGAAACCCCCTCTCCAACAGGGAATTTGGTTGGGTCAGAAGGGAGGCTTTTGGGGCTGTCCAAAGAGAGTGAAGCAGCCGATATGTGGCAAACAAGAAAGTGTGAGAAACACACAGAGTCCATTCCACGGCCCTGCATGTCCCACACTGAGACATGGGTTCACAGTAGTACAGTGGGTCTAGGAGCTGGAACATGGGGACTGCAGAACTGTTTCAGGGTGAGAACTATTTTTGGCTGTGGGGAGACTGACTGAGGGGATAAGAGAGAAGAAATCATCAGCAGGGGATGCCTATCATGGAAAACTGGGCTGCCATGGAAACAGGGCACTACTGCTGAGTCACAAACAGCAGGGAAGAGCCATTGATGTTGCCTCTTTCTCAGCACCTGCAACAAACAAAAGGAGGCCCCCTCTGGGCCTGACTGTTGAGCCCCAGTCAACAAGGAATATTAAAAGCCCCCTCAGCGGCTGGCCCTGGTGTACCTGCTGCCAAAAGCCAGAAGAAGTTGGCAAGGGTTGTCCATTTCTGGAGACATTCCTCTTACACCTGAGCTCACCAGCTTCCCTGTGCAATTGGCACAACTGCTGCTACCAGGGCTCCCATGGCCCAGGTAGGGCTCTAGTGCTGAGTCATATGCAGGGGAAGGAGACACTGTTGTACCCTCTCTCTCCTCTCAAATTGGCACATGCAGATGAACAATAAAGGATGCTCCCCCAGCCACAGAGTAATACAAAAAGCCCCTGAGGGCCAGCCTTCATAAGCCTTATGCTGGGCACCAGTAAACAACCACACTAAGGCTAGATTTCCTATACCTGTGGAAGCCAGCATCCCTGCACATTTGGTGTCATGCCCAGGGCTCCCGCAATCCAAGCAGGTTGCTGCTGCTGAGTCATACACAGGGAGAGAAGCCACTATCAAAGCCTCTCTCTCCCCACACACCAATACCTGCAGATGAACAATAAAGGAAACCCTCACTGAGGCAGACCCAAGAGCTCCAAGGCAGCCTCAGGACCAGCCTCAGGAGGTTGGACCACACATGGAGGTGGGGAAAAAACCAAAGCTGAATGCCAGGGATAAGGGGACTAAAATCTTTCTATCATCTATACAAGCTGCAGATTAACTCCTTGTGAACAGCTAGGTAGACCCTATGTCTTTGGAATATCTGAGTAGACAATGAATGTTCCCACAAATGAAAAAGGTCTAGCTCTGGGAGCTGAGGATTTTGGGAGCAAGTGCACACAGGAACTAGGCCAGATCAGAACCTAAGTGGACCCCATAGGACCCACAGCAGGTCAAGAGTCCTACCCAGAAGCAGAAGAGGGCCTCTGGGGAGGTGAAGTTGGCCTGAGGCTCAAGGCATGTACAAGGACACTTACAGCTGAGACCTCCAAGGAAAAAGAGTCATTATTATCAATTCTATTGATTTGATCCATTCTCTTGTCAGTTCTGGCTTTTTGTAAAATCATGATCTTCGTCCTAAGGGATCTTCACTTTTTATATCATATTTTAAAATTCTATTTCTTACTTTTTATTTTCATAATTTTTATATATTTCTATTTCTGGCTAGCTTTTCTGTAGTGCTGAGTTCACCTCCCCTATATTCTTTTCCTCTTTATCTTTAATATATTTCTATTTTTTTCTTTTTCATTTTATAATTCCAGTTATACTATACTCTTCTGTTGCTCTGTGTTTTATCCCTTTTATTTTATATTTTATTTTATTTTCTATCTTATGCTTTCAATCATTTCTCTGTTCTGTTTCATTTTTTATTCTTCAGATGACACACTGCTTTGAATATTGTCTTTATCTTAGATCTAATTATAATTATTGGATTTCATTTTGGTGATCTTCAGTCTATCTGGTTACTCTCCTGCTCTTTGAAATATTTGGTCTTCATTTTCACAATTCCTCTGTTTTTCATTTTTTTAAAGCATGCTTTTTGGTTTGTTTTCTTTCTTTGCATCAGTCTTTAGTTGACACTCTGCTTAGGTTTTGTTTTTTACTGTTTTGAATTTTTGTTGGTTTCCACTTTGATTGTGTTCTGGGGCTCTTCGGTCTGGTTGTTCTAGTGCTTTATGTGCCAGTGAGCTGTTTTTGTTTCTCTTGTTCACTTATAAGTTTCCTTGATTAAGTACTTCTTTGTTTGACTTAACCTTTTACCATTAGCATGGGGCTTAGAGAGTCTTTTTTAATCCCCTTTATTGCAAGGACAAGTGACCTGTGGAGTCTGGATACCACAACCAGAAGTCAAGTCTGAAGCACTGGGGAGGGAGCACTGAGTCCAGGATGCTAGACCACTAGAGAATCCTCAGCCACAGGGAAGATTAATCACAGAGAGCACTCATGGAGGCCTCTATCAGAGTCTAAGACCTGGCATAACTCAACTGCCTATAACTGCCAGTGCTGGATACCTCACACCAAACTACAAACAAGACAGGAATACAAACCTACCCATCAGAATACAAACTACTAAAGCCACACTAAGCTCACAAAGGCCCTAAAACACACCACTTGACATGGCACTGCACATCAGAGGGAAAAGACTCAAAGAGACACACCAGAAAGCAGGCACCAGAACTTCCCATCAGGAAGCCTACAGAAGACACTGGACCAATCCCACCACAGGGGACAGAGAACAGAAACAAGAGGAATTACCATTGTGCAGCATAGGGAAATACTGAAAAATAGAAAAAAAATGAGAAAACAAAGAAACACCCTGCAGGCAAAGGAGCAAGATAGAAACCCACAAAAGCAAATAAATGAAGAAGAAATAGGCAAACTGCCTGAAAAAGAATTCACAGTAATGATAGTAAAGATGATCCAAAGTCTTGAAAACAAAATAGAGAAAAAATAAGAAACATTTAATAAGTACCTAGAAGAACTAGAGCAAATAAAAAGTAATGAACACCACAATAAATGAAATAAAAAATACTCTAGATGGAATCAGCAGCAGAATAACAGAGGCAGAAGAATGAGTAAGTGAGCTGGAAGATAGGATGCTGGAAATAACAGCCACAGAGCAGGAAAAAGAAAAAAAAGGATGAATTGATAGGAAAACAGTCTCAGAGACCTCAGGGACAACATTAAGAACACCAACATTCAAATTATAGGCATCCCAGAAGAAGAAGAAAAAAAGAAAAGGTCTAAGAAAATATTTGAAGAGATTATAGTCAAACATTTACCCATGATGAAAAAGAAAATAATCAATCAAATCTAGGAAGCACAGAGTTCTATACAGAATAAACCCAAGGACAAACACACAGAGGTACATATTAATCAAACTAACAAAAATTAAACACAAAGAAAAAAATACTAAAAGCAGCAAGAGAAAAGCAGCAAAAAAATATAAGGGAAAATCTATAAAAATAACAGCTGATCTTTCTGCAGAAACTCTGCAGGCCAGCAGGGAGTGGTAGGATATACTGAAAGTCTTGAAAGATAAAAACCTACAGCCAAGAATACTCTACCCAGCAAGAATCTCATTCAGATTTGACAGAGAAATCAGAAGCTTTCCAGACAAGCACAAGTTAAGAGAATTCAGCACCACCAAACCAGCCTTATGAAAATTGCAAAAGGAGTTTCTCTAGGCAGGAAACACAAGAGAAAAAAAGTCCTACAAAAGCAAACCCAAAATAATTTAAAAAAATGGTAATAGGAACATACATGTCAATAATTACCTTAAATGTAAATGGACAAAATGCTCCAAAGAAAAGACACAGACTGGCTGAATGGATACAAAAACAAGACACTTATATATGCTGCTGACAGGAAACCCACTTCAGACCTAGGGATACATACAGACTAAAAGTAAGGGGATGGAAAAAGATATTCCATGCAAATGGAAGTCAAAAGAAAGGTGCAGTAGCAAGATTCGTATCAGACAAATTAGACTTTAAAGTAAAGACTATCACAAGAGACAAGGAAGGACACTCCATAATGATCAAGGGATCAATCCAAGAAGAAGATATAACACTTGTAAATATCTGTACACCCAACATGGAAGCACCTCAATACATAAGGCAAATGCTAACAGACACAAAAGGGGAAATTGACAGAAACACAATAATAGTAGGAGACATTAACACTCACTGACGTCAATAGACAGATCATGCAAACAGAAAGCAAATAAGGAAATACAAGCTTTAAATGACATGTTAGATCATCTGAGCTTAATTGATATTTATAGGACATTCCATCCAAAAACTACAGAATACACTTTGTTCTCAAGTACACAAAAAATATCCTCTAGGATAAATCATATCTTGGGTCATAAATCAAGCCTTGGTAAGGTTAAGAAAACTGAAATCATATCAAGCATTTCCTCTGACAACAACGTCAGGAGATTAGATATCAATTAAAGGGAAAATATCTGCAAAAACCACAAACACCTGGAGGCTAAACATTATACTATTAAACAGCCAAGAAATCACTGAAGAAATCAAAGAGGAAATCAAAAAATACCTAGAAACAAATGACAATGAAAACACCATGACCCAAAACCTATGGGACATAGCAAAGCACTTCTAAGAGGGAAGTTTATAGCAATATAATCCTAACTCAAGAAACAAGAAAAATTTTGAACAAACAACCTAAACTTACATCTAAAACAAGTAGAGAAAGAAAAACAAAAACCCCCAAGGACAGCAGAAGGAAAGAAATCATAAAGATCATATCAGAAATAAATGAAAAAGAAATGAAGGAAACAATAGCAAAGATCAAGAAAACTAAAATCTGGTTCTTTGAGAAGATAAACAAAATTGATAAACCATTAGCCAGACTTATCAGAAAAAAAAAAAAGGGAGAAGACACAAATCAACAGAATTAGAAATGAATAGGGAGAAGTAACAACTGACATTGCAGAAATACAAAAGATCATGAGAGACTACTACAAGCAACTAGATGCCAATAAATTGGATAATCTGGAAGAAATGGATAAATTCTTAGAAAAATACAATCTTCCAAGAGTGAACCAGGAAGAAATACAAAATATGAACAGTCCAATCACAAGCACTGAAATTGAGAATGTGATTAAAAATCTCCCAAAAAGCAAAAGGCCAGGGCCAGATGACTTCACAGGCAAATTCTATCAAACATTTAGAGAAGAGCTAACAGCCATCCTTCTCAAACTCTTCCAAAACATAGCAGAAGGAGGAGCACTCCCAAACTCATTCTATGAGGCCACCATCATTCTGATACCAAAACCAGGCAAAGATGTCACAAGTAAAGAAAATTACAGACCAATATCACTGAGTAATATAGATGCAAAAATCTTGAACAAATTACTAGCAACTTAATCCGAGAGCACATTACAAAGATCATACACAATGATCAAGTGGGCTTTATCCCTAGAATGCAAGGATTCATCAATATACACAAATCAATCAATGTGATACATCATATTAACAAACTGAAGGTTAAAAACCATATGATAATCTCAATAGACACAGAAAAAGCTTTTGACAAAATTCAACATACATTTCTGATAAAAGTCTTTCCAGAAAGTGGGCACAGAAGGAAATTATCTTAACATAATAAAAACTATATATGAAAAGCAACAACCAACATCATTCTAAATGGTGAAAAACTGAAAGCATTCCCTCTAAGAACAGGAACAAGACAAGGGTGCACGCTCTCACCACTATTATTCAACATAGTTTTGCAGGTTTTCAGCACAACAATCAGAGAAGAAAAAGAAATAAAAGGAATCCAAATTGGCAAAGAAGAGTATAATTGTCAGTCTTTGCAGATCAGGGGATATTATACATAGAAAAACCTATAGATGCTACCAGAAAAGTGCAAGCAGTAGTCAATAAATTTAGTAAAGTACCAGGATACAAATTTTTTTAAATAAATGAATTTATTAATTTATTTACTTATTAATTGATTGGCTGCAGTGGGTCTTTGTTGCTGCACAGAGTGTTTCTCTAGCTGCAGAGAGGGGGGGCTCCTCTTCATTGCAGTGCACAGTCTTCTCAGTGTGGTGGCTTCTCTTCTTTTGGAGCATGGGCTCTAGGCATGTGGGCTTCAGTCATTGTGGGACATGGGCTCAGTAGCTGTGGCTCATGGGCTCTAGAGTGTAGGCTCAGTAGTTGTGGAACACAGGCTTAATTGCTGCACAGCATATGGGATCTTCCCAGAGCAGGGCTCAAACCCATATCCCCTGCTTCGGCAGGCAGATTCTTAATATTGCACCACCAGAGAAGCCCCAGGATACAAAATTAATGAGCATAAATCTCTTGCATTCCTATACATTAACAACGAAAAGTCAAAAAGAGAAATTAAGGAAACACTCCCATTTACCATTACAACAAAAATAATAAAATACCTAGGAATAAACCTGCCTAAGGATGCAAAAGACCTCTATGCAGAAAACTATAAGACACTGATGAAAGAAATCAAAGAGGATACAAACAGACTGAGGGACATACCATGGTCTTGGATTGGAAGAATCAACATTGTGAAAATGACTATACTACTCAAAGCATTTACAGATTCAACACAATCCCTATCAAATTACCAATGGCATTTTTCACAGAACTAGAGTAAGAAATCTTATATTTTGCATGGAAAGGCAAAAGACCCTGAATAGTCAAAGCAATCTTGAGAAGGAAAGATGGAGTTGGTGGGATTAGACTTCCTGATTTCAAACTACACTACAAGGCTACAGTGATCAAGACAGTATGGTACTGGCACAGAAATAGAAAGCAAGATCAATGGAACAGAATAGAGAACCCAGAGGTAAACCCAAACATATATGGGCACCTTATCTTTGACAAAGTAGGCGAGAATATACAATGGAAAAAATACAGCCTCTTCAATAAGTGGTGCTGGGAAAATTGGACAGCTGCATGGAAAGGAATGAAATTAGAACACTTCCTAACACCATACACAAAAATAAACTCCAAATGGATTAAAGACCTAAATGTAAGGCCAGACACTATAAAACTCCTAGAGGAAAACATAGGCAGAACACTCTATGACACATATCAAAGCAAGATCCTTTTCTGACCCACCTCCTAGAATAATGGAAATAAAATCAAGAATAAACTTATGG
Organism: Hippopotamus amphibius kiboko; assembly: GCF_030028045.1. Lineage (NCBI taxonomy): Eukaryota > Metazoa > Chordata > Mammalia > Artiodactyla > Hippopotamidae > Hippopotamus > Hippopotamus amphibius. The sequence continues at coordinate 56,906,290 of NC_080203.1, forward strand.
GGAGAGGAAAGACGGCAGTGAAGTAGAAGGATGTGGAGAGCATCCCTCTCCACAGATGCATTAGGAATACACCAAAAGATGCAATAATTCCCACAGAGAACCAGCTGAACATCAGCAAACAACCTCGGACACCAGAAAGGACTGCAAAGATCCCAACATAACCAGTAGGGAGGCATTTGCGACTATCAAAGAGGGCGAAGTGGCTGAGCTGTGGCAGAAGGGAGGGAGTGAGAATCACACAGAGGGGCCTCACCATGGACTGAGACGTCGATTCACAGCTGAACAGGGCATCTGGGAGCAGGCGGGTGGGAACCGGAGAGCTGGTTCAAGGTGAGAAACACTGCTGGCAGTGGGGAGACAGACTGAGGGGACAGGAGGGTAGATGTCCACAGTGAGGAGTGCCTACCACAGAGAGCTGTGAGACCATAGTGGTGGCTGGATACTTCTGACCCACAAGCAGCGGGGCGGAGCCATGGGTGCAGCCTCTCTCTCGGCACCTGCAACAGACAGAGGAAGGACCCCAGTGGGCCAAGCTAACGTGCTCAGGGATAACAAAGGCCCCCGGGTGGGGCTGGCTTAGTGTGCCTGCAGCTGAGAGCCAAAAGCCCCGCAGAGTGGCTCAATTCTGAGACATTCTGTTTAAACTTGAGCCGCTGGTGTCCCTCTGCAACAGGCACTGCCACACCCGGTGGAACTGCTGAGTCCCAGACAGGGCACCACTGCTCACTCACTCCCAGGGGAAGGAACCACTATTGTACCTTCTCTCTCCACACACACCAGCACTTACAGGCTAACAATAAAGGAAGCTCTGCTGGTCGCAGAATAATACAAAAACCCAAGGCAGGTAGAAGGACACTTAAAGCTGAGGCTCCAAGGAAACAAAAATATTAGAATTGATTCTATTGAACTGGTCCATTTTGGGGTCAGTTCTAGTTTTTTTTGCTGTTGTTTCTTTTGTTTGTTTGTTTTTGTTTTTTATTAATTACTAGCTTAGTCCTAAGGGATCTACAAGTTTTTATAACATTTTTATTATATTTTTTATTCTATTTTTATTTTTAGCCTTTTTATATATTTCTATTTCTAGCTAAGTTTTTTGTAGTGCTGACTGTATCTCTCCTACATTCTTTTCATCTCTATCTTTTATACATTTCTATTTCTTTCTTTTTATTTTCATATTTCCAGTCACACTACACTCTTCTGTTGCCCTGTCTTCTCTTCTTCTTTAGTTTATTTTATCTTAATATACTTATAAGCAAAATTATTGGTCTGCTCTGTCTCCTTGCTTTATTCTCCAGATGACACACTGCTCTGGTATTTATGATTAGGTTTTTGTCTTTATCTTAGATCTAAGTATAATTGTATGATTTCACTCTGAGAACCTTCAGTCTGTCTGGTGGTACTCTAGCTCTTTATCATATTTGATCCTAGCTTTCAACATCTCCCTGGATTTGTATTTGTGTGTGTGTGTGGTGTTATTTGCTTGTTTGTTTGTTTTTGCTTTTGTTTCTGTATTGTTCTGTTTTGGTTTTGAATTTCTGTTCATTTTCTCTTTGAATGTCTGATAGCATACTGGGGTTCTTCTGTCAGGTCTTTCTAGGGCCCTATGTTCTATTGGATTCAGTATTTTTGTGTCTTATATATACGTGTGTTTCCTTGACTTAGTTATGTTTGACTCAACACTCTGCCATTAGTCTGGGGTGTGGAAAGTCTTCTTTAAAACTCTTTATAGCCAGGACAAGCAACCTCTGAAGCTTGGACTACCATGAGAAAACAAAGAAACACCATGAAGGTAAAGGAGCAGGAAAAAATCCCACAAGACGAAATAGGTGAAGAGGAAATAGGAGAAATGCCTGAAAAAGAATTCAGAGTAATGATAGTAAAAATGATACAAAATCTTGATAAAAAAATACAGAAAATACAAGAAACAGTTAATAAGGACTCAGAAGAACTAAAGAGCAAACAGTAATGGACAACAAAATAACTGAAATTAAAAATACTCTAGATGCTATAAACAGCAGAATAACTGAGGCAGAAGAATGAATAAGTGAGTTAGAAGATAGAATGGGGGAAATAACTGACACAAAGCAGGAAAAAAAGAATAAAAATAATGGAAGACAGTCTCAGAGACCTTGGTGATAACATTATGCACACCAACATTTGAATCATAGACATCCCAGAAGAAGAAGAAGAAAAAGAAAGGGTCTAAGAAAATATGTGAAGAGGTTATAGTGGAAAACTTCCCCAATATGAGAAAGGAAATAATTAATGAAGTCTAAGAAGTGCAGAGAGTCCCATACAAAATAAACCCAAGGAGAAATACACCAAGGCACATATTAATCAAACTTACAACAATTAAAGACAAAGAAAAAATATTAAAAGCAGCAAGAGAAAAGCAACAAATAACATATAAGGCAAATCCCATAAGGATAACAGCTGACCTTTCTGCAGAAACTCTGCAGGCCAGAAGGGAATGGCAGGATATACTGAAAGTCCTGAAAGAGAGAAACCTACAGCCAAGATTACTCTACCCAGCAAGAATCTCATTCAGATTTGAGGGAGAAATCAAAAGCTTTCCAGACAAGCACAAGTTAAGAGAATTCAGCACCACCAAAACAGCCTTACAACAATTGCTAAAGGAACTTTTCTAAGTAGGAAACACAAGAGAAGGAAAAGATCTACAAAAATAAACCCAAAACAATTAAGAAAATGGTAATAGGAACACACATGTCAATAATCACCTTAACTGTAAATGGATTAAATGCTCCAACCAAAAGACATATACCGGATGAATGGATACAAAAGCAAGACCCTTCTATATGCTGCCTACAAGAAACCCACTTCAGACCAAGGGATACATGTAGACTGAAAGTAAAGGGATGGAAAAAGATATTCCATGCAAATGGAAGTCAAAAGAAAGCTGGAGCAGCAATACTTATATCAGACACATTAGACTTTAAAGTTAAGACTACTATAAGAGACAAGGAAGATCACTACATAATGACCAAGGGATCCATCCATAAAGAACATATCACAATGGTAAATATCTATGCATCCAACATAGGAGCACCTCAATACATAAGGCAAATGCTAACAGCTATAAATGGGGAAATCGACAGCAACACCATAATAGTAGGAGACTTTAACAGCTCACTTACACCAATGGGCAGATGATCCAAACAGAAAATAAATAAAGACACCCAAGCTTTAAATGACACATTAGGTAATCTCAATTTAATTGATATTTATAGGACATTCCATCCAAAAATGACAGAATACACTTTCTTCTCAAGTGCACACGGAACATTTTCCAGGATAGATCACATCTTGGGTCACAAATCAAACCTTGGCAAATTCAAGGAAATTGAAATCATATCAAGCATCTCCTCAGACCACAACAACATGAGACTAGATATCAATTAGAGGAAAAAAATAAACCGCAGAAAAATACAGACACATGGAGGCTAAACAATACACTATTAAACAACCAAGAAATCATTAAAAAAAATCAAAGAGGAAATCAAAACAAATCTAGAAACAAATGACAATGAAAACACAACAACCCAAAATCTATGGGACACAGCAAAAGCAGTTCTAAGAGGGAAGTTTATAGCAATACAGTCCTAACTTAAGAAACAAGAAAAATATCGAATAAACAACCTAACCTTACACCTAAAACAATTAGTGAAAGAAAAACAAAGAAACCCCAAAGTGAGTAGAAGGAAATAATTCATAAAGATCAGGTCAGAAATAAATGAAAAAGAAAGGAAGGAAACAGTAGAAAAGACTAATGAAAGTAAAAGCTGGTTCTTTGAGAAGATAAACAAAATTGATAAACCATTAGCCACACTCATCAGGAAAAAAAGAAGATGCAAATCAACAGAATTAGAAATGAAAAGGAAATAACAACTGACACCAGAGAAATGCAAAATATCATGAGAGACTACTTTAAGCAACTGTATGCCAATAAATTGGATAACCTGGAAGAAATGGATAAATTCTTAGAAAAATACAATCTTCCAAGACTGACCCAGGAAGAAATAAAAAATATGAACAGACCAAACACAAGTACAGAAATTGAGACTGTGATTAAAAATCTCCCAACAAACAAAAGGCCAGGACCACATGGGTTCACAGGTGAATTCTATCAAACATTTAGAAAAGAGCTAACACCTATCCTTCTCAAACTGTTCCAAAATATAGCAGAGGGAGGAACATTCCCAAACTCATTCTATGAGGCCACCATCACCTTGATACCAAAACAGGGCAAAGATGTCACAAAAAAAGAAAATTACAGACCAATATAAATGATGAATACAGATGCAAAAATCCTCAACAAATATTAGCAAATAGAATCCAACAGCACATTAAAAAATCATACAGCGTGATCAAGTGGAGTTTATCCCTGGGATGCAAGGTTTCTTCAATATATGCAAATCAATCAATGTGATACATCATATCAACAAATTGAAACATAAAAAAGATATGATAATCTCGATAGTTGTGGAGAAAGCTTTTGACAAAATCCAACATCCATTTATGATAAAAACTCTCCAGAAAATGGGCATAGAAGGACATTACCTCAACATAATAAAAGCCATAGATGACAAACCAAAAGCCAACATCATTCTAAATGGGAAAAAACTGAAGGAATTCTATCTAAGAACAGGAACAAGACAAGGGTGCCCACTCTCATCATTATTATTCAACATAGTTTTGGAAGTTTTAGCCACAGCAATCAGAGAAGAATATGAAATAAAAGGAATCCAAATTGGAAAAGATGTAAAATTGTCACTCTGTGCAGATGACATGATATTATATATAGAAAACCCTAACGAATCTACTAGAAAACTGTTAGCACTAATTGATGAATTTAGTAAAATAGCAGGATACAAAGTTAATGTGCAGAAATCTCTTGCATTCCTATACACTAACAATGAAAGAGCAGAAAGAGAAAATAAGGAAACTATTCCATTTAGCATTGCAACAAAAATAATAAAATACCTAGAAATAAAGCTGCCTAAAGAAGCAAAACACCTGTATTGCAAAAAAAAAATATAAAACACTGTTGAAAGATATCAAAGATGACACAAACAGATGAAGAGACATACCATGTTCTTGGATTGGAAGAATCAACATTGTGAAAATGGCTATACTACCCAAAGCAATTTACAGATTCAATGCAATCCCGATCAAATTACCAATGGCATTTTTCATAGAACTCGAAGGAGAAATCTTTCAATTTGCATGGACATGCAAAAGACCACACATAGCCCAAAGCAATCTTGAGAAGGAAATTCGGAGTTGGTGGAATTAGGCTCCCTCACTTCAAACTATACTACAAGGCTATTGTGATCAAGACAGTACGGTACTTGTGTAAAAACAGAAATATAGATCAATGGAACAGGATTGAAAGCCCAGAGAGAAACTATGGTCAACTAATCTATGACAAAGGAGGCAAGAATGTACAATGGAAAAAAGACAGCCTCTTCAATAAGTGGTGCTGGGAAAACTGGACAGCTACATGTAAAAGAATGAAATCAGAACACTTACTAACACCATACACAAAAATAAACTCCAAATGGATTAAAGACCTAAATGTAAGGCCAGACACTGTAAAACTCCTAGAGGAAAACACAGGCAGAACACTCTATTACATACATCAAAGCTAGATCCTTTTAACCCACCTCCTAGAAGAATGGAAATAAAATCAAAAATAAACAAATGGGACCTCATGAAACTTAAAAGCTTTTGCACAGTGAAAGAAACCATAAACAAGACTAGAAGGCAACCCTCAGAATGGGAGAAAATACTTGCCAATGAAGCAACAGACAAAGGATTAATCTCCAAAATATACAAGCAGCTCATGCAGCTTCATACCAAAAAAGCAAATAACCCAATCCACAAATGGGCAGAAGACCTAAATAGACATTTCTCCAAAGAAGACATTCAGATGGCCAACAAACACATGAAAAGATCCTCAACATTAGTAATCATCAGAGAAATGCAAGGCAAAGCCACTATGTGGTATTAGCTCACGCTGGTCAGAATGGCCATCATCAAAATATCTAGAATCAACAAATGTTGGAGAGGGTGTGGAGAAAAGGGAACTCTCTTGCACTGTTGGTGGGAATGTAAGTTGGTACATCTACTATAGAAAACAGTTTGGAAGTTCCTTAAAAATCTAAAAAAAGGACTACTATATGATCCACTAATCCCACTCCTGGGCATATACCCAGAGAAAACCATAATCCAAAAAGAAACATGTGCCATAATGTTCATTGCAGCACTATTTACAATAGCCAGGACATGGAATCAACCTAAATGCCCATCAACAGATCAATGGTAAAGAAGATGTGGCACATGTATATGATGGAATATTATTCAGCCACAAAAAGGATTGAAATGGAGCCATATGTAATGAAGTGGATAGACCTAGAGTCTGTCATACAGAGTGAAGTAAGGCAGAAAGAGAAAAAGAAATACTTTATGCTAACTCATCTATAAGGAGCCTAAAAAAAAAGGTCCGGATGAACCCAGTGACAGGGCAAGAATAAGGATGCAGATGTAGTGAATGGACTGGAGGACATGGGGTTGGGGGGATGGGGGGCGAAGGGGAAGCTGGGATGAAGTGAGAGAGTAGCATAGACATGTATACACTACCAACTGTCAAGTAGATAGCTAGTGGGAAGTTGCTGTTTAACAAAAGGAGATCAACTCAATGATGGTTGATTCCTTAGAGTGCCAGGACAGGGAGGGTGGGAGGGAGTCATGGGAGGGAGGGAATATGGATATATATGTATAAATACAGCTGATTCACTTTGCTGTACCTCAAAAGCTGGTACAAGTGTGTGGAGCAATTATATTCCAATAAAGGGTTTAAAAAATATGGAAACAATAAATGCTGGAGTGCATGTGGAGAAAATGAAACCCTCCTGCACTGTTGGTGGGAATGTAAATTGGTACAACCACTATGGAAAACAGTATGGAGGTGCCTTAAAAAACAGAAAATACAACTATAATATGACCCAGCAAATCCCACTGCTGGGCATATACCTTGAGAAAACCATAAATCAAAAAAAAAAAAAAAAACATGTACCACAGTGTTCATTGCAGCACTATTTACGATAGCTAGGACATGGAAACAACCTAAATGCCCATCAACAGATGAGTGGACAAAGAAGATGTGGCACATGTTTGTAATGGAATACTAGCCATAAAAAGGAATGAAATTGAGTTATTTGTAGTGAGGTGGATGGACCTAGCATCTGTCATCCAGAGTGAAGTAAGCCAGAAAGAGAAAAAAAAAAAAAACATATGGTAACTCTATATGGAATCTAAAAAAAAATTGGTACTGATGAACCCAGTGACAGGGCAGGAATAAAGATGCCAATGTAGAGAACGTACTTGAGGACACAATGGGCAGTGGGTGAAGGAGAAGCTGGGACAAAGTGAGAAAATAGTATTGGCATATATACTCTACCAAATGTAAAATAGATAGCTAGTGGGTAGCTGCTGCCTAACACAGGGAGGTCAACTCGATGATTGTTGATGACTTAGAGGTGTGGGGTAGGGATGGTGGCAAGGAGTCGCAGGAGGGAGGGGATATGGGGATATATGTATAAATACAGCTGATTCACTTCGTTTTACAGCTGAATCTGGCACAACATTGTAAGCAAGTATACTTCAATAAAGAGCTTAAAAAATTACACTGATTTTTGAATTCATTTGTGATTTTTTTCTGACTGATCCAATGCCACACAATTTACTGCTAGTGGTAAAAGTACTGGTTGTATTGCTATCTAAAAAGGATATGTCCATATACTAAAAGTGAATTAATCTGGCTTGAGATTGAAAAATGTTCTGAAATATTTGATATATCTTGAGCATGAGTAAAGGCCTGCATCATTAAAAACATAGATAAGACATCTTTTACATAGAAAAAATAATATAGCTCTTTCTTCCTATTAAAACTTGCATTTTATATTGTGTATACTTACAAGCATAGACAAAATTGAAATGGACATCTGTTTTGTAATGTACATTGTTATGTTCATATATTGTAAAAAATAGTACAATGGATCATTGATTTTTACATCTTCTATACCTAAATTAAACTAGAAGAATAAATTTTTTTTTTGTTTCATTAAGGCATTTACTCCCATATAGTGTCAATATATGCCTTCATAAAGTGAAGTGTCTTTGTAAACAGGAAATAATTAAGCAAGATTCTTCTTCCCTAAATAAAAATGAATGTGTTACAAAATATTTCAAAATGAAACTAAAGAAATTAATACTATGTTTTCTGACTTCAGTGAGAAATGTTAAATCAATGATGATCAAAGAAAAATAATCATTCTTACTTCACCACATTGTTAGTTAAAAATTTGATCCTTCCATTTTTATTTGTTGTTGCATCTCCATGAAAATCTTACTCTCTGACAAAATTGCTTAAATGTTTGTTTGTTCTTGTGGGTTTCTTTACTCATCCAAGGTGACTCAATAGGAAAGATCAAAGAAGATAGTGCAAAGCAAATGGAATTTGGAATGATCTTAACAAAGTGGTTATTTCAGCTTGACTTTCCTGAATCCTTTTTTTAATAAGGTTGTGCATATGTACAAAGCCAAGTGATGGTCTTTTTTCCCACTGTTATAAATATTATTCAAAACATAATTTAATTTTCTTTATGCACATGTCTTGATTCCAAAAGGAATTCCTGAAGATATCGGTGTTATAGTGTTTAAAATTGTAAAGAATCTGAGATTTTACCCTATTTGTAGGACAAGTTAACCTGCCACAGTTTCATTGATGCTGGAAGAAGATGTGACACTCTCATATCAGAGACAAAGAATAGTTTACTGTTCACAGTAATAGCAGTAGTCAAAATATTAACAATCGTGCCAGTTTCCTGAACCCCAGTTCCCATAGGGTACTGAGAAGAAGGCCAAGTGATGCCTGCACATGCAGTGTGTTCTGTTACTAGAGAGATACCCCAAGCATAGGGAACTTAAATCTTTATAATGACCAGTAAGCCTGCCTGATCTTTGCTGGAGAGAGTTATTTTAATTATGCTTATGAAAAAAATGTCCTTGGTTCCATACGGAAACACTATCACTATTTTCCAAGGCTGTTCACTATGTAAACATCTTGGAAGATAGTCTGGAATAAAGTAGTAGTAAATTCTTCCGCTTGGAAAATATGAAGAAACATGAGAGACCTGTGGAGCATTGTCTCCCAACAATAACCACCACTCATTCGTACATTATATTGGCTTCTGAAGGATTTTCCCATGTATATGTCACTTTATTAGCCACAACAAAATAGATCTAAGAGACTGGGATCACATCCAATCAATTTGTCTCATACTTCATTTAACTAAGGCAACTATCTACAGGGCTCTAAGAAGCAGAATGAGATCAAACTGTAGTATTGACTTCAACCATGCCTGCCAGCATCCTGGACTCAGTCAGCTGAACAAATATTAAACAGCTGGATCTAGCTTACAATGTGAGGTGGCTTTCTCCTTAAGTTTCCTTATTTATCATAACATTTGATTAGAGGAATTAATTCAGGGAGGGCAGGCTGCATTAGAAATGGCACAGATACCACCTTGGTCTGCAAATATGTAATCTATGGCAGTTCTATCATCCATAATAACCCTGGCCAGTAAGTTGAGGCTGACCTGAATGCTTTCTAGAGCTCAGATGGTATTATTCATCACTTCAGCAAAAGGCAGGTACAAACTATGTACCATTTTTTTTTTAAATTAGATGACTTTCATTGCAGGGATAACTGCCTCAGGGCACAAAAAATTAATTAATCTGTCAGCCTTCTGGGATTCTCCCTTGTCTAACTAAAGTGATACCAATTTTGAAAGAGCTCTGCAGTCATATGAGGCATATATGATCTATTGGTGGTATGTCATTAAACACCTGAAGGTTTCTTTTGAATACCTTTAAGGATCAAATAACCTGTCTGTGCTTTCAAAACTGAAACAAGTTAACACTTGGTTTCCCCAAAACTAATACATCTACAGGAATGCACATGTTAGTACAGAAAGCACTGTTTACAGTTGTTGAGGCTCCCAAGTGGAAACTCTATCAGTCTACAGCCCAGGTTAATAATCTCTATAAGGTGGCCTCCTAACCAGCAGTAGAACTTGAGATTCCCAGTTAAGTTTGAAAAATTGATTCTAGTCCTTGTTTTCAGTAGGAACTGACCATGCAATCAGTTCAACCTGTCTTGTTTGTCCATGCCATCAGTCAGGTGGCACTCACCTACCCCATGCAATCAGTGAGTGACAGCTAAGGAAATAATGGTAGAAAAGGAAATACATCTGCAGGTGTTCAAAGATGTTTTGCTTGGGAAATGCAGAAGGTAGAACTATTCTTGGCTGTTTCCAATAGATTTTAGGATAAAGTTAAAGGGTAACCTGCCAAATTGTAGTTTTTCAAGTGACAGTGAACAACTAAGGAATTGGCAACAACTAATAAGTGGGAGGAAGGGGAAGGGTAAAATGTTACAAGGGTTTTTAAGGGAAATATTAGCTTGAACTAAGAGGACACCCTGGAGTTCTTCTGGCCACTGAGCTAGTAAGAGATCAACATCTGCTTTTGGTTCTGCATAGCTAGTGCTTAGACTGAAGTGATGCAGTGGCTTATTGGATACAACTGAGTTTCAGCTTAACATCCCCAGTAGTTAAACAGGCCTAGGCATTTAGGAAACCTCTGTGAATCAAGAGCCCCATTCAGCCAGTGCTATGATTCAGGTAGTGGATTTGTGGATAAAGTCTCCCACAAAAGGATAGTTACCATTTTTCATGTAAAAGCTGAAATACCACTGTGCCCAGGATGGCTGCATTCTCTAAGAAACTACACTGAAAAATGAGACTTGTTGAGTCTTTCTCATATTGAAAGACATTGCATCTGAGTTGATTCACCACAAAAAGGGAATATCAGGCTGGAGAATCACAAAGTCTGTATGGGTTAGCATCTAGTTTTGACAAGCGTTCGGTAATAAACCTGTTTTTTTGAAGGCGTGTACCTGGTGATGGGACATCCTCCTGGTATGCAGAATTGTATGCAATACACCTGGTTATTATTCTGTTATCAGTGAAGAAGTGGCTTGAAGTAAGAATATAAATGGCACATAGCTTACCATATTGGTAAGATTTTTTTAGGACTTTTATTGAGATATAGTTAAAACAATATAAACTGCATATATTTAAAGTGTACAATTTGATATTTTTCTTATTAGTAATGTATATATGGCAATTCCAATCTCCCAATCCATCCCACCCCAGCTCCTCCCATTTTCCTCCCTAGGTATCTATATGTTTGTTCTCTACAGCTGGGTCTCTGTTTCTGGCTTGAAAACCAGTTGATCTATACCATTTTTCTAGATTTCACGTATATGTGTTAATATACGATATTTGTTTTTCTGACATACTTCACACTGTATGACAGTCTCTAGGTCCATCCATGTCTCTGCAAATGCTCCAATTTCATTCCTTTTGTTGGCTGAGTAATATTCCATTGTACATATGTACCACATCTTCTTTATCCATTCATCTGTTGATGGACATTTAGCTTGCTTCCATGATCTGGCTATTGTCAATAGTGCTGCAATGAACAATGGGGTGCATGTGTATTTTTGAATTATGATTTTCTCTGGGTATATGCCCAGTGGTGGGATTGGTGAGTCATACGGTAACTCTATTTTTAGTTTTTCAAGGAACATCCATACTGTTCTCCATAGGCACTATATGAATTTACATTCCCACCAACCATGCAAGAGAGTTCCCTTTTCTCCACACTCTCTTCAGCATTTATTGTTTGCAGATTTTCTAATGATGCCCATTATAATTGGTGTGAGGTGATAGCTCATTGTAGTTTTGATTTGCATTTCTTTTATAACTAGTGATGTTGAACAGCTTTTCATGTACCTTTTGGCCATATGTATATCATCTTTGGAGAAATGCCTATTCAGGTCTTCTGCCCATTGGTTTGATTGGGTTGTTTGTTTTTTTTGATATTGAGCTGTATGAACTGTTTATATATTTGGGGGATTAATCCATTGTCTGTTGATTCATTTGAAAATATTTTCTCCCATACTGAGGGTTGTCTTTTTGTCTTGTTTAAAGTTTCCTTTACTGTGCAAAAGCTTTGAAGTTTCATTAACTGCCACTTATTTATTTTTGTTTTTATTTCCATTACTCGAGGGGGTGGATCAAAAAAGATCTTGCTGTGATTTATGCCAAAGAGTGTTCTTCCTATGTTTTCCTCTAGGAGTTTTACAGTGTCTGGCCTTACATTTAGGTCTTTAAACCATTTGAGTTTATTTTTGTTTATGGTGTTAAGGAGTGTTCTAATTTCATTCTTTTACATGTAGCTGTCCAGTTTTCCCAGCACCATTTATTGAAGAGGCTTTCTTTTCTCCTTTGTATATCCTTGCCTCCTTTGTCATAGATTAGTTGACCATAGTTTATCTCTGGGCTTTCTATTCTGTCCCATTGTTTCCATTTCTGTTTTTGTGCCAGTACCATATCATCTTGATTACTGTAGATTTGTAGTATAGTCTGAAGTCAGGGAGTCTGATTCCTCCATCTCCATTTTTTTCCTTCAAGGTGCTTTGCCTATTGGGAGTCTTCTGTGTCTTCATACAAATTTTAGGATTTTTTTGTTCCAGTTCTGCAAAAAATGCCATTGATAATTTGATAAGGATTGCACTGAATCTGTGAATTGCTTTGGGTAGTATAGACATTTTCACAACATTGATTCTTCCAATCCAAGAACATAGTGTATCTCTTCATCTATTTGCATTGCATTTGAATTCTTTCATCAGTGTCTTATAGTTTTCTGCATACAGGTCTTTTACCTCCTTAGGTAGGTTTATTTCTAGGTATTTTTTTCTTTTTGTTGCAATGGTGAATGGGATTGTTTCCTTAATTTCTTTTTCTGATCTTTCATTGTTAGTGTATAAGAATGCAAGATATTTCTGTGTGTTAATTTTGTATCCTGCAACTTTACCAAATTCATTGATTAGCTCAAGTATTTTTCTGGTGGCATCTTTAGGATTTTCTATGTAAAGTATCATGCCATCTGCAAATAGTGAGTTTTACTTTTTCATTTCCAATTTGGATTCCTTTTATTTCTTTTTCTTCTCTGATTGCCATGGCTAGGACTTCCAAAGCATTATTGAATAATACTGGCAAGGGTGAACATCCTTGTCTTGCTCCTGATCTTAAAGGAAATGCTTTTTGATTTTCACCAATGAGAACAATGTTGGTAGTGGGTTTGTCCTATACGGCCTTTATTATGTTGAGGTAGGTTCCCTCTATGTCCACTTTCTGGAGAGATTTTTATCCTAAATAAGTGTTGAATTTTGTCAAAAGATTCTTCTGCATCTATTGAGATGATCTTATTGTTTTTATTCTTCAATCTGTTAGTATGGTGTATCACATTGATTGATTTGCATATATTGAGGAATCTTTGGATCCCTGGGATAAACCCCTCTTGATCATTGTGTAAGATCCTATTAACGAGTTGTTAGAGTCTGTTTGCTAGTATTTTGTTGGGGATTTTTGCATCTAAATTCATCAGGGATATTGGTCAGTAATTTTTTTTGTAGTGTCTTTTTCTGGTTTTGGTATCAAAGTGATGGAGGCCTTGTAGAATGAGTTTGGGAGTGTTCCTTCCTCTGCAATTTTCTGGAAGAGTTTGAGAAAGATGGGTGTTATCTCATCTCTAAATGTTTGATAGAATTCACCTGTGAAGCCATATTGTCCTGTACTTTTGTTTCTTGGAAGATTTTTAATCAGAGTTTCAATTTCATTACCTGTGATTGATCTGTTCATATTTTGTATTTATTCCTGATTCAGTTTTAGGAAGTTTCTAAGAATTTGTCCATTTCTTCTACATTGTCTATTTTATTGGCATATAGTTGCTTGCAGTAGTCTCCTATGATACTTTTTATTTCTGCAGTTTCTGTTGTAACTTCTCTTGTTTCATTTCTACTCTTATTGATTTGAGACCTCTACCTCTTTTTCTTGATGAGTCTGCCTAAAGGTTTATCAATTTTGTTTATCTTCTCAAAGAACGAACTTTTAGTTTTATTGATTTTTGCTACTGTTCTCTTTGTTTCTATTTCATTTCTTTCTGCTCTGATCTTTATGATTTCTTTCCTTCTACTAACTTTGGGTTTTGCTTGTTCTTCTTTCTGTAGTTTCTTTATGTGTGAGGTTAAATTATTTATTTGGGGTTTTTCTTGAGGTAGGATTGTATTGGTATAAAATTCCCTTTTAGAACTGCATTTGCTGCATCCCACATATTTTGGATCATTGTATATTCATTGTCATTTGTCTCTAAGTATGTTTTGATTTCCTCTTTGATTCTTCAGTGATCTCTTAGTTACCTAGTAGCATATTGTTTAGCCTCCATGTGTTTGTGTTTTTCACAGTTTTTTCCCCTGTAATTGTTTTCTAATTTTGTAGTGTTGTGTCAGAAAACATACTTGACAGGATTTCAATTTTCTTACATTTACCAAGGCTTGATTTGTGACCCAAAATGTGATCTATCCTGCAGAATGCTCTGTGTGCACTTGAGAAGAAAGTGTAATCTGCTGTTTTTGCATGGAATGTCTTATAAATATCAAGTAACTCTATCTGGTGTATTATGGCATTTAAAGCTTGTGTTTCCTTATTAATTTTCTGTCTGTCTGATCTGTCCATTGGTGTAAGTGGTGTGTTAAAGCCCCCCACTATTGTTGTGTTACTGTTGATTTCCTCATTTATAGTTGTTAGCATTTGCCTTATGAATTGAGGTGTTCCTATGTTGGGTGCATATATATGTTTATAATTGTTATCTCCTCTTCTTGGATTGATCCCTTGATTATTATGTAGTGTCCTTTCTTGTCTCTTGCAACATTCTTTATATTAAAGTCTATTTTATCTGATGTGAGTATACTGCTACTCCAGCTTTCTTTAGACTTCCATTTGCATGGAATATCTTTATCCATGTCCTCACTTTGTCTGTATGTGTCCTTAGGTCTGAAATGGGTCTCTTTTAGACAGCACATATATGGCTCTTTTTTGTGTATCCATTCTTCCAGTCTGTGTCTTTTGGTTGGAACATTTATTCCATATACATTCAAGATAATTATTGATATGTATGTTCCTGTTACCATTTACTTAATTGTTTTTGGTTTGTTTTTGTAGGTCCTTTTCTTCCCTTGTGTTTCCCACTTAGAGAAGTTCCTTTAGCATTTGTTGTACAGAGTATAAGATTGTCATTCATGAACTCACTCCCACAGTTTTATTGAGATATAATTGGCATATAGCACTGTATAAGTTTAACATGAAGAGGAAATTGTTTCAAGATGGCATAGTAGAAGGATGCATGCTCACTCTCTCCTGCGAATCAGAATCACAACTAACTGCTGAACAATCATTGACAGGAAGACACTAGAACTCACCAAAAAACACACCCCATATCCAGAGACAAAGGAGAAGCCACAATGAGATGGATGGTAGGAAGGTCACAATCGAGGTAAAATCAAACCTCATAACCTCTGGGAGGGCGACTCAGAAACTGGAAAACAGTAATACCACAGAAGTCCACCCACTGGAGTGAGGGTGCTAAGCCCCACATCAGGCTTGCCAACCGGGCTGTCCAGCAATGGGAGACACAATCCCCAGAGAATCAGACTTTGAAGGCCAGTGTGATTTGATTGCAGGACTTCCACAGGACTGAGGGAAACAGAGACTCCATTCTTGGAGGTCACTCAAAAAGTAGTGTGTGTTCCAGGACCCAGGGGGAAGCAGCAGAGGCCCCATAGGAGACTGAACCAGACTTACTTGCTGATGTTGGATGGTTGCCTTCAGAGGCAGGGGGCAGCTGTGGCTCACCACGGGGACAGGGATGCTAGTGGGAGGGGTTCTGGGAAGTGCTCATTGGCATGCACCCTCCTGTAGTCTGCCATCAGCCCCACTAAAGTGCCTGCCTCAGGCCAAACAACCAATAGGTTGGGAACTTAGCCACACCCATCAGCAAACAAGCAGAGTAAAGTTTTACTGAGCTCTGCCCACCAAAGCAACACCAAGCTCTCCCCACCACCACCAGTCCCTCCTATTAGGAAGCATGCACAAGGCTCTTAGATAGCCTCATCCACCAGAGGGCAGACAGCAGTAGCAAGAAGAACTATAATCCTGCAGCCTGAATAATGAAAACCATAGCCACAGAAAGATAGAGAAAATGGAAAGACAGAGGACTTTTATCAGATGAGGGAATAAGATAAAACCCCAGGAAAACAACTAAATGAAGTGGAGATAGGCAACCATCCAGAAAAAGAATTCAGAATAATTATAGTGAAGACGATCCAGGACTTTGAAAGAAGACTGGAGGCATAGATTGAAAAGATGCAAGAAAAGTTTAACAAAGACCTAGAAGAATTAAAGAACAAACAAACAGAGATAAGCAAAGCAATAACTGAAAAACAAAAACAAACAAACAAAAAACAAAACAAAACAAAAAACCCCCACAAAACTAGAAGGGACCAATAGCAGAATAACTGAGGCAGAAGAATAGATAAATGACCTGGAAGACTGAATGGTGGAAATCACTGCCATGGAAGAGAAGAAAGAAGAAAGAATGAAAAGAAATGAAGGAGGGAAAAGATGGTGGCAAAGTAGAAGGATGTGGAATGCATACCTTTCCACAGATGTATCAGGAATACATCAAAAGATGCAAGAATTCCCAAAGAAAACCAGCTGAACACCAGCAGAAGACCTTGGACACCAGAAAGGACTGCAAAGATCCCAACATAACTGGCGACTTTGAAGTCTGGATTACCAACCATAAATCAGCTTGGAGTCTCTGGGGAGGGAACAATGAGTCCAGGATGCTAAACTACTAGAGAGTCCTCATCCACAGGGATGATTAACTGCAGAGAATTCTCACGGAGTCCGCTATCAGAGTCTAAGACCCAACTTTGCCTGCCCGTGCTGGATGCCTCACACCAAACTACAAACAAGACTGGAACACAAACCCACTCATCAGCACACAGACTACCTAAAGCCATATTAAGTTCACAGATGCCTTAAAGCACACCACCTGACATGGCCCTGCTCATCAGAAAGAAAAGACTCAGATCCACACACCAGAAAGCAGGCACCAGACCCTCCCACCAGGAAGCCTACTCAAGACACTGGACAAACTCCACCACAGGGGGCAGAGAGCAGAATTAAGAGGAATTACTACCAGGCAGCATAGGGAAAGGAGACAGCAAATACTATAAACTAGACAAAATGAGAAAACAAATAAACACTTTGCAGAAAAAGAAGCAACATAAAAACCCACACAACCAAATAAATGAAGAGGAAATAGGAAAATTGCCTGAAGAGAATTTAGAGTAATGACAGGAAAGATGATCCAAAATCTAAAAAGCAAAAATGAGAAAATACAAGGACCTAGAAGAACTAAAGAGCAAAGAAACAGTAATGAATGACAAAATAACTGAAATTAAAAATACTCTAGATGGTATAAACAGCAGAGTAACTGAGGCAGAAGAATGAGTAAATGAGTTGGAAGATAGAATGGGGAAAAAACTGCCACAGAGCAGGAAAAGGAAAAAAGAATAAAAAGAATGGAAAACAGTCTCAGAACTTGGTGACAGCACTAAGCACACCAACATTTGAATTATAGGCATCCAAGAAGAAGAAGAAATAAAAAGGATCTGAGAAAGTATTTGAAGAGGTTATAGTGGAAAACTTCCCCAACATAGGAAAGGAAATAATTAATCAATTCCAAGAAACACAGAGAGTCCCATACAGAATAAACCCAAGGAGAAACACACCAAGGCATATGCTAATCAAACTAATAAAAATTAAACACAAAGAAAAAATATTAAAAGCAGCAAGAGAAAAGCAACAAATAGCATATAAGGGAAAACCCATAAGGATAAGAGCTGATCTCTCTGCAGAAAATTGGCAGGCCAGAAGAGAGTGGCAGGATATACTGAAAGTCTTGAAAGAGGAAAACCTACAGCCAAGTATACGCTACCCAGTAAGAATCTCATTCAGATTAGACAGAGAAATCAAAAGCTTTCCAGACAAGTACAATTTAAGAGAATTCAGCACCACCAAACCAGCCTTACAACAATTGCTAAAGGAACTTTTCAAAGCAGAAAACACAAGAGAAGGAAAAGACCTACAAAAACAAACCCAAAACAATTAAGAAAATGGTAATAGGAACATATATGTCAATAATTACCTTAAATGTAAATGGATTAAATGCTACAACCAAAAGACACAGACTGGCTGAATGAATACAAATACAAAACCCTTATATATGCTGTCTACAAGAAACCTACTTCAGACCTAGTGGCACACACAGACCGAAAGTAAGGAGATGGAAAAAAGATGTTCCATGCAAATGGAAGTCAAAGAAAGCTGGAGTAGCAACACTCATATCAGACAAATTAGACTTTAAAGTAAAAACACATTCAAGAAACAAGGAAGGACACTACATAATAATCAAGGGATTAATCCAAGAAGAAGAAAATATAACACTTGCAAATACCTATGCACCCAACATGGGAGCACCACAATACATAAGGCAAATGCTAACAGCTGTAAAAAGGGAAATGGACAGTAACACAATAATTGTAGGAGACTTTAACACCCCACTTATGAACAGATCAGCCAAACAGAAAATAAATAAGGAAACACAAGCTTTAAATGACACATCAGACCATCTCACTTAATTGATATTTATAGGACATTCCATTCAAAAACTAAAGAATATACTTTCTTCTCAAGTGCTCATGGAACATTCTCCAGGATAGGTCACATTTTGGGTCACAAAGCAAGCATTGTAAATGTAAGAAAATTGAAATCATATCAAACATCTTCTCTGACCACAATGCCATTTGACTAGATATCAATTACATGAAAAAAAACTAAAAATTACAAACACATGGAGGCTAAATTATATGCTACTAAACATCCAAGAAATCACTGAAGAAATCAAAGAGGAAATGAAAAAAAAAAAAAAAAAACTAGAAACAAGTGACATTGAAAACACAACAACCCAACACCTATGGGATGGAACAAAAGCAGCTCTAAGAGGGAAGTTTATAGCAATACAAACCTACCTCAAGAATTAAGAAAAATCTCGAATAAACAACCTAACCTTACACCTAAAACAATTAGAGAAAGAAGAACAAAAAACCCCAAAGTGAGCAGAAGGAAAGAAATCATAAAGATCAGAGTAGAAATAAATGAAAAAGAAAGGAAGGAAACAATAGCAAAGATCAAGAAAACTAAAATCTGGTTCTTTGAGAAGATAAACAAAATTGATAAACCATTAGTCAGACTCATCAGGAAAAGAAGGGAGAAGGCACAAGTCAACAAAATTAGAAATGAAAAAGGAGTAGTAACAACTGACACTGCAGAAATACAAAAGATCATGAGAAACTACTACAAGCAACTAGATGCCAATAAATTGGATAACCTGGAAGAAATGGATAAATTCTTAGAAAAATACAAGCTTCCAAGACTGAATCAGGAAGAAATAGAAACTATGAACAGACCAATCACAAGTATGGAAATTGAGGCTGTGATTAAAAATCTCCAAACAAACAAAAGCCCAGGGCCAGATGGATTCACAGGCAAATTCTATCAAACATTTAGAGAAGAGCTAACACCTATCCTTCTCAAACTCTTCCAAAACATAGCAGAAGGAGGAGCACTCTCAAACTCATTCTATGAGGCCACCTTCATTCTGATACCAAAACCAGGCAAAGATGTCACAAGTAAAGAACATCGCAGGCCAATATCACTGATGAATATAGATGCAAAAATCCTCAATAAAATACTAGCAAACAGAATCCAACAGCATATTAAAAAGATCATACACAATGATCAAATGGGGTTTATCCTTAGAATGCAAGGATTCTTCAATATACACAAATCAAACAATGTAACACAACATATTAACAAACTGCAGGACAAAAACCACGTGATAATCTCAATTGATGCAGAAAAAGCTTTTGACAAAATTCAACATACACTTCTGATAAAAACTCTCCAGGAAACGGGCACAGAAGGAAATTACCTCAACATAATAAAAGCCACATATGACAAAGCAACAGCCAGCATCATTGTAAATGGTGAAAAATTGAAAGCATTACCTCTAAGGACAGGAAGAAGACAAGGGTGCCCACTCTCACCATTATTATTCATGATAGCTTTGGAATTTTTAGTCATAGCAATCAGAGAAGAAAAGGCAATAAAAGGAATCCAAAGTGGAAAAGAAATAAAATTGTCACTCTTTGCATATGACATGATATTATACATAGAATACCCAAAAGATTCTATCAGAAAACTGCTAGCACTAATCAATGAATTTAGTAAAGTGGCAGGATACAAAATTAATGTGCAGAAATATCTTGCATTCCTATATACTAACAATGAAAGAGAAGAAAGAGAAATTAAGGAAACTCTCCCATTTACCATTGCAAAAAAAAGAATAAAATACCTAGGAATAAACCTGCCTAAAGAAGCAAAAGACCTGTATGCAGAAAACTGTAAGACACTGATGAAATAAATCAAAGATGATACAAACAGATGGAGAGACATACCATGTTCTTGGATTGCAAGAATCAACATTGTGAAAATGACTGTACTACCCAAAGCAATTTACAGATTCAATGCAATCCCTATCAAATTAACAAGGGCATATTTCACACAACTAGAACCAGAAAACTTAAGATTTGTATGGAAACATTAAAGACCCCAAATAGCCAAAGCAATCTTGAGAAGGAAAGATGGAGTTGGTGGAATTAGGTGTCCTGACTTCAAACTATACTACAAGGCTACAATGATCAAGACAGTATGGTACTGGCACACAAACAGAAATATAGATCAATGGAAAAAAATAGAGAGCCCAGAGATAAACCCACACACATATGGGAAACATCTTTGACAAAGGAGGCGAGAATATACAATGGAAAAAAGACAGCCACTTCAATAAGTGGTGCTGGAAAAATTGGACAGCTACATGTCAAAGAATGAAATTAAAACACTTCCTAACACCATACACAAAAAGAAACTCAAAATGGATTAAAGAGCTAAGTGTAAGGCCAGTCACTATAAAACTCTTAGATAACAGGCAGAACACCCTATGACATAAACCAAAGCAAGATCCCTTTTGACCCACCTCCTAGAATAATGGAAATGAAATAAAAAATAACCAAATGGGACCTAATGAAACTTAAAAGCTTTTGCACAGCAAAAGATACCATAAACAAGACAAGAAGACAACCCTCAGAATGGGAGAAAGTATTTGCCAATGGAGCAATGGAGAAAGGATTAATCTCCAAAATATACAAGCAGCTCATGCAGCTTAATACCAAAAAAGCAAATAACCCAATCCACAAATGAGTGGAAGACCTAAATAGACATTTCTCCAAAGAAGACGTGCAGAAGGCTAATAAATACATGAAAAGATGCTCAGCATTACTAATCTTTAGAGAAATACAAGCCAAAGCCACAATGAGGTATCACCTCACACCAGTCAGAATGGTCATCATCAAAAAATCTAGAAACAATAAATGCTGGAGAGGGTGCAAAGAAAAGGGAACCCTCTTGCACTGTTAATGGGAATGTAAGGTGGTACAGACACTATGGAAAACAGTTTGGAAGTTCCTTAAAATACTAAAAATGTAATTACCATATTACCCAGCAATCCCACTCCTGGGTATATACCCAGAGAAAACCATAATCCCAAAGGAAACATGTACCATAATGTTCACTGCAGCACTTTTTACAATAGCCAGCACATGGAAGCAACCTAAATGCCCATCAGCAGTTGAATGGATTAAAGAAGATGTGGCACATATATACAATGGAATATTACTCAGCCATAAAAAGGAATGAAATTGAGTTATTTGTAATGAGGTGGATAGACCTAGTGACAGTCATACAGAATGAGGTAGGCCAGAAAGAGAAAAACAAATACCACGTGCTAACTCATATATATGGAATCTAAGAAAATGTACTGATGAACCCAGTGACAGGGCAAGAGTATGGATGTAGATGTAGAGAATGGACTTGAAGACACGGGGTTGGGGGGGGGCAAAGGGGAAGCTGGGACGAAGTGAGAGAGTAGCATTAACATATATACACTACCATATGTAAAATAGATAGCTAGTGTGAAGTTGCTGCATAACATAGGGAGATAAATTCGATGACAGGTGATGACATAGAGGGCTGGGATAAGGAGAGTTGGAGAAAGTTGTGGGAGGGAGGGGATATGGTGATATATATGTAAATACAGTTCATTCACTTTGGTGTACCTCAGAAACTGGCACTAGAATGTAAAGCAATTATATTCCAATAAAGAGCTTAAAAAAAAACAGAAATGAAGACAGCCTAAGGAGATCTCTGGGACAACATTAAATGCACCAGCATTCACATTACAGGGGTCCCAGAAGGAGAAGAGAGAGAGAAAGGACCCAAGAAAATATTGGAAGAGATTATAGTCAAAAACTTCCCTAACGTGGGATAGGAAATATCCATCCAAGTCTAGGAAGTGCAGAGAATTCCAGGCAGGATAAACCCAAGGAGAAACACGCCCAGACACATAGTAATCAAATTGACAAAAATTAAAGACAGAAAAATTATTTAAAGCAACAAGGGAAAAATGACTAATAGCACACAACGTAACTCCCATAAGGTTCACAGCTGATTTCTCAGCAGAAAATTTGCAAGCCAGAAAGGGGAGACACAATACATTTAAAGTGATGGAAGGGAAGAAACTACAAACAAGAATACTCTACCCAGCAAGGATCTCATTCAGATTCGATGGAAAAATCAAAAGGTTTACAAACAAGCAGAAGCAAAGAGAATTCAGCACTACCAATCCAGCCTTATTGTTAAGATCTTGTCAGCAACAATACTGGAATATTTTGGAGACAGGACAGGCTGGGATAGGCATATGATTGAACCTAGTGGATTAGATAGAGAGTTAGTATAATTTTCTGTCTTACAGTAGTGCCCACCAGAGAGTATTCTCCAAGAAGAGACTTTCAGGATCCAGACAGGTACTTCCAGTGGATGTCGACCAGCCTCTATCCTTGGCTACCTGTGTGTGTGTACAATGGGTGTATAAGGGAGTAACTAACCATGGTGGTAGGAATGGAGATTATATACAGTTGAAATACCCTGAGATCCACTCATATAACCACTTATATTGATGAATGCCTGGCCTGTCACTATTTGATCTGACACCATTCATC
Organism: Hippopotamus amphibius kiboko; assembly: GCF_030028045.1. Classification (NCBI taxonomy): domain Eukaryota; kingdom Metazoa; phylum Chordata; class Mammalia; order Artiodactyla; family Hippopotamidae; genus Hippopotamus; species Hippopotamus amphibius. Next base: position 56,929,583 of record NC_080203.1, read on the forward strand.
AAGGAGATCAGCCAGCCATTTGGTTTCAAGGTGATTATATAAGATTCCTTCCACACTGAAGGGGACAATAATTCACTCTTGCAAAAGTTGACATCTACTTTGAAGTAGATTTGCCTTCCTTGCCTATAGTGCCTTTGGAGTTCTGCTCTCCAATAACATGCAACTGTCTGATACATCTACATGGGATCCTGCATAAGTGCTTCAGACCTAGGGGTCCATTTTGTTTTGAAAAATATTTACCATTTCTACCACTTGTTGTATCACCTGAAATCACTTGGCCAGGTAGAACTTTTGAATATTTTATTAAATGAACAGTGAAGGAAACAGCTTGTGGATGACACCCTGTTATGGTTGAGGTGATATTTTACAGAATACAGTATGCCCATTGAATCAATCACTGACATATGATTTTGTGGCCAAGTGCAAATAAATATTGGTTTGGGAACCAAAGGAAGGATGAAGGATTGGTCCTTCTTACCATCACATCTGCTCAACTACTTCCACAATATGTTTTCATTTCCTGCAGTTCTAGGGCTCTGCTAATTTGAAGGTCTTGACTCCAAAGGGAGCGATACTTCTTCCATGGGACACAGTAACTGCTCCATGGAACTTAAAATTGTGATTGTCACTTTGTCCCTTAGAGGTTCTCAATTCAGTGGACAAGCAGACAAAGAAATTATTTCTCATTCAATCAGAGATAATAGACCTTGGTTATTTTGAGGAGATAGGATTGCTGCTATAAAATGGATGCGGGATTTAATACATATGAAATTTGCTGGATTCATTGGAGTATCTTGTGATGCTTCCATGACTAGGGTTAATGATATACACCCAGTTGGGAAAACTTGTAGGGTCTCTGTCTTGGGGAAGCTAAACTAAGATACAGAAGCAAAATTATAAAGTCAGTGAATATTCTTTTGTGTTCCCTCAGAGCTTCCTTTATGTAGCCCTTTTTCAACTTTTGATATCCTATCCTACACATCCCTGTGCTCTGTAGAGCCCAGTGCCTAAATGTTGTATATTGACCGCTATTGATACTTATTCATGTGCTTCATCTTCATGCTCTTCTTCAGTATTTGACCTAAAGTTATCCCATTTCTCCTTCTCTACTCTGCTGATACCTTCTCATATGCTTCACTGAAGAAATTTGTTGAACTAAAGTGTTTTACTTTACTTGATCTCTTCTCATGTTGATATTGAGAGACTAGCTGGTTGTTATTCTCTTGAGTGTAAGAATCAAGAATCAATTCATCTTTATATTTCTTATGTCTTGTAACATAGTAGCTGTGTAACACATGGGGAATGAACAAAGTTATTGGCGAGATAACAAATTATCCTCATAAATTTTTAATCAATTAGGGATCTTATAAATAAGCAATATGAGCATAAATCCTTTTCAATAAGTCCATCGTGGCACTAACCATATAACGATAATACTTGAACATATGCCTTTCAATTAAAGCAGTACATAATAAAGATAATCACTAAAATATCTAAAGTAAGGAAATCATTTGTAATATATTCCTTGACATCATACATTTATGATTTCCAGCTTTGTTTAAATCTGTGCTTTGGGAAACACTCTCCCTATCCAGTTTTTGTATTTTTAACTATTTGAATCATTTCCTAACCTTGTGCTCAATTTCCTTCCTTCAGCCCAGATCTATTTGATCATTTTTGAAAATTATCAGTTTCCATAAAATATTAGAAAATGGTGTTTGAAATGCCAATAAGTTTTAAGTTTTAATACTGTAAATAATGAGTTTGGGTCATAGGATTTGGAAGAATGTAAAATATTTTCCAAAGTTTTATATATAAACAAGTAGTTAATTTTTCTTTAGCTATTTCAGCAATGCTATCAAATATCAAGCATCTATTTTGTGCACTCATTAAAATAGTGGGACATAATAAAATTACTGGCTCTGTATAATACAAATGACATTAATATTCTATTACATTAATGGCAATATACATTGAATTCCTGAAAACCCAATTAGTAAGAGTCCTATTCCTTGCTCCAATCTGAAAAAAAAGGCTAATTAAAAAAGAGATTAGCAGTCTGGGACAAAATTTCTCATTTATTACTGATAGAGATTATGTTGGCAGATGTATTATACCTATGGGGTATATTACTGTGTGGAAGTGCAACCTCTGATACTGAACACCATATTAAAAGACACACCCACTCAAGCTCTTGTTTTCATGTATGCTGGCGTGGAGTACCAGAGAAGAACTAGTGCTGTTCATAAGCAGGCTCATTCTTAAGTCAGGCTGAAACTAACATGCTCAATTATTATTCTCCAAATTACTAGTGAAAGCATCACTACACCTCCTGGAGGGTGAAGTGAATAAATGTACTGAGAGAGCTTATAAATAAATGTGGTGAAAATCTCTTCTCTGGTAAATGAGGTGCAAGGAAAAGAAATTCCCCTCTGTACTTAGTGCTAAGTGTGTATACTGTGCCATAAAACTATGTGCTTAATATTGGTAGTATTGATTTATTTTCTAACAGCTTTATTGAGATGCAATTCACATATAATAAAGTGTTTTACAGTAGGTTTTTTGTTTTCACCCTAGAGGTTAGAAATGCTCCTGTGGGTATTTGATGTCATTGATGATATAATTACTATCAATTTTAAGTCTTAATGTTAAAATTTTTGTTAGTTTATAGAAACAAAATTTATTTTTGTCTATTTACTTTGTATATAAAATACAATATATTCTCTAATTAGTTTTAATATTCTGTGTGGATTCCTTCAGACCTATGCATTTACAAACATGAAGATTTTCTTTCTTCTTTTTCAATACTTACTGCATTTTTTTTTCCATGTCATGGTGCATAATTTAGGACTTCCAGTACAACACTGAATAGAGGTGAAGATAGTGTGTGCATTCATTTCTCATTTTAAATCTCAAGTGCAATGATTCAATATGATATTAGGTTTAGGTTTTATATAGATATCTTTTATCAAGTTGAGGTATTTCTCTTATGGTACATTTGCTAAGTATTTTTCTTTATCAAGAATGATTGATTTTATCAGTTGCTATTTTTACATCATGAGATAATCAGATCCTTTGCTCCATTTTCCTGTTAATTGTATGAATTATACTGATGAGTTTTAAAATGTTCAACCACCCTTAAAGTCCTGCACTAAATACTACTTGGTTGTAAATTATTATCTTTTTTAAAAAATTATTTTGTTTTGAAATAATTACAGAATCTCAGTAGGTTTCAAAGAGTCAAGAGATTGATCCTCTGTACCTTTCATCCAGTTTCTGTCAATGGGTTCATCTTATATTACAATTGTACAACATCAAAGCCAGGAATTTGACATTGGTAAAATGTATATTATAACTATATTCCATCTTGTCATTTATGTGGATTCAAGTAGCCACCACTAAGGTTAAGACACGAAGCTATTCCATCACCACAAATATCTCCCTCAATTTATCCCTTTATAGTCATACCCTCTCCCCTTTCCTAAACTCTTTCTTCTTAGGCCTTACAACGACTAATCTGTTCCCCATCTCCATAATTTTGTCATTTTGAGAATTTTATATAAATGAAATCACAGAACATGTGACCTTTTCGGATTTTTTCACTCTGCATAATAGCCCTTTGGATCCAGCATGTATCAATACTTTATTCATTTTTATTGCTAAGTAGTATTCTATGGCATGAATATATCATTCATCTACTGTTGGACACTTTCATTTTTTCCAGTTTTGACCAATAGCAATAAAGCTTCAATTAAATTCTGTACAGACTTTTGTGTGGATAGGTTTTCATTTCTCTGGGATAAATGCACAGGAAAGTGATTTCTGGGTCATATCTTAACTGTATGTTCAATCTTTAAAGAAACTGCTAAACAATTAAAACTGTGCTATTAACATCCCCATTGGTGTTATATGAGAGAGAGAATCTCTGCATCTTCACTGCCATTTGATATTGTCACCATGTTTTATTTTAACTGTTGTTATATAGTAGCATCTCATTGTGCTCTTATTTGCATTTCCCTAATTGCTAGTAATGTGAACATCTTTTCATGTGGTTATTTGCCATCTGTATATCCTCTTCTTTGAAATAGTCTGCCATATCTTTTGTTGTTTCCAATATGGATTGTTTCCTTTTGCTTGACTGTTAATTTTGAGAGTTTAAAACATCTATTCTTGATTCAAGTCTTTGGTCATTTATGCAGTTTGCAAATACTTTTTTCTACTCTGTAGCTTATTTTTTCATCCTCTTTACAGTGTCTCTTGCAGAGCAAACATATTACTTGTGAGGAACCTGAATTTATCAATTGTTTTCTTTTATTGCTTGTGCTTTTAGTGACAGTTCTAATCAATGTTCAGCAAGTGCTGGTCCAGAAATTTTTCTAAAAATTTTCTGTGTATTTTAAAAATTGTTATAGTTTTAAGTTTTACTTTTAAGAACATGACCCATTTTAAATTAATTTCTGTATAAGGTGTTAAATTTAGCTCTAGGTTCATTTTTTTTGTGTCAGATACCTAATTGCTCCAGTAGCATTTGTTGAAAATGCAGTTCATCTCCCATTGAACTGCTTTTGCACCTTTGTCAAAATTCAGTTGGGCATAGTTTTGTGGGCCCATTTATGAGTTCTCTGTTCTGTTCCATTGACCCATGTGTCTGTGCATCTACCAACACCACACTCTGTTGATTACTGTAGCTATATTGTATGTAGGATGATTCCTCCCATTTTATTCTTTTTCAAGATAGCTTTAGCTATTTTAAGGCCTGTGAACTTCCATGTTATAGTATAAGCCCTGATAGTTGTTGCATATTTTTTTCTTTTTTTGTAGTGCAAGTGTCTGACAAACTTTGATTGCAGAGGCATCCATTTCAAGGACTTATTCACATCAAAGATGGCTATCTCTAACAAACAACATTGTCAGCCACAGGACTAGATAAAGGGCCAGGTCACCTCCTTAAATGGAGGCTTCTTTGTTTCAGAGATCTTGGTGTATTTCAATAAGTGACCATTTGGGCTACTTGCTTTTTTCTCTTCCCACGTTTTCATTTTCTGCTATTATGTTTTAAAATTCCCAATAAAGAGTGAGCCTTTGAAACCCTAGACCCCCACCCTTGACCCAAATTAAAGTAGAACCTCTGGCCCCTGTGTTCTCTTTCTCTCTCTCTACACTGAAAACTTGCTGTGTGGCCTCAGTTGCACTGTGTAATTTCCAGGTCTTATAAATAATAAACCTGTATTTTTTCAAAGTTTCCTGTTGGTTATTGCTAAAGGATGTCTTATAATCATAATAAAACCCACAGTCACAACTTTGGTAATTGATAGGCTGAGACTAGCACAAAGCAATTTTCATAGCTGGCAGAATTGCATGATTATCCCTGTCAAGTAACCAAAGGGAATACCCATTAGCTACAACTTGCTTACTAACCATCTAACCCAGGTGGGTAACACACCATCTGAGAAAGGAGCACTGCTTGCTGGGGGTCTGTTGCACTGCTATGGGCTTTCCCATATTGCCACTGTCATGAGTGCCTGAGGTCTCCTTCCCAAAATGTCATGGTTGCCATAATAATTCAACAGTCTCCCCAGAGCAGTGTGATCAAGGCCATATGGTCTAAAGTGATGATTAGACCACTAATTTTAAAGACCTTAGTTGACTATGAATGTGTGTAAGGGTCTTCCACACCTCCAGTCCAAGGAGAGCTAAAGATGGTGAACTGGATCAAAAGGCTATTGTCATTGCCCACAGAGAAGCTCTGAGTTAAAGCATGAGGAAAGGAAAGGATTTCCATAGGAGACCTCGCCTGCAACCACAGAGTGGGTGGGTCGTGCTAGGATTCTGTCTTAATCTAGAAGAGTGAAATAGGCTTGCAACTGGAAATAAATGGCACCACCAGAGGGAAATACTACAGACACCTATGGCCTCTTTGTCACTTCTCCCACTATTGTCTCTCTTCTTCCCCTAAATTGAGAGGATATTGTGGGCCTAATCCCTGCTATGATGTTAATAAAATATTAACGGACAAATATAAATGTTCTGAACATCTGGTGCCTATGTCTCTTAAGAACCCTGCAGAGGCACTTCAGCTCCTTGATAAATGCAAAATCCTTTGGGAGTTTCCTGGTTGTTATTCAGTGCCACTCATACCAATATGCCAAGACTCTGGTATTGCACACCAGAAGCCTAGGAGTTTTTTCCAAGAATCTGTGCATATTGTGTTAATGGAAGCAGACTCCAATCCTGGAGATATCTCCTGGGACACCCCAGAAAGGAAAACAGACACCTACAAAGAGAGCTCACAGTGATGCCATCCCAAATTGCTGGTACAACACATAAGATTAGGTTAATAGGAGAAAATCAAGAAGTAGAAACTAAGATTGGAAACTATACCTTAATTGAAATTCAAGTCTTTCTTGAAGATTTTATGCAGCAGAAAGGAGAGAGGGGAACTAATTGGTTGTTGCAGTATTTTTTTTTTTAATTTTTTGTTTGGAATATGCTATGAATTGTTGTTCACAGCTGCCAAAATGTGTCAACTGGTCAGTACTGTATCTCTAAAGTCCTGAAATTCCATAACTTAAAAAAAAAAATCTAGGCTATATGCTTGCTGATTCCAAAATATCACAGGTCCTAAGCCCCCTTAGCTCCCCCCTGAATGGGATGGAACCAAGAAACCTACTTTATGAAGTGGCCCTTGGATACTTATTGCCTGGCACCCTGCTTATGCTTCCATCACCATGATCACTGCTAAGGCTAATAGTGAATGGAAAACATTAAGATGAAGCCCATGTCCTGCTGCTCAAAATTGTCATGGTCCAATGGGTTTATAATTTTCATGTCCATAGTGATGGAGAGGCCCCATTTGACCTTGAGTTCAGAGGATTATTTTTACAGGGGATTGCTCTAATTACAGGGCAGCCCTATTATATTATATTGGGATTGCCAAAAAGCATCCAAAAGACACTAAATCTCTTATAAGAAAACTTACATTTTCTTTTTTGTCCTTTGAAGACATATACCTTACCCTGATTTTGGAAGGTAAACACCCCAGGAGGTAACCAAAACTTGCTTGAGACGGCAGAAAAAAAAAAAAAAAGAGAGAAAGAACTTTTTAAATACAAATTGCTAAAAGAGCTCTTTTGTCCAAACTCTAAATGACAGTTTCCTTAAGATTATTTGTCATGAACAAATAAACATTTTAAGAGTCTTCCCACAAATAGTAAAATGTCTTAGCTATCTGAGAGGGAAAACTTTTATTACAATTGTCATTTATAAACTAGCGAGTATTACATTGCTATACCCAATTCATGACTTAAAAAATTAAAATGAAAGCTATAGGGTTTCTATTTGTGCCTATGTGATATATATGTATGTCTATGGATGTGTATTGTATATAAGTGATTTTTTCCCCTCTTTTTCTCTCTACATCTGGATGGTATTGCCAAAATTAATTTGCAAAAGAGCTGCATTTGTTGATGGGCATTTAGGTTGCTTCCATGTCCTGGCTATTGTAAAGAGTGCTGCAATAAACATTATGGTACAAGTTTCTTTTGGGATTATGGTTTTCTTTGGGTATATGCCCAGGAGTGGGATTACTGGATCATATGGTAGTTCTATTTGTAGTTTTTTAAGGAACCTCCAAATTGTTTTCCATAGTGGCTGTACCAACTTACAGTCCCACCAACAGTGCAGGAGAGATCCCTTTTCTCCACACCCTCTCCAACATTTGTGGTTTCCAGACTTTGTGATGATGGCCATTCTGATTGGTGTGAGGTGATACCTCATTGTGGCTTTGACTTGCATTTCTCTGATGATTAGTGATGTGGAGCATCTTTTCATGTGTTTGTTGGCCATCTGTATGTCTTCTTTGGAGAAAATTGGTTTAAAAGTGAGTGCTTATGAATAGTCAGAAATATAATAAAAAACTAATGCAAATGTTTTTTCAAGTTCACATGATCTAGGATAATTTTTGATAAACATAAACTAGTTTGTTGATTTAATTAATAAATACATGTCTTTAGAGTTATCAGCATTAAATATAATACTTTTATTCTACCTAGGTTTACTAAATTCAAATAAGCTCATGTTCTTTATTATCAGGTCTTTGATTACTTATGTAAACCTACTTTTCTAAATATTAAAAGCTGAGTTTTGCTCATGATTATTCAACTTCCTGTATATTCCTGTGAAGTCTTTGTCACATTGCTTAAATGGATATTGTTTCACAGTGACCTGTACCTATATGACTAAGTGTTTTAAAACCTTTTTAATATTTTTGACAAATTCTAAATGAAATCTTTTTGACCTAGAATTAACTTTGTGGCTTTCCGGGGGCCTCTGGAACACATCAAAAGATTTGTTTCCTCTCCTTATGAAAGAGAGATAGTAAACTAATTAGGATTACATATCTGGTATGTTAAATTACACAGGAAGCATTGTCAAATAAGGAATGATAAATCTTCCTAGGTTATATTGTGTTGTTAAATGTTTTTAGTAGGTGTTCTATAAATTATATGAAAATTCCTGAAATCTGATATGTCCTGGTATGATGTTATCAGTCATAGTTCTAATTATTATCTTAAAATGTTTGTCACAGAAATAACCAAATTTCCTTGTAATTGTGATGTGATGAACCATAATCAGATCTTTAATTGTAGCACTTTTTAAGTCTTTTATCAGTTTCAGTTTTTTCTGATGCTTTACAAAAGTATTCCTTCAAAAATGCTTCATCTTCAAGAAAATTTATAGAAAGGACTTTTGATAAATACAGGTTTTGAATAACCTTAAGATCATAAAATTAACTGGGTAGGAATTTGCAGATCTCTAAGGAAAAACTGGATTCATAAAACTGCTAACAAAAGATCAAAATCAACAGGGATTAGTTACACGGGACTGATAAACTGGTGAAGATGATTAATAATTTATATAACTTTCTGTTTTATTGTTGGTTCTTTAATGTTTTGCTTTTCCACATTTTAGGAAACCTTTTTTTCTTCTCTCTTAAATGATCAACAGTTTGGTAAGATTTACCTTTGTGAAAAAAGATGAAACATTTACATTTTCTCCATACCTGATCCATTCAGAATTCAGAAAGTCCCAATGAGCATTTTTATTTTCTTGGCAGTATAGTTATTTGCATAAATTCAATAAGCATATGCTCTTCCTGTAGCAGGACACAATTGGAAATAGTAGTTATATTACCAAGGCTTTGACTGGAATGTCATCTTTGAGAGAGACATACAAAGACTCAGATATAAACAGATAGCTTTAAGAAACTAAGGTTAATTTTATGGAGCCAATAAAGCCCCTTAGAAGACCATTCAGGTACCTTGCTTACAAAGTTCCCAGGAGCCCTACCAGATGAACAAGAAGATCATTTCTTGGCAGGCCCAGGAACCTCAGGATATTTTTGGAACCCCAAGAAGAGAGGAATTTACCCAATCTATAGGTATTACAGGCAAAGTCTGATGGTAAGTCCTTGACTTTGTTTTCCTGGCCTTGAGAGGCCTTTAAAAGTTCAATGTGAGATTCTTTATGAAGAGTTCTAGCAAAGCAGATTTAAAAGAGTCTATATGATCAATTAGTGTTCTTGCTGCACTTATGCAAAAAATGGGCCAAGTTTATTGAAATGATATTTTGAAAACACATTAGTCTTAATTTGACTATATTTGGTAGAATTAAGGGTGATTTTAGAGAGCAAAACCACTTTTCAGGAATACACCTCTGTGGATATTAGATTTTAAAACAGCCTATTGTCTTTGAAGTTTGTTTTCTGGCCAGATGAATTCTTCCAGTTTCCTCCACTATTTGGCTACAACTCTCCAAACTAACATTTTCAATTTTTCTTCCACCCTTTTGACTTGGAATCATTGAGAACTAAAACTGCCCTTTTCCTAAAACCAAGTAAGCTAAAGTGGGACAGCTTTATATAAACTTCAGAGAAATCATTACAGCAGCTCATGTATGGACAATATTCATGCCTGTTGCTATATGGGCCACTCAGAAAGATCATCAGAGATATTCAAACTACAAACTAGAAAAGTTTATCAGATTGTCACTGCCTTCTTTCAATACATCTGAAGAGGCTTTGATGCTGGCACCTAGAAATCTCCTTGACTGGCTGCCCCTTGGGCTCAAAAAACTGGTTTATATTGGGCTCTAGTCATTAACTCTTGCTTTTCTTTTATATCCATAGAAATGCCTCTTATTAAATACCTGATTGCTTGTACCATAGGCCTAACTTCAGGAGCCTACCTGAATCACTGACTCCTGAAATGTGACATAAACTTTAACTGAACTGGCTTATTCTCAGGACTAAAAAAAATGTTCAATGAGATATGGAAAAATTTACAACTCAGGACAGGTTCAAACCTACTTACACCAAATGGCCCAAGGTGTAATTATATTTCACAATATTACTCAAATATTTGAACACATTCCTAGGGCCCCTGGGTTTCATTGGGAGACCCTTCAAGTTTGTGACAATGGCTACAAGCTGGATTTCAGATTATTGCCTGTATAATTATAGAATTTTGTACTATAAACCTATTCAGATGTATACTTTCTAGGTTACAACATGTCCTACCCCTGACTTTTAGCATATCAGCTACCCAGGAAGTTAGTTTCCTCACCATTGACTGATGCTTCTGTATCATAGAATGGATTACAACATAAGCCCTGACAGTGGTTTTCATTTATTTATTTATTTTTGTAATGCAAATGCATGACTTAAGCTTTGATTGCTGAGGCTTCCATTTCAAGGAGGCATTCACTTCAAAGATGACTATCTTGAATAAACACTTTGCCAGACACAGGACAAGATACAGAGTCAGATTGCTTCCCCACACTGAGGCTCCTTTGTATTAGAGATCTTGGTTGATTTCAATTGAAGAGGAAAATTAGAAACTTGCACTCAGCTAAAAATAACTCCATGTTTGTTCTGTTTTTGTAAAATATGCTTGCTGTGCCAAGAAAAACAAACAAACAAAAAACAGGGTGACCTAGCAATCCAATGTAACCATAAGATGTTTTGCTAAAAATGGAATGTTCTTGTAAGTTTCTGTTTGGAAACTTCCATGCTCTGTAAACCAAGTAACCAATCTACCCATGCTAACTGTAAACATGTGCACTGACCCCTATAAAAGTAAAGCTCACCCTGAGCTCGAGGCCCAGAAATTTGGAGCATTAGCTCATCTGGGGCTGCTGGCTTAATAAACCTGAGTTCTCCAACCCTCCGAGTGTGGTGCTTGGTTTCTCAATGTACCAATTTCTGAAACATTTCTGGAGGCCCCAGCAAGATTCCAACCATGCCAGGCCCTTGAGCCACCAGACCAGTGGCTTGGCTGAGTCAGAGCAAAGGAGCTCCAAGATGAACAAGGAGGCACACCACCTGATGGTATTCCGGGTTCTCTTTCGAACTGGTGCTCTAACTCTCCAGATGGCCGGATCCCAACTGGACTCATTGGAGGGATGAACCAACTCACCAGGAATGGCCACAGGATCAGGTAAGGCCCCAGGGCACTGAACCCAGTCAGGTCCCATCTCAGGATGGAAGAGGAGCGTGATCACCTCCTACAGTCTTTAGTAAGAATACCACCAGTTAGGGACCTTCCCAAAGTGGGGAGACACGGTGATAAACTCTGATCTGAATGTGTGTGTGAGTGAGCACCCTGGTTCATCCTCATTCCAGGGCGATTGTGTGGCTCCACGGCCTTCATGGCTACGGAGTCCGAGTGGGCCCTAACCAGCGGTTCTGTGGTGACCTCATATGGCTCAGGGCAGTGTCTTTCTCTGGGGGACCCAGTCCCTCCCTGTGAGTCAGATCCAGGCCAGGAGTTTACACTGGCCTGCCAAAGCTAAGAGGCACCTAAATTCCCCATGGGGACACAGCTAGGCAGGCACCTGAATGGTCCCCTCTTTTGAGGGGGCACCCAACCTTGTTTGTTTCTGTGACACTGACACAGGGCAGGATAGATGGTGGGGGGGGGAGACAATTGATTACTGATTTGATTTAGAAATTGTGTATGCCCAAATGGCCCTTTTGCCCTAGGGCCCTCTGCCAAGATTATTTTCTTAAAATTTGAAGGCTCACTCTCCCCTTCCATCAGCTGAATCTTTGAGCTGACTTATTGAGAAATTAGTTTTTCCATGAAAGACTTGCCCCATTTTCCAGACAGCTTTGTATCTCCCTCCCTCTTGTTCCCCTGGACCAGTCCGTGTAAAGAGGCACACTCTGATGTGTTTTTGTATACGTTCAGATTCTCATTATGAGGCTGCCTTCCTCTGTCACCTTTCCTTCATAATCCCCTGATTTCCCAAGGATTTAAGGCTCTTCACTTAGGCAAGGAGTATGCATACTTCCTCCCTCTGCCTTCTCAGTGCCCACAAGAGAGTCAATCACCCAAAACCTCCTCCAGAGTCCCACCTGAAGTTATTCCTCCACAAACCCCATTACAATTGACTGCATCCTTTCAGCCCTGTCTCCCTGAGACATTGAACAATCAGGGCCATCTTTAAGGAGGCACGTAATCTTGCTGTCTGGGAATATTGGGCTTTCCAGGAGTAGCAACATCAACACTACCTGGGTCATAAGGCCCTAAGACAAGGCCCTTCCTGTGCATGCCCCTCTCCTCCCTGGTCAAAGAGGTAGATTACACTTGTCAATATGGGGGGAAGTTCCTCTAAGCTGACTGTTTTGGATTGTATGATGAAAAACTTTAAGAAAGGTTTTTCCAGAGACGTTAAGATGACCTTGGAAAAACTCCGCACCCTGTGCAAGTTAGAATGGCCCACTTTCAGGGTGGGATAGTCCATGGAGGGTACTCTAGACCTTCCTATGGTTAGAGCTGTGTACCAAGTGGTGACAGGGACCCCTGGGCACCCAGACCAGTTTCCATACATAGATTCCTGGTTGCAAATCACTATTCAGTTGCCTCCTTGGGTTCAGTTCTGTGCAAATAGGCAGGGACAATGTAGGATCTTCATGGCCCAACCGGCTCCCAGGACAAGCAAAGAAAAGCCAGCAAAGGTTATCCACCAAGAAGACCCTGAAGAAGAGCCCCCCTGTGCCTCTGTCCTATATGCCAGCTGCTCTGCCAGTTCCCATTCAGCCTCCTCATCCTTTACCAGACAGCCCTCCGCCATCTGTGTCTCCACTGCCTCCAAATCCAGAGCACCCTCCAAGCCTTCAGTGACTTTGCTTTCCCAATCAATTAACTCAAAAGCCCACAGCCCTGCAGATGCCCTTGTGAGAGGCCCAATGCCCTCCCCAGGTCAATGAGGAGGGCTCCTTCCAGCCAGGACACCCAGTCCTTTACTATCAGCCCTTTAGCACCACCGACTTTCTCAATTGGAAACACCACACCCCATCCTATTTGGAGAAGCCACAAGCAATGATTGACCTCCTTGAGTCCATTTTTTACACCCACCAACCTACCAGGGATGATTGTCACCATCTCCTCCTGACTCTCTTCAACACCTAGGAACACTGCTGGATCCTGTCAGAGGCATGGAAATGGCTCCAAGGGCAGGCACCAGCTGGTAAAGTAGATCCTGCAGCCTGGACCCTGAGGGCTGCACTGGATGATCAACCCAACTGGGACTTCAGTGCCCTGGACCGGAAGGACTCTCTTAATAAATACTGACAAGCCCTGCTGCAGGGACTGAGGGCAGGAGCCAGAAAACCAAGCAACATGTCCAAGACAAGAGAAGTGCACCAAAAGCCAGATGAGTCACCCATGGAGTTCTATGAGAGACTGTGTGAGGTGTTCTGGGTGTATACCCCTTTTGACACTGAAGCAAGGGGAAACCAATGCGTGGTCCATGCAGCATTCATGGCCCAGTCTCAGGCTGACACCCGCTGTAAGCTTCAGAAGCTTGAGGGCTTTGCTAGAATGAATGCCATCCAGCTGCTGGAAGTCGCAAACAAGGTGTTTGTGAACCTCAACCAAGAAGTCCAAAAGGTGGCTAATAAGCACCTGAAGCAGAAGGTGTCCCTGCTGGCTGCTGCACTGGGGAACCAAGGTCCAGTAAAGCAGACTGCTCCCCTGTGGAAAGGGGAGGCTAAGAGGAGACCACCACTATGTCGCGACCAGTGCGCCTATTGCAAAGAGATTGGACACTGGAAGAATGAATGTCCCCATCATAGAGCAACAGCTGAAGGGTCAAGGAAGTTCAATCAACCCAGCAGTGGAAGGTACCAGCCTGAGCCAGCCATCCAAGACCTTATCAGCCTGGCCAGAGTAGAATCAGGATAGGGAGGACCAGCCTCCCTGATCCTGGGTCCCCGGGAGCCTATGGTTGCAATGAAAGTAGGCACTCAATCAGTGACTTTTACAGTGGATACTGGAGCTGAACACTCTGTGGTAACCACACCTGTGGATCCCTTCACAGGTTGAACAGCAATTATCATTGGAGCCACAGGGGACAGTACTGTCTGCTCATTCTTCAAGGCCCGCTCTTGTCAGCTAGGGGGCCACCTAGTGACTCATGAATTCCTGTACCTACCAGAGTGCCCCATTCCTTTGCTGGGCAGAGACTTGCTGACCAAGCTTGGGGCACAGATCACCTTTGTCCCTGGGAAGCCTGCAAGCCTCACCTTGGGGAGCAAACCAGCTCTAATAATGGCTGTGACCATGCCGAGGGAAGATGAATGGCATCTCTATTGTTCAGAAAGAGAACAAAGAAATCCAACTAGCCTGCTAGAAGAGTTCCCTGCTGTCTGGGCAGAAAAGGGGCCCTCAGCTTTGGCCAAAACCCATGCACCCATCATGGTGGACCTGTGGCCAGGGGCCACTCTTCACAGGCAGAGGCAATATCCAGTACCACGAGAGGCACGTCTGGGAATTCAGGACCACATCCAATGCCTGCGTGATGCCAGAATTCTGCTCAAGTGTCAGTCTCCCTGGAACACTCCGCTCCTACCAGTCAAGAAGCCTGGAGGGAATGACTATCGCCCCATCCAGGACCTCTGCACTGTCAACAATGCAGTGATCACCATTCATCCAGTGGCCCCAAACCCTTACACCCTCCTGAACCTCTTACCCACCCAAGTCAGATGGTTCACCTGTCTTGATCTCAATGACACCTTCTTTTGCCTTCAGCTATCACCAGCCAACCAGCCCTTGTTTGCCTTTGAATGGGAAGACCCACACACTGGGAGAAAGACACAGCTGGTTTGGACCTGACTGCCACAAGGCTTCAAACACTCACCTACCTTGTTTGGTGAAGCACTGGCTGTGGATCTTGATGCCTTCCCTGAAGAAGCTTTGAACTGCACCCTACTCCAGTGCGTGGATGACCTGTTGCTAGCCAGTCCCACCCAAGAGGACTACTGGAAAGGCACCAAAGCCCTATTGGCCCTACTCTCCACCATGGGGTACAAGGTGTCATGGAATAAGACTCAGATCTACAAACAGGAGGTCAAGTAACTTGGGTTTGTCATATCGAGAGGGCATTGCATATTCAGAAATGAACGGAAGCAAACCATCTTTTCAGTACCTCAGCCAAGCACCAAGAAAGAGGTCCATGAGTTCCTCAGGGCTGCCAGATCCTGCTGGATCTGGATACCGGGTTTCTCTGAAACTACCAAGCCGCTGTACAAGACCACTGCAGTGTCTGGTAAGGACCCCCTAGTGTAGGGGCCTAAACAAGAAAAAGCCTTCAAGGAGATAAAGAGACTCTTAACCAGAGCTCCAGCATTAGGGCTGCCAGATGTGACATGGGACTTTAACCTCTTCATGCATGAGAAAAATCATACTGCACTGGGGGTCCTGACACAAACAGTTGGGCCATGGCAGCACCCGGTTGCATATCTCTCCAAACGACTGGATCCTGTGACTGTGGGTTGGCCGCCATGTCTCCGGGCATTAGCTGCTAAAGTGGTCCTGGTCAGAGAAGCAGACAAGCTTACACTGGGACAGAATATAAATGTAAAAGTCTCCCATGCTGTTACCACGCTGATGAACAGCCAGGGACATAAATGGTTGACCAACACCAGAATGACTCACTATCAAGGACTGCTCTGTGAAAACCCACGGGTCTGCTTCATGGCTGTGCAGATGCTGAATCCTGCCACCTTCTTACCTATGGGGGCGGGAACCCCCAATCATGACTGTGAAGAGCTCCTGGATGAAATCTATTCAAGCAGGCCAGACCTGATGGACACTCCCCTCCAGAACCCAGAACTGGAACTGTTCACTGATGGAAGCAGTTTTGCCCAGGAAGGACAACGCAAAGCAGACTATGCAATAGCAACAACAGATGAGATAATAAAGGCTGAGGCCTTGCCACAGGGGTGGTCGACACAATGGGCTGAGCTGTGGGCACTCACCCAGGCGCTAAGGTACACCGAGGGGAAGCGAGTCAGCATCTACACAGACTCAAGTTATGCCCTTGCTACTTTGCATGTTCATGGAGACATCTATAAAGAAAGAGGACTGCTAACAGCAGGGGGAAAAGGGATCAGAAACAGAGAAGAAATCCTTCAGCTGTTAGAGGTAATTTGGAAGCCTTCCCAGGTGGCAGACATCCATTGCAAAGGCCAACAGAAAGGAACTGATCCAGTCAGCAAAGGAAATGGGTTGGCTGGCCAGGCCGCCAAGGAGGCGGTGACCCAACCCACATTGGGCCCAGAGCAGATTTCTAAGGTCCTCTTGGCACCAGAATTGCCCCTGTCCCCAAGATATACCAAAGAATAAAACCAATGGACTTTAGGTGAGGGAGGAACTAAAGGAAAAGAGGGCTGGTGGAAGCTTCCAGATGAAAGAATCTTCGTCCCCAGTGCTATAGCAGTCCAGCTGGTGAAACAATGCCATGAGACAACTCACTTAGGGAAAATTGCACTAGCAAGTCTAATGAGCCACTAATATTTTGTTACTAAGCTCCCAACCCTGTGTGCCCAGATCAGTGCTAGGTGCATGCCTTGTGCATGAAACAATGCCAGCCAAAACCAAGACCCAGCCCAGGGGTGCAGACAATTGGGATATTGCCCTTTGAAGATTTAGAAGTGGACTTTACTGAAGTCAAGCCTTACTGGGGCTATAAGTATTTGATTGTGAGAGTCTGCACCTACTCGGGATGGGCTGAGGCAGCCTACCCCATGCACATTGAACAGGCATGAGAGGTGGCCAAGGCCCTACTAAGAGACATAATCCCCAGATATGGCTACCTCTCTCCATAGGGCCAGCCTTTGTGTGCGACATAGTTCAGATTTTGTCCAAGACACTGGGAGTCAAATGGAAGCTCCACAATGCTTACAGACCACAAAGCTCAGGGAAAGTTGAGCACATGAATCGGACCCTCAGGACTATGATAGCTGAGCTCTGTCAGGAGAGCCAATTACCTTGGGTCGCCATGCTATGCTTAGCCTTACTTCAAGCCTGATGCACCACAAGGTCCTCAGGCTATTCTCCCTTTGAGATCTTATATGGGAGACCTCCTCCAGTGATAGGGAAGCTCAAGGGAGAACCCCAACAACAAATGTCTCAACACCTCCAGGCCCTGGGAAAGGTCTTCTACCGTATTACTCAAGAAAACTTAGAAAGGTCTCCAATTCCCTTGGGCAATTGGGTTCATCCCTATCATCCAGGAGATGAGGTATGGGTAAGAAACTGGAGGAAGGAACCACTTCAGCCAGTTTGGACTGTCCCTCATATGGTCATCCTGGCAGCCCCCTACTGCTGGTAAAGTTACAGGAGTCACCCCATGGATCCACCACACCTGGGTGAAGAGAGCAGCACCTCTAGAAGGGTGAGGGACCTGGACTGCCAAAGCTCATCCAAACCAGCCACTTCGGGTCTTCCTATGGAGACAACTGAGTCTCATCTGAGATCTTCAGCCCTGCTCCAGTCACTCCAGGGCTGACTGGTCTATGCATGGTGGAGCTTGAGGAATTTGATGAGGGACATCTGAGAGTCAGTGTTACGATGACACCCTGCCTTGTAGGGATTGGTTGCACCACTGTCCTTGATGTTTCCTATAGGCCAAACACAAGGGGTCGTGTTGGCTATAATCTACCCAAAGATAATGGAATTATTAAGTGGGATAAAATGTTTTGTGTAGTAGCGGTTTATATCTTACTGAGCTGTAATACATTGCAAAGTGAAATAGACCCCTCATGTACTCCATGCATCCTCATGACTAGACCAGGTCAGGGGGTCACTTGGACCTTGCTTTACCATACTCACTTCTCCTGCCAAGGGGAGGTCCAAGGAACCTGTGTACATATCAGAATGACCTATTCTATTTGTCAACAAGCAGGCCAATATATCTGTTTTGACCCCCAATTTCCCCACAGCGAAGATTGGCTAGAGGTTCGGCACCAAGAAGGATGGCTTCTGATCAATTGGACACAAATTACAAATCTAGAATGTCTGGTGTTGGTACACTTTGATGTGTGTGCTGCTATTAACAAGAACCCCTGGACAACTATAAAATGTGGGGGCTTGTCATGGGAACAAGAGTATAGACTCAATGACAAATATATGTGTGAACAGGCCCCAGCCCCATCCACCTGCTATGGTTGCCCTTACTGGAGTTGTGTCACATGGGTAATGTGGGAGGGTCAAAGCAAAATAGCTCTCCTTCAAAAAGAAACTGTTGACCCCATTTTCAAACTAGAGATGTGTAATCCTGTCAATTTCACTATCTTCAACCCGGGAGACTCAAAATGGAAAAATGATCTCAAAATTGGTATTTATAACAATGGGCAGGGTATTGATCCAGGAGCTGTGTTGGGTTTCAGAGAATTTCTGTTCCACTCCGGGCTTCTACACACAAGCTCTTCCATTCCTTTCATGAAGAGATATAAAATGGTCTTCCACCTCTTTCAGGCAGAACTAAGAACCTATTCATAGCCCTAGCAGAAACCATAGCCCAGACTTTGATGATTACTTCTTGCTATGTATGTGGAGGAACTAATATGGGAGACCAACAGCCCTGGGAAGGTAAAGAACTGGATCCACAGAGACCCTTCGACAACTCAGGGGTATTCAAGAAAACCAGGGTCAACGTTTGGCATTTAAAGACTTCCATAATTGGCAGGAACTGCCTGGCACGGTGGGGCCCGTTATTCAATATTCCAGTAAGAAACCTCACTTGCCTAGGCCAAAAACATTATAACAAAACTATGCATACTTCTGACTGATGGGGAAGCCCAAACTATACAGAGCCTAATCCTCACCCTCTGGCAAGCTTCTCCAATTTAAAGACCAGATGGAATGACTTGTCCACCAAAGGCCAGTGGCCTGCTCCAGAAGGATTATATTGTATTTGTGGGGTTAACACATGTTCAGTCTTGACAGCCGATTGGTCAGGGACATGCATATTGGGAACTATCCATCCCTCCTTTTTCCTACTTCCCTTAGCCCAAGGTGAATCATTAGGAGTCCCAGTTTATGAAGGCAGAGGCCTCACTAGGAAATGCAGGTCTCTACAGATTGGAAACTGGAAAAATGATGAGTGGCCTCCTGAATGCATAATCCAATATTATGGGCCAGCCACTTGGGCAGAAGATGGGTCCTGGGGCTACTGAACCCCAATTTACATGCTTAACAGAATTATCTGGCTCCAGGCAGTGGTTGAAATCATTATTAATGAAATGGCCAAGACTCTTAATTTGTTGGCAGGACAACAAACCAAGATGTGAAATGCTATTTATCAGAATTGCCTGGCCCTAGATTACTTACTGGCTGCAGAGGGGGGCGTCTGTCAGAAGTTCAATCTCAGTAACTGCTGCCTATAGATAGATGATAAGGTCAAGCTTATAGAAGAAATAACTGACAAGATGACTAAAATAGCTCATGTCCCAGTCCAGACTTGGAAGGGATGGAATCCCAGAGAGCTATTTGGGGGTTAGTTTTCTTACTTAGGGGGATTCAAAACACTTGTGGGAATTGTCCTTCTCCTCCTCAGGACCTGTCTCCTTTTACCTTACTTCTTGCCATTATTCATGAGGATAGTTTCCAGCCTAGCTGAGGCCACTGCAGATAGGAGGGCCACCGCACACCTCCTAGCCCTAAGAGATTATCATCCCCTGGGCTTAGATGATCAAGAGGCTGATGCCTTTAAGATTTAAAGGGCATCAAGAGGGGGGATTGAAGAGGAAAATTAGGAACTTGCACTCAGCTAAAAATACCTCCATGCTTGTTCTGCTTTTGTAAAATATGCTTGCCGGGCCTAGACAAACAAACAAAAAAACAGGATGACCTAGCAATCCAGTGTAACCATTAGATGTTTTGCTAAAAATGGAATGTTCTTGTAAGTTTCTGTGTGGAAACTTCTATGCTCTGTAAACCAAGTAACCAATCTACCCATGCTAACTGTAAACATGTGCATTGACCCCTATAAACGTAAAGCTCGCCCTGAACTTGGGGCCCAGAACTTTGGAGCATTAGCTCGTCTGGGGCTGCCAGCATAGTAAACCTGAGTTCTCCAGCCCTCCGAGTGTGGTGCTTGGTTTCTTGACAGACCGATTTCTGCAACACAATAATTGATCATTTGGACTACTTGATTTTTTTTTTTTGTCTTCCAGCACGTTAAATTCCCATTCTAATGTTTTAAATCACCAGTAATGATCCTGTGAAACCCTAGGCTCCTACCAAAGACCCCAATAAAGGCAGAAACCCAGGCCCATTTGCTCTCTCTCCTCATGACCCCAGGTGTGCTGTGTAATTTCCACATCTTGTAAGTAATAAACTATTTTTTCCCAAAGTTTCCTGATGGTTATTGCTGAAAGTTGTCTTGCATAATGGTATTTTTGCAGATATCTCATAAAAATCTGAAAAATGTTACCAAAGTTTAAAAAGTAATTTTCAGTTTTACTATATCTGAAATTGGTAATAATCTGAGTTACTAATTTCATAGGTGTTATGCTATTTTTGGTTAGTTTCTCCTTTTTTTGAAGGTTTATTGAGATATAATTGATATATCATAAAATTCACCCATTAAATTGTATGACAAATGATTTTAGTATATTCACAGGGATTCATATCCACCGCCACAATTAATTTTGAAAAAAATTAATTATCCTCCAAAGCAGCCTGTACACTCAAGTCATCATTCCCAATCCCCATATCACCCCCAGCCCCAGGCAATAACTAATCTATTATCCGTCTCCAGAGTTTTGCCTGTTCTGGACATTTCATAAAAATGGAATTATACAATATTTGTGGTTGTCTACTTTGTAATTGGCCTCTTCCACTTAGCATAACGTTTCTAAGGTTATTCATGTTGCAGCATGTATTCATTCATTCATGTTGCAGCATGTATCAGTACTTCATTTCTTTATATTGCCTAATAATATTCCATTGTATAGATATATTGCATTTTTATTTCAATAGTCTTCAGTTAATGCACATTTGAATTGTTTCCACCTTTGGTTATTATGAATAATGCTGAATGAACGTTCATGTATAAGTTTGGTGTAACCACATTTTTTTCATTTCTTTTGAGATATATTATATACATATTATAAATGATATGTATATTTTATATATATATATGCAATTGTGGGGTTGTATGGTAACTCTCTGTTTTACTTTTTGATGACCAGTTTTCCAAATTGACTGTACCATTTTACATTGCCACCAGTAGTTTATGAATGTTCAAATTTATTCGCATCTTCTCCAACCTGTCTTTTTTCTTATAGCTGTTCCAGCGGGTGTGACATGATACCTCAGGATCATTTGTATTTGTATTTTCCTAATGACTAATTACATCAAGTATCTTTTCATGGGTTTATTGGCCATTGTATCTTCTTTGGAGACACATCTACTTAAACCTTTTAAATGCCTTTTCATTTTATTATTTAGATGTAAGATTTCTTTTTATATTCTACATAAAATTCCCTTATCAAATATGTGATTTACAAATAATTTCTCCAATTATCTGGGTTGTAGTTTTCTTTCTTATTGTTGTCCTTTTGAACATAAAAGTTTCTTCTCATTTATTTTCTCCCTTTGGAATGGGGTGTGTTTGCTTGTTTCTTTTTATGCTTCTTCATTTTTTTGTTGAAAATTGGACATTTGAAAAAACAGCCAAGTCCCCAGTCTATGCAGATAAGCTCTGTGCCTGAGAACTCCTTCACTAATGAGCTGGACTTGCCCTGAGCTTAATGATCAACCCAAAGTGAAAGCTTAAAATCTTCTCAGATATTTTCTTAGCATGCTTCTTAACTGAACCCATGTTTCACTTTTGTGATTTCCTCCGTACATGGCTCCTTTTGAATGCCTTAATTTCCCAAGTAGTCTCAGTCCAACTTCTCCTTAGGGTCTTAGAATTTATATTGTGTATTTCTACATGTAATTTCTTGCCCCAGGCCTCTGTGGTGTCTAGAGCTCCTTACCTTTCATAAGCAGTGCCTGCTACTTCTCTCCACCTAAGATCTGAGTTAGGCAGGACAGAGATTAATCCTTCAGGCAGTCCCCCAAAAGGTTAGAATGTTGCAAATAATGTCCACTCTGTTCTCTTCAGTTTCAGGGAAAGAATTGAGATCTGGCCTATTGCCTCCTCCATAGCAAACTACACTATGCTAGTGAAAAAGTAGGGCAAGTGTGAGAAAAAAATGCCGTGAAATTTCATAAGGTTTCTCTTGATTGGGTGTTTACTTTGCTATGATAGGACTTTAGCTATTTTCCAGAGTTCTTATAAAGTTATTTTATCTGATTTTTGTTTGTTTTTGATGTTTCTGTGGGGACTAAGATCTTGGAGCTTCCTAGTTCACTATTTTGCTGATGTCATTTCTACAATCAGCATCTTATCTTAAAACAATGTTGTGATTAATATAATTTCAATAGTACAGAAATATTTTCCTTCAATATATCCCAGCTCCATCCCTCTCCTTCATATTATTACTGTAACACAAAGTATGCATATCTTATACAAAAGCCCCCACCATCCCCCCCAGGGTTTGTTGTTGTTCCTTATAAAATTTATTGCTCTTGTTGTAGTTGTTGATTTTGTTTTTGACTTTCTTGGACTAATTTGGTAAAGTCTATATTCCTTGTCCCATGTGATACTGAAATCTCTGCTAGGTTAGCTTAGTGTTCAGCTAATGATTAGGCAGAATTTTTACTAAATGCCTTGAATCAATGAGACTTTTTTCCTCAGTAAGGGGCCCCAAATGTATGTGTGTGTATGTGTATGTGGGGGGGGGGAATATTTGGAATTCTTCCTAAGCCTTCACTTTCTCCTGGTACAAGCTTCAAGGTCAACCAGAGGTGAACAATTAAGGTCCTTCTGGGTCTTTCTTGGGCATGGTATTGCTCTGACCAGGTATGTGGGCTGAACAGGTATGTGGGCTTCCAGATACACAGAACATGTAAAAGTTTTCAAAGCTCCTGTTTAGTCCATTTGGGCTTCTATAACTAAATACTATAAACTGGATGGCTTATAAGGGACAGAAATTTATTCCTCACAATTCTGGAGACTGGAAAGTCCAAGATCAAAGTACCTATAGCATTTCTCACCTGGTATCCCCAAATTTATTTCTTTCTCACATGCAAAATACATTCATTCCATCCCAGTAGCCTCAAAACCCTTAACTTGTTCCATCATCAACTCTAAAGTGTAAAATCTAAAATCTCTTCTAAATATCACTTAAAATAGATATGGGTGAAAAATCAAGGTATTGTTTATTCTCAGGCAAATTGCTCTCTAGCTGTAATCCTGTGAAATCAATGTTATGTGCTTCCAAAACACAATAGTGGGACAGGCATAGGTTAGACATTCCCATTCCAAAAAGGAGAAATAGGAAAGAAGAAAAGGTTAACAGGCCCCAAGTCTAAAAGCAAATGGAGCAAATTTCATTATACCTTAACACTTGAAAATAGTTTTCCTTGGTTCAATGCTCTGCCATCCCAGCCCACTGCTGTAGAGTTCCCACCTTCTGGAAACATTGGGACAGGGGTCCTGGCTTCCAGACCCACTGGGGTAGTGGTACTGCCCCCACAGCCTTGCCAGTCAGGGGTTGGGAACCCAAGGTTTTGGGCAACCTTACCCTTATGGCCCTGCCAACAAGTTTCCTGATGTGGGGTCCCATGCTTATGGTTCTGCCTGGCATCCTTTGAAATCTAGGTGGAGGCAGCTAAAACACTGAGGGCCCCTGCACTGTGCATGCCAACAAAGATGACACCACAAGGATGCTGCAAGAGTTTGCTGCCCTTGCTCTTTGGAGGGACAGCCACTGTGGGCTATACCACACCAGGGCCTGCCAGAGTGGCACTGGAGGCAGCCAAGGAGCACGCCACCATAGTATGGGAAGCGGGACTCATCATGTGAGGCAATGCTGGGCAGGGCATGCAGAGGTGGCCCCTCTTTTGCATTCTTCCATTGTTTTGAACAATGGCTCCTGCTGAGATGGCTGACTGATCTTCTTATCAAATGGTCCTTTGGCCACACCTTTAGTGTTCCCTCCCAAAAATGCATTCTCATTCTTTACAATTCCATCTTTAAGCCATTTCTTCTTCTCACTTTTTTACTATAAGCAGTCTGGAGGACCCAAACTGCTCCTTCAACACTTTGCTTAGAAATTGCTTCAGCTAAATATCTAACTTCATTGCACACAAGTTCTACCTTCCACAATGTACACAAACATGAACATAATTCAACCAGGTTCTTTGCTACTTTGTAACAAGGATCACCTTCCCTCAGTTCCTGAGACCTCATCAGAATGGCCTTTACTGTCCATATTTCTACCAACATTTATTTCAAGGTTACTTTAGGCATTCTCTAAAAAGTTTGGGGCTTTCTCTACAGCTTTCCTCTTTTTTTTCTGAGTCCTCATGAGAATCACCCTTAAAGGTCTGTTCATGGCAATGTAGTTTTTTTCTGGCATGCACCTCAAAAGTCTTCTAGCCTCTACCCATTATCCAGTTACAAAGCTGCTTCCACATTTTTAAGTATTTGTTGCAGAAGTACCCCACTCCTCGGTACCAATTTTCTTAGTTCAGTCAGGCTGCTAATCAATTCCCAAAAGCCCCACCTCTGAAAAACATCACATTGATTGTTAAGATTTAATATTTGAGTTTTGAGGGGACATAAGCATTCAGTCTGTAGCAGCCCCTATGGACAGCTTCTTTCTCAGATCTTCATAAAAGAAAATTTAAAAGCATTTTTGACAAGTCTCCTGTATGCCTCAGGCCGTTGATTGTTCTTGACAAACTTCTGGAGGCAATCTCCTATTCAGGTCAAATAACAAAAACACCGTGGGCATGGATCACTTCTAGAAAGATGCAAGACAGGTTAAATAGTGATAATGCTCTGGGGATGGGAATTTTCTGAGGAGCTCCAAATCTTGTCTTCTCCTTTTGGTGAGTGCAAGTCTGTTGACTTTGGGGGAAATATGTTGTTCAAGTTACAATGCCTCAAAGCTTACTTTTCCTGTCAAAGTTCAGCAGTTTTACTTGAATCAATGCTTCTCAGAATTTTTCAAACCTTTGGTTACCTTCCAGAGTTTGGAAAATTTTAATTTTGGAATAATATTTTGTACCTTTTATGGAAGGGCAAATTTAGTACTCCACTCTGAAATTCCTACCTCCTGAACTTAGTTAGTTGTGTAACTTAGGCAGGTTACCTTCCCCCCTGTATCTTAGTTTCTTCCTCTCTAAATGGAGATAATTACAGTATCTACTTCATATGGTTATTGTAGAACTAGTGAGTTAGATCTTGCACACAAAACTTTTAATACAGTAAGCCCACATTAGCATTATCTTAAATGATTAGTGTTATATATAAAGGTTATCTCCATCCTGATGTCTAAATATATTTCTCCTTTTGTCAAATAATGGTAAAATGAACTTCAATTTGCAGAATTTTAATTATGAAGCTATTTTCTTGAATTTGTTGCCTATATCATAGTATAGCTGTTGATACTTTTAAGAATAATTATTATAAATATAACAATCTTCAACCAAAAGTGCAAGGATAGTTCTTGTTCTGTTCTACAAGGACCAATTCTCTGTCAGGATGTGACATATTTGTGAGTGGTTCTTTGCCCAATTTCCTCATCAAGGATCTGCTTTCTTTCATTTTGTAAGCAGTGAAAATGAGAGCTCTGAAAGACAGCCAACTTAATTAGGTATATTTACTAAACAACTTGGAAGGATTGTTTGCTTGATGTTTTCACTGAAACTCTAACACAAGCAAGCTCTGGACAAGCTTAATTTTCTCTTAATCTACAACCCTAAGAATCAAAATCACCTTCAGTTCCAAATAGCTTGTTTTGATTTCTGTGCCTTAGAATCTATTTTCTTTGCCTAAAAAAAATTCTTATCCAAATTACAAGAGACTTTACCCTAAGTAAACTCTAGGACAAATATTCAAGTATTTGCAATGGCATAGTTCTTTTCTAAATAAAGTCAAATATATTTTTAGCTTTATGAAATTGTGTGGTCCAAGTATCACAAAAGCAGAATTAATTCAGTTAACAATGACATACTGTTCATAAATCTCCCAAAGATTATTATCTCAAATCATGCTATTTTCTTTGATATATCATTTGTTCTATTAAAGTCAGGAAGGCAGGGTATAATTATAGAGCCACAAGACATGGAGGTAATATATTATTTGGTTTAAATTAACACACATGCATGGCATAATGTCATAATTATATCTTTCTGATATTAAAACATCAAAATTACCTTTGAAAATAGTGGCTGATGCTTCCCTGAAAATTAAAAATATTTTCAGTCTAATTTAGCCCATGGTGTTAACCTCCTACATGGAAGTTATGATAGAGTTTGGTCTTGAAAATCCAGTACTGTGATGCATCTTTAAATGCAGAATTTTAGTAGTAGAAGTGCTGAACTTCCAATATGAAAGTGTGGAAATATATGGGCTCGGGTGAGGATTTAAATTTTTTTCAGGTTATAAATTAGTACTCCATTCCTGAGTATTTCATTAACAGCAATTCTTTAGTAGAAAAAGGACAGTTCAGTTCCTCCAAGACCTAAAGAGGGAGAAAGGTCTACTTATGTGAAACCATTGCCACCACAGTGAATCAAAATAGAAGACATTAAGAGATAAAGCAAATCAATAGTTTAGAAAATAGCCTGTTGCCTCATTACTTATATGCATTAATTTGAATTGTGAAAGATTGTAAATCTACCTAGTGAGAATTTTGAATTAATTTTTAAGCCTTTAAGCCTACAGAGTCTTTAAACTGAGGTATGGGAAAATCTCCAGAGCACAATGTTCTATTCATAATCAGAGTTTGAAGCTTTCTCTCACAAGATGGTCTTGTTTTCCATTAAAAAGTTGTCATCAAAAGTAAACACATGGACATCATTTCTGGATATTTTTCTTTAATATTTCTAATTTCTATACTTAAAAACATTTTATCAGGAAATCCTTGAGGTCATAATATTTTATAGCTTAAATTTCAAGACAAATGTTTTTGTAGCAGATACGGTTTTCAATTAGTTTAGACATACATATCTCATTTGAATCACATCATTTTAATAGAAAAATACAGCGATGCTGAATTCTTTATTTTCTGTTTTTACTCAACTACACACATAGTAAAAAAGTGAATACCACTCAATCTTTAACTGATTGTAGAATTACATTCCATCTAAATTTCAATGACATGTCTTAATAATCATGTGCCAACATTGAAGCCATGTGGATATTTTGAAGCCATCTTTAGTCTTTGATCAGCACACTTGGATATTCACTATTGAACTGTTTCTACTTTTGAACTTTAAAATAAGGAACACCTAGGACTGTACCCATGGAATGCAATCTGATGCTAGGTAAAAGTTCAATGTTAATTAAAATGAATAACTTTGCATTAAAATTGAAGAACATATCCTGATAGTCAAATTGATAGCAGATATTTAAAAAAAAATGAAAATTACTCTACTTTCACATCTCTGAGGATGCAATCAATATTTATAAAAACCTAGCGTGGCTCAATATAATCTTTCTCATACTTGTCCCATTGCATAATCTTTCACATTATAGCTGAATCACTTGATTCTCAAAATTGTATTAGCTTACTTACATGCAAATTTGAGCAATCTAATGAAACACAGATATGCAGTAATACACAGGAAGATACACATAGAAAAACATACACAGCATTGTTAAGGAAAGTATATGTGTAAATTGAAGGACTTCCAAGAACTCTCCCTCCTGTCCACTGGTCAAATAATAGTACCAGTCAGATGGTCAGATGATAATACAAGTGCCTTATGTTCAAGCTGATTTGCTTTGCAAAATTCTTGATTGAGGCTGGAAAAAAATATAAGTTGGGAGCAAGACAGACTTCAAAATGGATTCAAAGATATAAATTTGATTTATTTTAAAAATCAGACTATTATTTTAAGGAACTGGTTTTCTTTTTTGGTTCTTGTCATTTGAGGTGGTTAAGAACACAATAATTCTATCATATTAAAAAAGCTTTTTATTTTAGATAACAAAAATACTATTAATTCACTCTGAAAACCTGTTAGATAAAAATTCCTTAAGGCCAATTAATTATGAAAGTTAACAAAATGGTGAATCCTATCAAAACAATTTCAATTTGTGGTGTTATGCCACTAATTAAAGAAGAGAATGAATACACAGCTTTACTTCTCTCATTTTTTTTCCATAGGCATTTATTTTATAATTAGGAAACAATTATCTGGATGTTAGTAAACCAATCCAAGGCTCATTTTTACATCTCATATGAGAGGCAACCAGCGTTATTTTTAACCTTTTAACATATACAACATCTTGGGCTGCAAATCAGTGAACTTTTTTTGTCAATTCCTTTTGTTCCAGAAGAGTCAAGCAGAAGTTGAGGAACCAGTAGCATATGTTAAATGCCAAATTCATATGGCATAGACAATCTTTTTACTACTTAGACTACACTCAATACATTTGTGGAAATTATATACATATTCATAGATATTTATAGCTATAAATTTAATCACAAAATTCTGTATAATCATTTTTTTGAAAATATGTTAATTTTTATTTAAACATATTTTTCTTAGAATTATTGAAAGTGACTGTAATGTGCATTTAGGAACAGGTTAAAAATGATATAGAGATTTTGATTTCATTTTGGTGTTAGTTAACTATACAGAGCAGGGGTCAGCAAACTTTTTCCGTAAAGGGCCAAACAGTAAATATTATAGTCTCTGTAGGTCATAGGGTCACAATCACAGCTTCTCAACTCTGCAGGTGAGATGAGAAAGCGATCATAGATAATAGTAAGTAAATGAGTCTGGTGGTCTTCCAATAAAACTTTATTTACAAAACAGATGGCAGGTGAGATTTGTCCTGTGGGCTGTAGTTTGCCAATATTCCTACTATAGAGCATTATTTCCTAATCTACCAGGTAAAGCTTGAGTTATGAGTTGCTAAGTGGTTATCAGGCATTCAAAAACAAGGTATTTACCTAGGATTCCTTAGGAATCTAGGATCTGACTTTTGGTAATGTGAAGAAGCCAGGTACTTTTTTAGGAGTAGAAGGAACAACAAGGGAAAATTCTGTTTACTATCTATCTCACCAAGTTTCTCACTTGCGCTTTCTCTTAGAACTCCCAACAAAGCCATCATGCATATTTCTGAAATAAGTATTCTTTAGGCACAATTAGTGTGTGATACAAGATAGGCATTGGTAGCATTTGGATGAGATTGCAAAGGAAATGCTTTCAGTGGTAATTAAGATACAAATTAATCTGTTCCAACAATTTCCTAAAAATTACAATTTTCAATTGTTTTCTTTGAATTTTACTTTTGATTTTTTGAGAATAACTTAAGTTACTGTCTTGGTCCTTATTCAATTGAGAATGATTTATATATCTCAAAGTGTCATGCATGTGGTATGTACAAATTGTCTATCAAAAATATTATAACAAAACACTATAATTTAACATCAATTAATTAATTTTGTGGGTAGATCTACAATCTCAAACATCTTTTTATCTCACGTTAGCATTTAAAAACTTGTTGACACTATAGTCAGTTTCAGCAAAATGAAATGAAATTTGTGCCAAATGTCCAGGCATGACTTTTAGAAAACACATTTTTCTTATTCCCTTAGTTCACATGTTTTTTTTTATTAGGATATTGGATTTACTTCACACTCAGTGAAACAGAAATCTCTATATAGCATATATAATTTTCAGTACCAGAAAATTTTTTTCCTTTGTTTTTGGATAAAATATCCCCAACATTCAGCAAATGTAACTCATGAGAAAGAAGAGGAACATTTTTGAATGTGTATAATTTAGAGAAGAGAGGACTGAGTTCATAAATGCATACTGAAAGTAAAGCCAAAGTACAGATTATTCTTAGAAGTAAATGCTGAAAAAGCCAGATTTCTTCATGTTAAATATCTGCTACTGGAAATAAATGGAAAAGAAGGGGCAAATCTTTCTTACAGGAGAATTCCAAATAATATATATAGATACTCATCCCCCTGGGAGGTGGAACTTAATCCTTCTCCCTAGCTGGAGTGTGAGCTGGACATAATAACTGGCTTACAAAGAACAGAGAATAAAAAGAGAGTAATAGTAACATAATAGTGGAGAAAACTTACAGATGCCACCTTGACAATGTGGTCAAGATTTTCATCACCAGGATCAAGTCATATTAATATCATGTATTCACCATATGATGTGGGTCCTCAACCCATAACCCCCGTCTAATAATGAGAAAAATATCAGACAAATCCAAACTGTGGGACATTCTAAAAAAAAACAAAAAACAAAAAAACACTGACCAATACTCCTCAAACATGTCAAGATCATGAAAAATAAGGGAAGTCTGAGGAATTGTCGAGAATTGAAGGAGAGATTAAAGAGACATGATGACTATATGCAATGTAATGTCCTGCATGGAATCCTTGCATAGAAAAGACTTCATTTGTGGAAAAGTGCATAAAATGTGAATAGAGTCCATAGTTTAGTTGATAGTGTTGTACTGATGTTAATTTTTCAGTTTTGACAAATAGCACAAGGTTATGTAAGATGCTAACATTAGGGGAAGTTCGATAAAGAGTATTTGGAATTATCTGTTTTATCTTTGCAAATTTTCTGTCAGTCTAAAAATACTCCCCCCAAAATGTTTATTACTTAAAAGTCTGCCCTTGGGATCTATTATCGGTACAATAAATAATTTTAACATATATGAATAATACACAAGAGAAAATTCTTAAATATGTTTGAATGATTTGTAAAAATTAAAAAAAAACACATTTTTGCAACTAATTTAACAAGTTTTTTGTTACTATGCTTCTTTTCTTTAAAAAGTTGTTCCCTGAATTGGAGGTTGTGTTTTATTTAGGCTTAAAATTTCCTAATGAAGTAAGCATATTTATGGTGCCTATAAAATACAAATTTCATGGTCCTACATGATTTCAAATATATCTAAATATCCAAGGAAATGGTATATTAATTAAGGATTCCATATAATTCTTATAACCAAATAAGTTTGTGGCACATTGGGCTAGTAAACTGATTTTGTCAGAATGGTTTTGCACTCCCAGGCCCCAGTCACAGAGAATAGACCTAGTTGTGTGTCAATCAGTCATAATCTTTTTTGCTAAAGAGCCCTCCACCTTATCAACATGTTGTGTGAACGTCCTTCTTTCCATCTTCCATAATTAATTGAAAAAAACTTACTGAGTACTGCTGTGTGCTGGGTACTGGCTATGTGATAGGGAATAAAAGAGGATCTCTCTTCTCATGGAGTTTATCATCTACTAGGGAAGACAGAGTAAATGAATAAATTTGTCCACAATTAATGATAATAAGTCCTGAGAGCTATATTATATTTTAATCATAAATTGAAGTAGCATGAGAAAGGGCCATCCACATTCCCGCAAATGGCATTATTTTGTTCTTTGTTATGGCTGAGTAATGTTCAATAGTGTATATGTACCACATCTTCTTTATCCATTCATCTGTTGATGGACATTTAGGTTGCTTCCATGTCCTGGTTATTGTAAATAGTGCTACAATGAATATTGGGGTACATGTATCTTTTCAAATTATAGTTTTCTCCAGATATATGCCCAGAAGTGGGATTGCTGGGTCATACAGTAACTCTATTTTTAGTTTTTTTAAGGAACCTCCATACTGTTTTCCATAGTGGCTGTATTGATTTACATTCCCTCCAACAGTGCTAGGTGGTTCCCTTTTCTCACACACCCTCTCCAGCATTTATTATGTGTAGACTTTTTGATGATGACCATTCTGACTAGTGTGAGGTGATAACTTTCTGTAGTTTTCATTTGCAGTTCTCTAATAATCAGTGATGTTGAGCATCTTTTCATATGCTTTTTGCCAACTGTATGTCTTCTTTGGAGAAATGTCTATTTAGATCTGTCCATTTTTTGATTGGGTTGTTTGGGTTTTTTTGATATAGAGCTGCATGAGCTGTTTGTATCAGAGATAGGTTTTAAATATTTTTCCACTTAATGTAATATTTGCTATAGATTCCTGATTGATGTTATTATCAGAATAAATTCCATTTAATAATTTTAAAGGCTTTTAAAAAAATAGTCTTGAATTGGTTTTGAGATTTCCAAATGCTTTTTTTTTAAATCTATTGAGATGATCACAATTTTTCTTTTGGTTCCTATTGATATGATCATATAATTTTCTCTGATTTTTTTTGGACATGTGGTGAATTAACTGATAATTAAATGTCAAATCAGCCTTGACTACTAGGGTTAAACACTGTGATGCACTATCCTTTTTATATGGCACTATATTCAATTTGCTAATATTTTGTTATGAATTTTTGCATCTATTTAAATGATGGACTTTGGTTTAAAATTTTTCATTCTTATAATGTCCTTGTCAGGTTTTGGGATCAAGATTATGCTTCTCCCACTAAACAATGTTGTGAACTGTTCCCTTCTTTACTATTCTCTAGAAGCGTTTTTCTGTGTTGGTGTTATTTCTTCATTAAATATTTAGAAATAATCACTGACAAAGTCATTTGGATCTGGGGTATTCTCTGTGGGATGATTTTGTAATGAAGAATTTAATTTCTTATTAGATTTTTGACTATTCATATTTTTCTTCTATTAGCTTTTGTAAGTTATAAATTTGCGGAATTTATTTCATCTAATTGTTAAAGTTATTAGCAAAATGATGTTCATAATATGTCTTATCTTTGTGGTGTCTAAATAGTCTGTAATTGCACTCATTTTTTCATTCCTGAGATAAGGGATATTGTTATCCCTTTTTTTTCCTTGATCCAGTCACACTAGATTATTAATTTTACTAATTTTTGAAGAATTAACTGATGTATTTATAGATATTCTCTATTTCACTATTTTGTCTAATTTTCTACTCTTATCTGTATTATTTCTTTGCTGCTGTGTTTCTTGTTTGCTTTGATCTTATTTTTCTATTTTCTTTAGATGGAAATTTAAATCATAGTCTATTTCTCCTTTTAATTCTTTTATTTTTTGATTTATTTGTTTTGGAGTGATGTGATTGGGTTATAAAACATAAATTTTAATATTTATGTACTGGCATGACTCTTTGTCCTCTCTAATATTGCTTCTTGATTAATATTTTCAATGGTTAAGAAATTCTAGGTTGTCAGGTGTTTTTTCAGCTCTTTCATATGTCAATTTTGTTTTTTGCCATCTGCCTTCTATTATTTCTATTGAGAAGTCTTTCCTCTGGCTTACTGTTTTTATTTTGATTGTAATTTGTATTTTTGTATGTTTATTCTACCTGCTTTTACTTTTTTTGTCTTTGGTTTTTAAAGAAGTTTTACTATGATTTGCCTAAGTGTGATTATCTTTGTGTTTATGTTTCTTGGATTTTTCTGAGCTTCCTGAATCTGTGAGAAAATATCTTTCATTGGTTTTAGAAATTTTACTGGCTTTTATCTTCTTTGACTATTGCTTCTGTCCCATTCTTTCCTTTCTTTCTAAGATTTAAATTTTATGCATGTTATTGCATGTCCCACTTAGCTATTACTCTCTGTTCTGTTTTTTTTCCCTCCATCACTTGTTCTTTCTGTTCTACTCTTTGGTATTTTCTATTTACTTGTGTTTAAGTTCATTAATACTGTGCTGTGCTGTCCAATCTGATATTAAACCCATACACAGCATTCCTAATTACAGATACGAGGGTGAGTCAAAAATTATCTGCACTCTGATTATATTAAAATTTCTGTAAATTCTACAGCCAGAATGCAGATAATTTTTAACTCACCCTTGTATTATAAGTTTTGGTTCTGGGATGTCCTCCTTTTTTACATTCTATTTTATACTGGAGTATAGTTGATTTACAATGTGTTAGTTTCAGGTGTTCAGCAAAGTGATTCAGTTATAGATACACATGTCTATTCTTTTTCAAATTCTTTGGGATGGCCTCTTGATCTTTACTTGTATTTAAATCTCTGTTGAAATCCTCTGTCATTCCATCCACCTCATCAATCATTTAATCTTTCTTTTGCATATTAATTATAGTTATTTAAATTCCTTTCTAACTCTAGTATCTGTACAATGTGAGTATCTGCATCTCTTGTTTGCCTTTTCTTTTGATTGTCTGAAATATTTTTTCTCTCTTTGAACTTCTATCATTTTTAATTGTATGCTAGATATTATGTATACAGAACTACTTTGGCTCCAGATGATTTTGTTTTTCACTGGGAAGAATTCTCCTTTTTCTTTGTTGGGCTGATAACATGAGCTACTGATAACTTCAACCCAGCATTGAGCTGATTGAGGGTAGGCTTCAGTTTATGAGACTTTATCTACCTCTGGTTTTTCCCTGGTCATAGTTATGCCCTGTCTGGGCTTCCAACTGGGACTTTGGTGGGTCTCTTTCTCCTGGGTCCTCTAGAGATTCTAGTTCTGCCCTTTATGTTTTTTATCTTAGTTTCCTAGCCTTCTACCTTTTAGTGCTTCAAAATCTGGCAAATGTCTTGAGGAAGAGAGTGGCAATGTACTTGGGGAAAGTTTGTTTCCTATGCCCAATAAAATTGGGAAGACTTTTCTCTGCTTTTTAGAAAATTTCTGCCTATACTCTCAGCTTTCTGAACTGCACCAGAATTAAGGAAATGTCTTTCGTTGAAACCTGATCATGTATTCCAGTTTGGGTTTGTTTTTGTAGGTCTTTTCCTTCTCTTGTGTTTCCTGTTAGGAGAAGTTACTTTAGCAATTGTTGTAAAGTTGGTTTGCTGGTGCTGAATTCTCTTAACTTTTGCTTGTCTGTAAAGCTTTTGATTTCTCCATTGAATCTGAATATGATCCTTGCTGGTAGAATAATCTTGGTTGTAGGTTTTCTCCTTTCATCACTTTAAAAACTTCCAGCCACTCCCTTCTGGCATGTAGAGTTTCTGCTGAAAGATCAGCTGTGTTACTTATGGGGATTCCCTTGCATGTTATTTTTTGCTTTTCTCTTGCTGCTTTTAGTATTTTTTCTTCACTTTTAATTTTTGTTATTTTAAAATATGTCTCAGCATATTTCTCCTTGGGTTTATCCTTTATGGGACTCTCTGCACGTCATGGACTTGATTAACTATTTCCTTTCCCAGGTTGATGATATTTTCAACTATAATCTCTTCAAGTATTTTCTCAGACTGTTTCTTTTTTTCTTCTTCTTCTGGGATGCCTATAATTCGAATGTTGCTGTGCTTAATGTCCCTGATGTCTCTGAGACTGTCTCCCAATCTTTTCATTCTTTTTTCTTTATTGTGCTCTGTGGCAGTTATTTCCACCATTCTACCTTCCATCTCACTTACTCATTCTTTTGCCTCAGTTATTCACCTATTGATTCCATCTAGAGTATTTTTAATTTCAGTTATTGTGTTGTTCATTACTATTTGTTTGCTCTTTAGTTCTCCTAGGTACTTGTTAAATGTTTCTTGTATTTTCTCTCTTCTGTTTCTGAGATTTTGGATCATCTTTTCTATCATTACTCTGAATTCTTTGTGAGGCAATATACCTATTTCTTCTTCATTTATTTGGTCTTGTGGGTTTTTATCTTGCTCCTTTGCCTGCAAGATATTTCTTTGTCTTCTCATTTTGTCTAATTTACAGTATTCGAGACATCCTTTCTCTAGGCTGCAGGGTTGTAGTTCCTTTTGCTTTTCTCTGGCCCCAGTGGTGAGGTTGGTCCAGTGTCTTGAGTAGGCTTCCTGATGGGAGGTTCTGGTGCCTGCATTCTGGTGGGTAGAGCTGAGTCTTTTCCTTCTGTTGAGCAGGGCCATGCCAGGTGGTGTGTTTTGGGGTGTCTGTGAACTTAGTATGACTTTAGTTAGTCTGTGTGTTGATGGGTGGTTTTGCGTCCCTGTCTTGTTTGTTGTTTGGTATGAGACACCAAGTACTGGGAGCTACAGGCAATTGGAAGTTGGATTCTGACCGAGGCCTCCATGAGAACTCTTGGCAATTTATCTCTCCTATGACCAGGAATTCTCTAGTGGTGCAGCATCCTTGACTCAGTGCTCCCACCCCAGAGCCTCAGGCCTGACTTCTGGTTGAGGAATCAAGACCACACAGTTCACTCATCCTGGCAATAAAGGGGTTTAAAGAAACAACTAACCAAGCCTCAGAGTAATGGTAAAGAAGTTAAATCAAACAAAGAAAAAACAAAACAAGGAAACACATACATGCACAAAGGAAACAAAAACAGAACCAAATAAAATATAAAATAATAGAACAACCAGACAAAAGAACCCTAGAATGAAACCTGACAATTAAAAAGAAAATCAGGAAAAACACAAAAACAGAAAACAAATCCAAAGCAGAGTGCCAACTGATAATGAAGCAAAGAAACAAAACAAACCACAAATAATAATTTTTTAAAAAAGGAGAAAAGGGAAAGAAGACAGAACATTAGAAGAGTAACATAGAAGTAGAAATATAAAAAAATAAAAAAGAAAATAAAAAAAGAGAAACAAACCCCCAGAGAAATGGTGAAAACAAAATGAAACAAACAAAATCAAGGAAGGAAACACACACTCACATGAAATAAACTAAAACAGAAGCAAATAAGGCAAAAAATAAGAGAACAATCCAGTAAACTGAAGAACCCCAAAATGAAATCAAACAATTAGATTCAGAACTAAGAGAAACAGTAAACTTAAAAACAAAAACAAAAGCATTGTGCCAACTGAAGAATAAAGCAAGGAAAAAACCAAACTGATAAAAATGATTGAAAATAAGATAAAATAAAATGAAATAAAAAGGAATAAAACACAGAGCAACAGAAAAGCAAAGTAGAAATGGATATATTAAAAAAATTGAAAATATATTAAAGAAAAAGAAAAAGTAAGGGAAAAGAACACAACACAACAGAAAAGCAAACTAGATATAGAAATATGTAAAAAATAAAAACAAAAATTAAAAAAATGATATAAAACACAAAGATCCCATAAGAGAAAATTAAAAAAAAAAAAACTAAAACAACGACAATAAATAAAAACACACACAAAAAAACCCAGAATCAACAGAAGAATGAATCAAAAGAATAGAATTAATAATAATAATTATGTTTCCTTGGGGTCTTTGCTGTAAACGTCCTTGTACATGCCTTAAACCACAGGCTACTTCTGCTTCCCCAAGAGGCCCTCCTCTTCCTCTGGGGTGAACTCTGGACCTGCTGTGGGCCCTATGGGGACAAATCAGACTCTGATTTGGCCCAATTCCTGTCTGTGCTTACCCCCAAAGTCCACAGCTACCAGAAGTAGACGTTTCTCATTTGTGGGAACATTCATTGTCTACTCAGATATTCCATAGCCACAGGGTCTATCTAATTGATTGTGCAGATTTAATCTTCAGCTTGTACAGCTGATGGACAGATTTTGGTTATCTTCCTTATTCTCCCTGTCCCTAGCATTCACCTTTGGTTTTACCTCCTCCTCTGCATATGGTCCACCCACAGGAGTCTGGTCCTGAAGCTGCCTTGGAGCTCTTGGGTCTGCCTCAATGAGGACAAGGCCCGTAGATGGTATGACTGCTTGGATCACAGGAGCCCTGGCAGTGCCAAATGTGCAGGGAAGCCAGTGGCCACAAGCACAAGAGCTGTGGCCCTAGTGAGGGCCTTTCTGGCTCCTGGCACAAGGTGCATGGAGGCCAGCCCTCAGGGAGCTTTTTCTATTACTTGGCAACTGGTGTATGACAGCCAACCCTGGAGAGGGCTTCCTCTGTTGTTCATCAGCAGGTGCCAAGAAAGAGGCTACAATAGTGGATCCTTCCCTTGACTGTGACTCAGCAGTATCACCCTGCTTCCATGGCAGTCCAAACTTCCCTGGTAGGCATTCCTTGTTGCAGATTTTTTCTCTCCTGTCCCCTCAGTCTGTCTTCCCACAGCCAAGAGCAGTTCTCACCCTGGGACTGTTCTCTGATCTCCACACTCCAGCTCCCAGCCCCCTTGCACACCCGTGCACAGTTGTCTCAGTCTGGGGCACGTAGGGCCGCAGTATGGACCATCTGTGTATTTCTCACTCTGTCCTGTCTGCCACAGATTGGCCACTTCACCCTCTTCTGGCAGCCCCAAATGCCTCCCTTCTGTCCCAATTGATTTCTTCATCAGAGAGGGGATTTACCAGTCAGATAGGGAGTTTCCCCAAAATCGAGAATCTCTCCTCTGCTTCAGCTTCCCTGCCCTGCATGCAGGTCACATCCTGTTTCCTCTCATCCTCCTTCTCCTTTTTTCTTCTTCTTTTCTTTACCTTTTTGTCCTACCCAGTTATGCAGCTATCTTTATAAGTCCTTTCTGGTGTCCAAAGTCTTCTGCTAGTTGTCAGCCTGTTTTGTGTGAGAATTGTGGCATCTATAGATGATTCCTGATGCATCCATGGGAGGAGATGAACTTCACCTCCTTCTACCCTGCCACCATCTTAACTCTTGCCATGTTTTCTTGATTTTCACAAATATTTCACTTGCTTTTAGTAGTGATGATAACAATATTAAAATCTATCACTTATTAAAAACTTTTAATGTGCATTAAGAAGTTTACATGGACTATCACTTTACAAATGTACAAAAATCTTATAAGGTGTGTGTTATAGACTGGGTGTTTTTGTGCCCCCAAATTTATACAGTGAAACCCTACCTTCCAATGTGAAGTATTTACTAAGAGGTGAGGCCTTTAGGAGATAGTTAGAATTAGATGAGATCATAAGGATAGAGCCTTCATGAATGGGATTAGTGCCCTCATAAGAGTTGTGAGAGAGCTTGCTTCCCCTCTC
The DNA here is from genome assembly GCF_030028045.1 of Hippopotamus amphibius kiboko. NCBI lineage: Eukaryota > Metazoa > Chordata > Mammalia > Artiodactyla > Hippopotamidae > Hippopotamus > Hippopotamus amphibius. Next base: position 56,968,733 of record NC_080203.1, read on the forward strand.
TGCTTTCTGCTATGTGAGCCTACAATGAGTAGATAGCAGTCTGCAAACCAGAAGAGGGCTCTTACCAGAATTCAGCCATGCTGGCACCCTGATCTCAGACTTCCAGCTTCCAGAACTGTGAGAAATACATTTCTGTTATTTATAAGCCATCCAGTTTATGGCATTTTGTTATAGTAGCCCAAGCTGATTAAGACAATATATATGATTATAATCCTCATTTTATATTTAGGGTTAAGTGACCAGTTAAGTCACCTGTCCATGTAAAGCAGCAATAAATGCAGCAGAAATAGAATTTGATTAAAGTCAACCTGAGTTCTCAGAAATTTTTCCTATGAATTTATTAAGTAAACATTCCAGACTTGTCTCATTGGCATTATAAAGAAAATACAGAGCAATGAGGAAAACATTTAAAATATTTACAGTCTGTTCATCTTAACTTCTATTGAGCAAAATATATTTTGATAGTATTTTCTATTTAGATACAAATAGAGTATATATTAAAGAATCAATATATCTCTGGAAACTCTCTTAAAGTACTTACCTGAATTAACAATATTGAGATTTCATAATCCTAAATTATTAATTATAACTCAAGTGAGTGCTGAGTAATATGTACAAATGTTAGGTGGAATCCTTTTGAATGGTCATCATACATTTGTTTTGAGATATTTATAAAGGAAATATGGGAAGTGTATGAATTATTCATTTTCCAAACTTCCTTTCTTGGCTTGTTGCAGATCATATCACCACATTTTCTTCACAATTGACTACTCTTCCTTATTCGAATTTTTCTCTACTTTATTCAGTTAGCTCTAAGGCTTTCCAAAATGACCACTTTCATTTTTTGTTTGTGTATTTACTTTCACTTTGTATCTGCTTCTCATACCTATGATTCTCCTTGTATAATTTCACCATAGCAAACAACATCTTCTATGAAAACACATTTCTTATTGTCTTTATTTTGCCAGGTAAAGACTTGCTCTTCTTTAATGACACTAAAGATCTTTCTCTCTCTCTCTTCTTTCTTTTGAAAACAAGATCATTTTGAAGAGATGACATGAGGATTTAAGTATTCTTCCTACTTATTTCAAGTGAGAGACTTGATGCCAAAATACTGATACAGGATTAAATAATAGTGCCCCTAACACTTCAGGCTTAACTCAGAAGTTTGAAATTGAATGTCACAAACTTGAAAGAATGTACTTGATGTGCTATGTATATTTAGTCATATTCTACTGACAAAATATCCTGGAAAATCTGTTGAATCTCAAAATAATCCCCTCAAAGTAGTTTATTCAATCTGGCTTTTAGGAGAAGGAGCAAATTGGGAGAGGTCAAATGCGTACTCATTTTAGAGAACTAACTCCTGTGGGGGTTTGTCCAGGATAACCAGTACGTCTTTATTTTTTACCTGTTTTACATATAGTTGTGTGTATATGTTAATCCCAAACTCCTAATTTATCTCCACGCCCCCACCACTTCTATCCCCTTTGGTAACCATAAGTTTGTTTTCTATGTCTGTGAGTCAATTTCTGTTTTGTAAACAAGTTCAACTGTATCATTATTTTAGATTCCACATATAAGTGATATCATATGATATTTGCCTTTCTCTGTCTGACGTACTTCACTTAATATGATAATCTCTAGGTCCATCCATGTTGCTGCAAGTGGCATTATTTCATTCTTTTTATGACTGAGTATTCCAATGTATATATGTACCACATTTTCTTTATCCATTCATTTGTTGATGGACATTTAGGTTGCTTCCATGTCTTGGCTATCATAAATAGTGCTGCAATGAACATTGGGGTGTATGTATCTTTTCAAATGATGGTTTTCTCTGGATATATGTCCAGGAGTAGGATTGTTGGATCATATGCTAGCTCTATTGTTTAGTGTTTTAAGGAACCTCCATTCTGTTCTCCATAGTAGCTCTACCAATCTATATTCCCATCAACAGTGTAGGAGGGTTCCCTTTTCTTTACACCCTTTCCAGTAGACTTTTTAATCATGACCATTCTGACTGGTGTGAAGAGATACCTGATTGTAGTTTTGATTGCCATTTCTCTAATAATTAGCAATATTGGGCATCTTTTCATGTGTCTGTTGCCCATCTGTATATTTTCTTTGGAGAAATGTCTATTTAGGTTTTCTACCTATTTTTTTATTGGTTGTTTGTTTTTCTGTTGTTGAGTTGTATGGGCTGCTTATATATTTTGGATATTCATTCCTTCTTAGTCATATTTGCAAATATTTTCTCCCATTCAACAGGTTGTCTTTTTGAGTTGTTTATAGTTTCCTTTGCTGTGCAAAAGCTTTTAAGTTTAACTAGGTCTCATTTGTTTCTTTTTGTTTTTACTTCCATTACTCTAGGAAATGGATCCAAAAAAATATTGCTGTGATTTATGTTAGTGTTCTGCCTATGTTTTCCTCTAGGGATTTTATAGTATCCAGTCTTACATTTATGTCTTTAATCCATTTTGAGTTTATTTTTGTGTATAGTTTTAGAGAATGTTCTAATTTCATTTTTCCATGTAGCTAAATAGTTTTCTCAGCACCAGTTATTGAAGAGATGGTCTTTTCTCCATTGTATATTCTTGCCTCCTTTGTTATAGATTAATTGACCATAAGTAAGTGGGTTTATTTCTGGACTTTCTATCCTGTTCCATTGATCTATATTTCTGTTTTTGTGCCTGTACTATACAGTTTTTTTTTTTTTTTTTTTTTACTGTAGCTTTGTAGTATAGTCTGAAGTCAGGGAAACTGATTCTTCTACCTCAGTTCTCCTTGCTCAAGATTATTTTGGCTATTTGGTGTCTTCTTGTTTCCATGCAAATTTTAAAGTTTTTGTTCTAGTTCTGTGAAAAATTTCATTGGTGGTTTGAAATTGGGATTGCATTGAATCTACAGATTGCCTTGGGTAGTTTGGTCATTTTAACAATATTGATTCTTCCAATCCTAGAACATGGTGTATCTTTCCATCTGTGTCATCTTTAATTTATTTCATCAGCATCTTATAGATTTTGGAGTACAAATCTTTTGCTTCCTTATGTAGTTTTATTTATATAACATTTTATATTTATTACAGAGCATGAAGTTTGACCTAGTTTCCATAGTAAATGACAATTTAGACAATTAGGGAGTGTTCCATTATCATTTTTATGGTCTATTGGTTTTCTTTCATACACCTAGTTTCCACCTTGATACTAACTAAATAAAGCTGATAGTAAGGTACTGAATTAAATTTTAAAATATCACTTCTTATGCAGTAATCTAAAATGTCCTAATGTTCATATATTTATATTTTATAGATGCCAGTAAAATACCAAACTATAACAGACACTCCTCCTTCTGGGCATTTCTAAGCCCTGGTAATGCAGAAACAACTGATTATAAATGCAGTCTTAAGGTAGAATTTCACAAAGGACAAGCAAGGCACTTCACCCATCCTCCTCCAATGACATTCCAGTATCGAAAAATAAAAATTTTACAAACTTTTATATGTAAAACTATATCAAATGTGAGGTAAGGAAAGCAGAGTTAATATAGTGTAATAGCTAAAAGTATATTCTTCAGAGTTAGAGCTGAATTCAAATTCTGGTTTTGCTTCTGACTAGCTGTATGACTTTGAACAATTTACCAAACGTTTCTGAGCCTAACTATTGTTATCTGTAAAGTTCTTCTAAGGACTAAATGCAAAGCTTTGTGAAGTCCAAATAAAGTGCTTGATAAATGGCAGTTATCATTATCAAAACATTATAAATGTGAATCTTACCTACCACCTTAATTATCAGGTAACTCTAGAAAACAAAATTTATGATATATTTTTTTAATTTTTATTATTTATTTTTTATTTTATTTTATTCTTTTTGGGGGGTACATCAGCTTCAATCATCTGTTTTTATACACATATCCCCGTATTCCCTCCCTTCCTTGACTCCCCCCCCTCGAGTCCCCCCACCCTCCCTGCCCCAGTCCTCTAAGGCATCTTCCATCCTCTAGTTGGACTCCCTTTGTTATACAACAACTTCCCACTGACTATTTTACAGTTGGTAGTATATATATGTCCGTGCTACTCTCTTGCTTCATCTCAGCTTCCCCTTCACCCCCTGCCCCCTCCCATACCTCGAGTTCTCCAGTCCATTCTCTGTATCTGCATCCTTGTTCTTGTCACTGAGTTCATCAGTCCCATTTTTAGATTCCGTATATGTGAGTTAGCGTACAATATTTGTCCTTCTCTTTCTGACTTACTTCACTATGTATGACAGACTGTAGTTCTATCCACCTCATTACATATAGCTCCATCTCATCCCTTTTTATAGCTGAGTAATATTCCATTGTATATATATGCCACATCTTCTGTATCCATTCATTTGTTGATGGGCATTTAGGTTGCTTCCATGTCCTGGCTATTGTAAATAGTGCTGCAACAAACATTATGGTACATGTTTCTTTTGGGATTATGGTTTTCTTTGGATATATGCCCAGGATATGATATATTTTCAAATATAAATCTTCAGTCCTGTTATTTTTAGCCATATGATGAGGACTGAGATGTTTTTTTTTTTTATTTTCCTACAGGTTTTGAGAGATAGCAAAGGAAGAAAAATAAGTTTAAGGGAATTATAAATTTACTTGTAATTAACCATTATCTTAATACACTAAGTTTGAAAGCTTTTACTTTATTGTCAAAATCAGTAATGGAAGATTTAGATACTCTTTATTATTCCCTATTGATATACGAGAAAACACAGAAAAAAACAATCTCATATGGTAATATCCCAATCAGAAAATCCATGTGGAAGTGCACTTAGTTGATAACATTTCACAATTAAGGGTGTTATATAGACCATACAACTATTCACATTGTACACGTATTGTGGGAACACATTCTTATTTAAAAACTAGACAAACAATTACACTTTACAGAATTGTCTGACAAATAATTTAATTAAATTTTTAAACTAAGAGACCAATTTCAACTTCTGATTGCAGATATGAAAACAAGATGCAGAGACTATGACCAGCACAGTGCTCAAGGTTTACTGTGGCTCAGCTGAGATTAGAACTCGGTGTTCTCTCTGTCATGCCACACTGCCTCCTCTCTCTCATGACATCAACCCTTGAAGAATACTGGTCAGGTATTTTGGAATGTCACCCAAGTTGGGTTTGTCTGGTGCTTTCTCATGACAGAATGGGATAATGAATTTGGGGAATAATACCAAAGAGGTAACTACCCTTCTCATCATATCATATCAGGAGAGAAATAATATCCATATGACTTATTGGTGATGTTAAGTTTGCCCATTGGGTTGAGATGGTGTTTTCTAGGACTTTCTGCTATAAAGTTACTCTTTCCCCTTGTCTGTTCTGTTTTCTGGAATGGGGTCATTAAGCCAAGACCATACTCAAAGGGAGGGGGATTAAGCTCCACCTCCTGGGGTAGAACTACCAAATACTTTTTGGACATTTGTTAAAAAATACCACAGTAATTAATAAATATGTTTGGGGAGATAATTTGAGGCTATTCAAATATTCTGTTTCTCATTAATGTTTCTCCCACAGTTTTTAGCACTTATTAATGGATCTTGTCTGTAGCAGTTACTACTGCTATATTCTACTGGTGATTTTCCATTTTCTATTCCCATCATTCCCTCTACATTTATTATATGGAATTCTTCTTTAAGAAAGGTCTGTCCCTTCTTACCATTTATTGTTTGTTTATTTAGTCATTTCTTTATCAGTGTTGAATCACTGGTGTTCATTTTTGTCTTTAGAATATAATCCAAAACTATAGTTATTTACTTTGTTTCTCAGATTGTTCCAGAGTTGGTCATTGGGTTTGGTCATCAGGTGCCTGTGTTCTTTTAGAATGACTCTATCCTTTTTAAGAGTTTTTTATTGGAGTATAGTTGATGTACAATGTTGTGTTAGTTTCAGGTTTATAGCAAAGTGAATCTGTTATACACATACATATATCCACTATTTTTTAGATTCTTTTCCTATAAAGGCCATTACAGAGTACTGAGTAGAGTTTCCTGTGCTATAGAGTAAGTCCTTATTAGTTATCTATTTTATATATAGTAGTGTGTATATATCAATCCCAATTTTCCAATTTATCCTTACCCTCCTTACCCCCTGGTAATCATAAGTTTATTTTCTACATTTGTTAACTCTATTTCTGTTTTGTTGATAGGTTCATTTGCACCCTTTTTTTTAAAAATTCCATATAGAAGTAATATCACATGATGTTTGTTTTTCTCTGACTTAACTTCATTCAGTATGACAATCCATGCTGCTGCAAAGAGCAAATAGCATGACTTTATATTTCCTTTCTTTCTCACTATTTAATTTTTCTGAAGACATTCTCATTTTTTGGAGTTATAAGATATTCCAAAATCATCTTGTAGTTTCCTTGCCCAAGCCCTAGATTCATCCATTTCACTCAAAAGCCCTAGTTCACTTTGTTGGAGAGTGATATTTGAAATGTAGTTATGAAATTAGGTGTGTTTATTGCTACTGGGGTGTTGTTGTCTCTAGGGCCTCTGTGTGAATTGACCAGGAAGCATATGTATGGATATAAGCCCATATATGTACACCTATATCTATCCTTATTTTTACATTATATATTTGTATCTATATTAAGGAAAAAGTAATATATCCTGCTTAATATGTACCACAGGGTTCATTCTAGCCTTCCTCTTTTGCTATATCCAGTCAAATCACTATTTGTTAAAGATACTTAGGTTAATTCTTTTTTTTTTTAATTTTTATTTATTTATTTATTATTTTTTATAGGTAAACCAAGTTCAATCAAATGTTTTTATACACATATCCCCATATTCTATCCCTTCCTTGACTCCCCCCCTCGAGTCCCCCCCACCCTCCCTGCCCCAGTCTTCTAAGGCATCTTCCATCCTCTAGTTGGACTCCCTTTGTTATACAACAACTTCCCACTGACTACTTTACAGTTGGTAGTATATATATGTCTGTGATACTCTCTCGCTTCATCTCAGCTTCCCCTTCACCCCCCGCCCTCTCCAAAACTTCGAGTTCCCCAGTCCGTTCTCTGTATCTGCTTCCTTGTTCTTGTCACTGAGTTCATCAGTACCATTTTTAGGTTCCGTATATGTGAGTTAGCATACAATATTTGTCTTTCTCTTTTTGATTTTCTTCACTCTGCAGGACAGACTGTAGTCCTATCCACCTCATTACATATAGCTCCATCTCATCCCTTTTTATAGCTGAGTAATATTCCATTGTATATATATGCCACATCTTCTTTATCCATTCATTTGTCGATGGATATTTAGGTTGCTTCCATGTCCTGGCTATTGTAAATAGTGCGGCAATAAACATTATGGTACATGTTTCTTTTGGGATTATGGTTTTCTTTGGGTATATGCCCAGAAGTGGGATTACTGGATCGTATGGTAGTTCTATTTGTAGTTTTTTAAGGAACCTCCAAGCTGTTTTCCATAGTGGCTGTACCAACTTACATTCCCACCAACAGTGCAGGAGAGTTCCCTTTTCTCCACACCCTCTCCAACATTTGTGGTTTCCGGATTTTGTGATGATGGCCATCCTGATCGGTGTGAGGTGATACCTCATTGTGGCTTTGACTTGCATTTCTCTGATGATGAGTGATGTTGAGCATCTTTTCATGTGTTTGTTGGCCATCTGTATGTCTTCTTTGGAGAAATGTCTATTTAGGTCTTCTGCCCATTTGTGGATTGGGTTATTTGCTTTTGTGGTATTAAGCTGCATGAGCTGCTTGTATATGTTGGAGGTTAATCCTTTGTCTGTTGTTTCATAGGCAATTATTTTTTCCCATTCTGAGGGTTGCCTTTTAGTCTTGTTTATGGTTTCTTTCGCTGTGCAAAAGCTTTTAAGTTTCATGAGGTCCCATTTGTTTATTCTTGATTTTATTTCCATGATTTTAGGAGATGGGTCAAAAAGGATCTTGCTGTGATGGATGTCATAGACTGTTCTGCCTATGTTTTCCTCTAGGAGTTTTATAGTGTCTGGCCTTACATGTAGGTCTTTAATCCATTTGGAGTTTATGTTTGTGTATGGTGTTAGGAAGTGTTCTAATTTCGTTCTTTTACATTTTGCTGTCCAATTTTCCCAGCACCACTTATTGAAGAGGCTGTCTTTTTTCCATTGTATACTCGTGCCTCCTTTATCAAAGATAAGGTGCCCATATGTGTTTGGGCTTACTTCTGAGGTCTCTATTCTATTCCATTGATCTTTCTTTCTATTTTTGTGCCAGTACCATACTGTCTTGATCACTATGGCCTTGTAGTATAGTTTGAAGTCAGGAAGCCTGATTCCACCAACTCCATTTTTCCTTCTCAAGATTGCTCTGGCTATTCAGGGTCTTTTGAGTTTCCATACAAATCATAAGATTTCTTGCTCCAGTTCTGTGAAAAATGCCATTGGTAATCTGATCAGGATTGCATTGAATCTGTAAATTGCTTTGGGTAGTACAGTCATTTTCACGATGTTGATTCTTCCAATCCAGGAACATGGTATGTCTCTCCATCTGTTTGTGTCGTCTTTGATTTCTTTCATCAATGTCTTAAAGTTTTCTGCATACAGATCTTTTGCCTCCTTAGGCAGGTTTATTCCTAGGTATTTTATTCTTTTTTTTTCAATGGTGAATGGGAGAGCTTCCTTAATTTCTCTTTCTGCTCTTCCGTTGTTAGTGTATAGGAATGCAAGAGATTTCTGTGCATTAATTTTGTATCCTGCTACTTTACTAAACTCATCAATGAGTGCTAGCAGTTTTCTGGTAGATTCTTTAGGGTTGTCTATATATAATATCATGCCATCTGCAAAGAGTGACTATTTTACTTCTTTTCCAATTTGTATTCCTTTTATTTCTTTTTCTTCTGTGATTGTTGTGGCTAAAACTTCAAAAACTATGTTGAATAATAATGGTGAGATTGGACACCCTTGTCTTGTTCATGTTCTTAGAGGAAATTCTTCCAGTTTTTCCCCATTGAGAATGATGTTGGCTTTTGGTTTTTCATATATGGTCTTTATTATGTTGAGGTAATTTCCTTCTATGCCCATATTCTGGAGAGCTTTTATCATAAATGGATGTTGAACTTTGTCAAAAGCTTTTTCTGCGTCTATTGAGATGATCATATGGTTTTTATCCTTCAATTTGTTGATATGATGTATCACGTTGATTGATTTGCGTATATTGAAGAATCCTTGCATCCGAGGGATAAACCCCACTTGATCATGGTGTATGGTTTTTTTAATGTGCTGTTGGAGTTTGTTAGCTAGTATTTTGTTGAGGATTTTTGCATCTATATTCATCAGTGATATTGGTCTGTAGTTTTCTTTTTTTGTGACATCTTTGCCTGGTTTTGGTATCAGGGTGATGGTACCCTCGTAAAATGAGTTTGGGAGTGTTCCGCCTTCTGCAATATTTTGAAGGAGTTTGAGAAGGATAGGTGTTAGCTCTTCTCGAAATGTTCGATAGAATTCGCCTGTGAACCCATCTGGTCCTGGGCTTTTGTGTGTTGGGAGATTTTTAATCACTGCCTCAATTTCCGTACTTGTGATTGGTCTGTTCATGGTTTCTATTTCTTCCTGGTTCAGTCTTGGAAGATTGTATTTTTCTAAGAATGTATCCATTTCTTCCAGGTTATCCAATTGATTGGCATATAGTTGCTTGTAGTAGTCTCTCATGATGTTTTGTATTTCTGAGGTGTCCATTGTGACTTCTCCTTTTTCATTTCTAATTCTGTTGATTTGCATCTTCTCCCTTTTTTTCTTGATGAGTGTGGCTAATGGTGTATCAATTTTGTTAATCTTCTCAAAGAATCAGCTTTTAGTTTTATTTATTTTTGCTATGGATTCCTTCCTTTCTTTTTCATTTATTTCTACTCTGATCTTCATGATTTCTTTCCTTCTGCTCACTTTGGGGTTTCTTTGTTCTTCTTTCTCTAGTTGTTTTAGGAGTAAGGTTAGGTTGTTTATTCGATCATTTTCTTGTTTCTTAAGGTATGTCTTTATTGCTATAAACTTCCCTCTTAGAACTGCTTTTGCTGCGTCCCATAGGTTTTGGGTTGTTGTGTTTTCATTGTCATTTGTTTCTAGATATTTTTGGATTTCCTCTTTGATTTCTTTAGTGATTTCTTGGTTGTTTAAGAGTGAATTGTTTAGCCTCCATGTGTTTGTATTTTTTGCAGTTTTTTTCCTGTAATTGACATCTAGTTTCATGGCATTTTGGTCTGAGAAGATGCTTGATATGATTTCAATTTTCTTGAATTTGCCGAGGTTTGATTTGTGACCCAAGATGTGATCTGTCCTGGAAAATGTTCCGTGTGCACTTGAGAAGAAAGTGTAGTCTGTCGTTTTTGGATGGAATGTCCTATAAATATCAATTAAGTCGAGATGGTCTAATGTGTCATTTAAAGCTTGTGTGTCTTTATTGATTTTCTGTTTGGATGATCTGTCCATTGATGTAAGTGGGGTGTTCAAGTCCCCACTATTATTGTGTTACTGTCAATGTCCCCTTTTATAGCTGTTAGCATTTGCTTTATGTATTGAGGTGCTCCTATATTGGGGGCATAGATATTTACCATTGTTACATGTTCTTCTTGAATGGATCCCTTGATCATTATGGAGTGTCCTTCCTTGTCTCTTTTAATAGTCTTTACTTTCAAGTCTAATTTGTCTGATATGAGTATTGCTACTCCAGCTTTCTTTTGACTTCCATTTGCATGGAATATCTTTTTCCATGCCTTTACCTTCATTGTATATGTATCCCTTGTTCTGAAGTGGGTTTCTTGTAGGCAGCATATAGAAGGGTCTTGTTTTTGTATCCATTCAGCCAGTCTGTGTCTTTTGGTTGGAGCATTTCATCCATTTACATTGAAGGTGATTATTGACATGTGTGTTCCAATTACCATTTTCTTAATTGTTTTGGGTTTGTATTTGTAGGTGTTTTCCTTTTCTTGTGTTTCCTACTTAGAGAAGTTCCTTTAGCACTTGTTGTAAGGCTGGTTTGGTGGTGCTGAATTCTCTTAACTTTTGCTTGTCTGGAAAGCTTTTGATTTCTTCCTCAAATCTGAATGAGATTCATGCTGGGTAGAGTATTCTTGGCTGTAGGTTTCTCTCTTTCAGGACTTTCAGTATATCCTGCCATTCCCTTCTGGACTGCAGAGTTTCTGTAGAAAGGTCAGCTGTTATCCTTATGGGTTTTCCCTTATATGCTATTTGTTGCTTTTCTCTTGCTGCTTTTAATATTTTTCTTTGTGTTTAATTGTCATTAGTTTGATTAATATGTGCCTTGGTGTATTTCTCCTTGGGTTTATTCTGTATGGGGCTCTCTGTGCTTCTTGGACTTGGTTAATTGTTTCCTTTCCCATGTTGGGGAAGTTTTCCACTATAACCTCTTCAAATATTTTCTCAGACCCTTTCTTGTTTTCTTCTTCTTCTGGGATGCCTATAATTTGAATGTTGGTATGCTTAATGTTATCACTGAGGTCTCTGAGACTGTCTTCTATTCTTTTTATTCTTTTTCCTTTTTCCTGCTCTGTGGCGTTTATTTCCCCCATTCTATCTTCCAACTCACTTATTCGTTCTTCTGCCTCAGTCATTCTGCTGGTTATAGCATCTAGAGTATTTTTAATTTCAGTTATTTTGTTATCCATTGCTGTTTGTTTTCCTGAGTTCTTATGAACTGTTTCTTGTACTTTCTCTATTTTGTTATCGAGATTTTGTATCATTTTTACTATCATTACTCTAAATTCTTTTTCAGGCATTTTTCCTATTTCCTCCTCATTTATTTGGTCTTGTGGGTTTTTTTCCTGCTCCTTTGCCTGCATGGTGTTTCTTTGTTTCCTCATGGTTGTCCAAACTTTTGGGGTTGCTTTTCCTGGCGATATAGGTGTTTATAGAAGACTGTCCAAGCCTCAGACGGTTATGTCGGGCTCTGTGTGGTCCTTTCTGGTGTCCGAGGCCGTCTGCTGGTGTTCAGCTGGTTCTCTGTGGGAATTATTGTGTCCTTCAGTGCATTCCCAATGCATCTTTGGAGGGGGATGCATTCCATCTCCCTCTACTTTGCCGCCATCTTTTTCATCTGGTTAATTCTTTTTCTCCCTATCCCCTTCAATGATGTAATGTCATATATTTATATTACAGTTGGATTCATTTGTCCTTGGTTTTTAAATTTGCATACAGTTGGAGTGTAGAGTTCTATGGCTTTTGGCAAATGCTTATTCATATATCTATCGCCATAGTACCACACAGAACAACCCCATCATCCTAAAACTTCCCTGTATGGCCTCTTTGTAGTCAAGTCCTCTTCCTTCCTCTAACTATTAGCAATCAAAGATCTGTTTTCTATCCTATAGTTTTATCTTTTCCAGAGTGCCTTATACATGGAATACAATATGCAGTTTTTGGATCTGGCCTCTTTCACTTAGCAAAATGCATGTAATATTCATCCAGCAAAATGCATATAATTTTCATCCGTACTTTTGTGTGAATCAATTGTCTGTTCCTTTTTCTTGCTGAGTAGTATTCCATTGTATGGATACACCACAGTTTGCTTATCCATTCATGTATTGAAGGATTTCTTGATCCTGAATTCTCATTTTTTGGAGATTATGAATGATAATTCTATAAACATTTGCTTACAGACTTTTTTTTTTTAATCATTGTAAGTTTTAAGTTCACTTGGGTAAACACCTAATAATGAAAGTTATGGGTCACATGATACATACACATTTAAATTTAAGAAAAAACACCAAACTCTTTCCAAAAGTAGCTGTACAATTTGGCATTACCACCAGCAATAAATTAAAATCCCTATTGCTCTGCATCTAGAGTTTTGATCTGGAATTTTTTGTCATTCTAATACTTGTATAGTGTTATCTCATTATGGCTTTAATTTGTATTTCACTAAAGACTATAATGACGTTGAGTATCTTTTAATATGCTCTTATATATATTTTTTGGTAAAGTATCTGTTCACTTTTTTTTTTTTAATTTATCCATTGTGTTGTTTTATTGCTTATTGTTAAGATTTGTGTTATTCAAATATTCTGGATATAAGACCTTTATTGGATATATGATTTGCAAATGTTTTCTGAGTGTTGCATTTTTATTCTCCTAACAATGTCTTTTGCAGAGCAAAGTATTTTAATTTTGATAAAGTCAAATTTAACATGTTTTCCTTTAATGGATCGTGCTTTGCATTTCATTTTTTCTTCTTTATTGGTACATAATTGATAAATTTTGTATATATTTATGATGTACAACATGATGTTTTCATATATGTTTACAATTGTGAAATGATTGCCATAATCAATTTATTTAACCTATCCATCACCTCATATATTTATCAGTTTTATATGTGTGGTGAGAAAATTTAAGATCTACTCTCTTAGCAAATTTCAAGTACATAGTGTAGTATTTTAACTATTGTTACTATGCTATACGTTAGATTTCCAGAGCTTATTCATCCTGCAAGGGTGAAATTTTGTACCTTTGACCAACATCCCTCCATTTCCCTCACCCTCCCAGCCCTTAGCAACCACCATTATACTCTCTGTTTCTATGAGTTCAAATTTTTTTGATTCTACATATAAGTGAGATCCTGCAATATTTGTCTGTGTATGGTTTATTTTACTTAGCTTAAAGTCCTCCAGATTCATCCATGTTGTTGCAAATGGCAGGATTTCCTTCTTTATTTGGTTGAATTATATTCCATTTTATGTGTATGCAATATACACACCTAATATACATAATATATATTTTCTTTATTCATTCATCCATCAATGGACATTTATGATTTCATTTCTTGGCTATTATGAATAATACTGTAATGGACATAGGAATACAGGTATCACTTTGAGATACTGATTTCATTTATTTTGGATACATACCCAGAAATGAGATTGCTGAATCATATGGTAGCTCTATTTAATTTTTTGAGGAACTTCCATACTTTTCCCATAATGGTTGTACCAGTTTAAATTCCCACCAACATGCACAAGGGTTTACTTTTCTTCACATTTCTGTCAACTCTTGTTATTTCGTCTTTTTGATAATGGCCATTCTGAAGTGTGTGGTACCTCATTACAGTTTTGATTTGCATCTCCCTGATGATTAGTAATGTAAAGAACCTTTTAATGTACCTTTAGTAACTTGCATATCTCCTTTTGAGAAATGTTTATTCAGGTCATTTGCTCATCTTTTAATAGGGTTATTTGATTTTTTGCTATTGAGTTGTTTGAGTGTCTAACATATTTCAGATACTAACCTCTTATCTGATGTATGGTTTGCAAATATTTTCCCCCATTCTATAGGTGTTTGTCACTCTGCTGATTGTTTCCTTTGTTGTGCAAAAGCATTTTAGTTTGATGCAATACCATTTGTCTATTTTTGCTTTTGTTTTCCGTGCCTTTAGGGTGCATTTCATGTTTAAATCTCATTGCTAAACTCAAGATAATGAAGATTGTCTCCTGTGTTTTCCTCTGGAAGTTTAATGGTTTCATCTTACTCTTTGGTGTATAATACATCTTGAGTTAACTTTTGGATAATGTGTCAGGTATATTTTGAGGTTTCTATGTTTTTTTATTTTTATAGATGGACTTCCAATGATCCCATAATATTTCTTGGAAAACCTATCATTTCTCCACTGAATTGTTGTTGCATTTTGTAAAAAGAGCAATGCACTTTATTTGTATAGGTCTATTTCTCAACTCTCTATTTTGCTTTATTGATGTGCATGTTCATTCTTTTTCTAGCATCATGGTGTCTCAAGTACTGCAGTTCTGTAGTAAGTCCTGAAATGGGGCCATGTAAGTCCTTTAGGCTTTTTTCTTCTGTTTTTGAATAGTTTGCCTATTCTACTTCATTGCTTTACTATATGTATTTTAGAATCAGCTTCTAAATATCTGAGTGAAAGCTTGCTAGGATTATGATTGCAAAATTGCATTCATTGCATATATCTAATGGAAGAAACCTTATATCTGGAGTATTGCATGTTCTAATCAATGAGCATGGAGTATCTCTCCATCTTCATTTATTTAGAAATTTGATTTATTTCATCAGTGCTTTGTAATTTTCAGCATAGTTTCTGCACATATTATTTATACCCAAGTACTTCAGTTTTTTGGTAGTATTATAAATGGTATCATTAATCAATTGATTCATATTCTACTTATTCAATGCTAGTACATAGTGATATAATTGATTTCTGTATACTTACATTTCCTCCTCTTACCTTGCTAAATTCACTTTTGAGTTCTAGGAACTTTGTGTACATATTCTACATTAACCACCACGTCCATTGCAAATATAGGTAGTTTAGTTTCTGCCTTTACACTTTGTGTGTGTTTTATTTCTTCAACTTGTCTTATTGCACTGGCTAAGACTTCCAATATGATGCTAAATAAAAGTGGTGAGAGAAGATATTTGTCTGGTCCCATGTATTAGGAGTATAGCATTCATTCTCTCAACATTAAGTGTGATGCTAGCTGTAGGTATTTTAAAGATTATTTGATAGATTAAGGAATTTCCCTTCTCATTGCACTTATTTATTTATTGAAGTATAGTGGATTTACTGTACTATAGATGTTTCAGGTGTACAACATAGTGATTCAGTATTTTTATAGCTTACACTCCATTAAAAGTTATTACAAGATAATGGCTATAATTCCCTGTGCTATACAATATATCCTTGCTGCTTATCTATTTTACATAGCAGCTTGTATCTTTTAATCCCATACACCTATCTTTCCACTCCCCCTTCCTTTTCCCCAGTGGTAACCACCAGTTTGTTTTCCATATCTGTGAGTCTGTTTCTGTTTTCCTATGTACATATATTTTCTTACTTTTAGATTACACATGTAAGTGATATCACACACTATTTGTCTTTTTCTGACTTATTTCACTAAGGATAATATTCTCTAAGTCCATTTACATTGCTGCAAATGGCAGATTTTCATTCTTTTTATAGCTGAGTATATTCCATTGTACATATATACACATGTTCTTTATCCATTCATCTGTTGATGGACACTTCAGTTGCTTCAATATTTTGGCTATTTTAAATAGAGTTACTGTGAAATTGGGGTGCATATACTTTTCAAATTAGTGTTTTCATTTTTTTCTGGATATGTGCCCAGGTGTGGAATTGCAGGATCATATGGTAACTCCATTTTTAGTTTTTTAAGGAATTTCTGTACTGTTTCCATAGTGACTGCACCAATTTATATTCCCACCAACAGTATACAAGTGTTCCCTTTTATCCACACCTTGTCCAGCATTTATTATTTAATGATAGCCATTCGGACTGGTGTGAGGTGATATTTCATTGTGATTTTGATTTATATGTCTCTAATAATTAGCATTGTTGAGCATGTTTTCATGTGCCTGTGGGCCATCTGTATGTCATCTTTGGAAAGATGTCTATTCATGTCTTCCCATTTTTTGATTGGGTTGTTTGTTTTTTTGATATTAAGCTATATGAACTGTTTGCATATTTTGAAAATTAATCCTTTGTCGGTAGCATTGTTTGCTACCAGTGATGGGTGTCTATCCATGTAATCTTCCTTTCCCTCTCAGTTCCTTTCCAGGGGCACAGGACATGGCATAATCAATTTTCTTCCCTTCCTACCCAGTTATGTGCATAGCTTTCTTACAGCCTTGGTTGTACAGGAGTCTTTCTGCAGTTTCCAGTTAGTTTTCAGTGAGAATTGTTCCACATGCAGATATATTTTTTGATGTGTTCATGAGCGGTGGTGAGTTCCATGTCCTCCTACTCTGCTATGTTGATTGATCCACCTTCGCTGTATTTAATTTTAAGTGAAAGCTTAATCTGTTTAAACTTGCATTTGTTTCTCAAATTAAATGACAGAAAATGTTTTAACTTTTTTTTTTTTTTTTTTTTTTTTTTTTTTTTGCGGGGGAGCAGGTAGTTCTAGCTATGTTATTAAATTTTTCCATACACCATTAAGATAATCTACTTAACGAAAAAGCATGTGCTATAACTTAACATCAGTAATAAAAACAAGTCAGTTTATAATTCCTCTTTAGAAATTGATAATTTAGGTTAAAGGCCTTAAGATATACTCTCCTCTCTAATTTATTATATTTAATCTACAATATTTTGTCTAAGTATATATCATATTATATACTCTTTATTTATCATTATATTTATTTTTCCTATATGCAGTTTTTGTGGTATTTTTTCAATATAAATGGTTAAAACTGTTAAACATTGTTCTTTTATCAGAGAATCTTGGACGTAGAGATGAAAAAGGCCTGCTGTGTCTTCTCCATTCCACTGTGAAATGCATGTATTTCCAAACAAATCCTATTTCATCAACAATAAGCTAGAGTTGGGACTGTTAGTCTCTGCAGACAGAATGCCAGAGGAGTTTTTCTTATCAAAAAGTGTTTTTTTTTTCCTTCAAATGTATTTGTTATTTCATCCCATCCTGCTTTTACATTTAGGAGGCAAATTGAAAAGAAAGATAAATTCCTCAGCAAATTTTCTTCTTCAAGATAAGTTCTCTAAATATTTTTGGTGTTAAATAATTCATTAAGAGTATCACAGAAAGATTAATCTCCTGTCTTACATAAATATATTATTACTTGAGGACTTAGAAAAAAAATCCTAAACAGAACAACCTCTGAAGACAGGTTTGTAGTGAACTAAGGAAGAGTAATATAGGAAGCAAGAAATGGAGGTATGGGTCAATCAGGAGTGTTTGTAATATGAATGACATATAGAACAAGCATAAGTAGTCAGAACATATTAATTATAGCAAGCTGTGTTGATCTTTATGAAATGGTTGCCTTGTGAAGCCTCTGAAAATGCAGCTCTCCAGCTCAGAGGAAGAAATAACTTCAGGATTAGGAAGAAGTGGCTGAGTTACAAGATAAATGTACCAACAGCAAGTAAGCTAATCTACAGTTCTAGAATGTATTCAGGTGTATTTTCACAAATACCTATCTACATAGATTGATGGATCCCCTAGCAACAAGTTTTCACATGAATCCAGCCAAACAATAAGAATCAAACGCATGTATCTTATAGTCATTTTACGACTGGGATACTGACTAGGACTTGACCAGGATCATTTCTTTCTGCTTGTCTGTGATTTCATGCTAGTTGGATGGCTTAATTAACTGGTAAGTTATAGTGCTTAAATCTACAAAGTGGAATAAGTTCCATTATTGTCTTTGCATCCATGATATGTAAATTCATCCAAGATTCTATGTCTGGTTATTATTGTATAAATCAATAATTATTTAATGGAAATCTCAACAGTAAATTAAGGAAATAGAGCAAGTTATCTGAAAGCATTTTCTCACCATTCCCTATGTAACAAGGCTACCATGTGAATAAAGATGGTCTGGGAATGCTTAAAATGCCTCTCAACTCTTTTTATTGTTGTTCTTTATACCAGAAACATTTTTCTTTTTAGTAATTCAATGCCAAGTACAGTAAAATCTTGGATTGTGAGTAGCTTGTTCTGCAAGTGTACCGCAAAATGAACAAACATTTCCAATAAATTTTAATTTGATAAATGAGCGAGTAGTACATGATGCCAAACATCATGTGATCACAACTGAGCCAATGGAGCTGACCACCAACCAACTGATGGATCTGCATTGCGAGCAACAGCAAGAGGTTATGGAGGGGATCTCATCTGCAGAGGAGGAGGAGAAAAAGGTGGAGGAATCCCTCACTTCAAATGAAATTAGGGAAATGTGTAAAATGTGGGAAACAGTGCAAAATTTTGTAGAAAATCACCACCTGAATAAGGCTGTAGCAGTGCGAGCAATGAATCTGTTTAACAACAATGCAATGTCACATTTCCACGAAATCCTCAAAAGGAGGCAAAAGCAAGTGTCACTGGATAGGTTCCTTGTTAAAGTTGCACAAAGAGAAAAAGATTCCATTGAGCCAATAGATAGCAGTGATTCCGTTAGTGATAGTGAATGTCATCCTACACAATAACCCTCCTCTCTCTTGTCTCCTTCACACCAGCCACGAAGGTTTTAAAAGGTAAGTGCAGGTTAATTTGTTTATTTTTCTTTATATTTTGTATTTTCTTTATAATTTGTATTATATTACTGTAATCATTTTACTTTATTGTAATCATTTTTGAATATTTTTGTGTTGTGGAATGAATCATCTGAGTTTCCATTATTTCTTATGGGGAAATTTGCTTTGATATGCAAGTGCTTTGGCTTACAAGCATGTTTCCAGAATGAATTATGCTCACAAGCCAAGGTTTTACTGTATATTTATATATACATATATAGACATACATATACACACATACATATACATATGCACATATACATACATATATGCACCTACAAACATACATAAATGACATTTTATTTAGTGTAAGCATTATATCTTTTTTTCCTTTTAATCAGTACAAAACATCCTTGTGTAATCTTAAAAATCCTATTTGTTACATCTAGTTTTAATTATACATCTTTTTATATAGGAAAAATATACTTTTTTGGAAAATAATTCATATGACTATAGGCAGTGAATTGTTTTAGCTCAGCAAACAAAACTAAAATGAATGAATCTATAAAGGATTTTTCAGGGCTATAAGAAATTTGATTCCACACAGGAGGCTTTAGAGAATCAGAACATGAAAAAAATCTTCCATGGGAGGTTTGATCTGTGCAGTGACAGCTTTGATATGTAGCAGATGAATTATTAGTCCGTCAGGTGAATCTAAATGCATAGGCATTACTACCTTCTAATACTGTGGTAAAATCTAGTTTATTTTTGACAGATTAAAGATCTACTTCTATAAGTATACATTTAGCATTAACTTATTTAGCTGAGACTTGGTCAATGATAAAACAATTAACTTTATAAATATCTTTTAAAACTATATTCCGTTTTGTTTATGTAATAAGAAAGTGAACCACAAATTTTAAAACATTATGTTATTCAAACACATTATTCATAAATATGTATTTATTTTATGACACTTTCATGCTATTGCACCTAACAGTATGCAATTTAAATTACACACAAAGAGAGGCATAAATTAGGGAAAATAAATTAGAAGGTAGGAGTATTACACATCAGTTATTCCACTCTGGAGGAATCAGAAGAATCAGATTTTTTTGCTATAGCACTTTCTTGAAAATTCTTTTTTTTTAACCTCCTTAATGGAATTATTATAAATAACATTTGAATATCCTCAAAAATATTGACAATAGAAAAGATAAATTGTATATCCTGGAAAATGGGAAATTTAATGACTTTTATTTGTTGTATGTGATATTTTTAATTTGAGTAAATTAGTATAAGACATGTAGAGGATATGAAATATTGTTTTCAAAAAGAGAAATGGTCAAAATAAAAAAAAGAGGGTACAAAAGGTTTCCTAAACTCTGTCAGTAATGAAATTGTGATTAATATTCTAGAACCTTTACTCTAACATTAGTATTCATAATCCTGTGTGTATGTATTGAGAATTTTATGTGTCTTCCACAGTATATTAAGATAAGAGATACACAGTTAAAATTTATTCTCTTTGCTCTGAAGGATATCATAGTCTATGATAGATATACTATATCATTAGTACTATGCTACTAAGTATAATTGGTAGCACATGAAAGGGGGGAGATTTTATAATCTGCAGAGAGGGGTCAGTATCTAGATTTTTATGTATGGCTCTGTGAGTCTAATGTTATATAATTGTATTTTGCTACATTAAGACTTTTAGGTCTAGTAATGGCAGACTAGGCAATTCAGATCAACCATCCCATTGAGAACAGCTAAAACAATGGAAAAAATACATATTTTAAAAGTCATCTTTCAACAAGCTTCAAATATGTAACAACGTAATGATAAATTACCAAGCCAAAATTGGTGAGAAGAGCAGAATCCAGGCATGTACACTCAGCTTTTAAGGCCATTTTTCCTCTGAGGTCATTTGCCAATATAGAAAATCAGCTGTGCAATTGACCTGTGCTTTAGGAAATCTCATGGGGCTAGTGGAAAAAAGGGCAAAGTCCAGAATCCATCAAGGTTGTAGACTCTGATAAGGCATTCTCTATTAAGCTACAATTACAGAAGTTATATGCTAAGGGTAAGGATGACTTGGAAATACAAGAGCTCTCAAACAAATTGAAGTCATCTATGTATCATCTGAGTGATCCAAGGAACTTTAAGGATTGAATTATGATTAAATTCTGTCTGAAAAAAAATCATCTCAGACCTCAAATTGTCCCTACAAATAATTTTAAAATGCAATGTAAGATATACTATTAAAGATAATCAGGCATACCAGGAAATGAGCACCATGAGCAAGAACCAATGGAAACAGTAGATATTAGAAATAGACCTTTAATGATGTCAGATTTTAGAAATATTAGGGACATACTATAGAACAGTCATATTTTTTAGGTTTTAAGAAATAAAATGAAAGCTGGACAATTTTACCAGTAAACTGGAACTTTAAAAATGACCAAAGTCTTGATAAAAAAGGAAAAAAAAATTCTATGACTGAAAAATCTAACTAGAACTAATTAAGAACTAATGGGCAAGTTTGCAAGCAAATTAGACATAGCTGAAGAGTGAATAGATGAACTGTATTGTAGGTATGAAGAAATTACCCATAATGCAGTATAGAGTGACAAAAATATAGGATAAATAAAGAGAATAAAAAATTCCTGACTTCTTAACACACTTTTATAGAATTAGAATAATACTGAGTATGTTTTCTAAACACAAGGCAATTAGTCTAGAAATCAGTAATACAAAAATAACTAACATGCAGATGTTTGTTAATAATTATGTTATATATATTCCTTAGTTTATGATGAATTTTTAATTTTTTAAAGTACAATTCAGGTATTGTATAAAAGATGTATGAGAAAATAAAAGTGTGTATCTACATATGCCTAACATATATATATATATATATATATATATATATATATATATATATACACACACACACACACACACTTCTAACTATTTTTAATAATTTGGATCTAAGCAGAAATAATCTGAATAATCTTTGATTAGCAAATAATAATGGACAAAAACTTTAAATCATTTGAAAGTTCTACAATCTAGGGAGTGTCAAGGAGCAATACAGAGATGAGCAGCATCTCTTGCCTCCCTGACACAACATTAAAATGGGGAGCAGGGATTAAGCCTCCAACAGAAATGCCCATTCAAGGAGGAAGTTTTCCTGTCACAGGGCCTGGAAAGAAGCCATGAATCAGGGAGAAGACATGGAATTTGTATTAGTCATAATTCGAATAAAGCATCCAAAATGGATTTTATGTTATTTGGGTTGACAGCCCTGGATAATTAAAAATTCCTTATACTTGGTTTAAACTATTACTAACCATCACATGGAATAGGTTATAATGTATTTTGTTTCAGGTACTAGGGAAATTTTGCCTCTAAAAACAGTATTTTTTAATGTGCATATTAATAATTGACATTGAAGTGTGTACTTGAGTTTGAGGAGATATTATCAAATGTTATACACCCCAAATTTCATAAGGATTAGTCTTACAAGGCCACTTAATATTGACTGGCAAAATGTCA
Source organism: Hippopotamus amphibius kiboko (assembly GCF_030028045.1). Lineage (NCBI taxonomy): Eukaryota > Metazoa > Chordata > Mammalia > Artiodactyla > Hippopotamidae > Hippopotamus > Hippopotamus amphibius. The sequence continues at coordinate 56,991,324 of NC_080203.1, forward strand.
AAGTATAATTCTGCAAAAGCCATCCTATAGTAATCTAATGCTCTATGATTTTATTTTCTTGTTTAATGTAATGATAGGATTTTAGAGAATCTAAATAGTATTTTTACTAAGATAGCTAGACCAGCTCTTTATTCAAATAATTTTTAGATGGTGATAATGAAACAATATAATCTAGATATAAGGAAAATTTTCTGTATTTTTTATAGTCTGGCAGGGCAGGGTGTAGCATTTAAGAAGTCTTACTTCCAGTGCTTCTAATCTCACATATTTCCTTAGTCCATGCAATAGGTGAAACCAGTGGGAGAAAATTATTAATATTTTGGACTATTTTATGCTTAGAAACAATCTCTCTTTATCTTTGGGGGTATACAAATGAATGTGTGTGTATGTATAAAATAGTATGTTGAATGTACTTTTCCTGTTGCCCAGAAATTTTTTTTAATATTTATTTATTTATTTATTTATTTATTTATTTATTTATTTAGGCTATGCTAGATATTAGTTGTGGCATGCAGTATCTTCATTGTGGTAAGCAGGATCTTCATTGCAGCATGCGGGATCTTTAGTTGTGGCATGTGGACTCTTAGTTGAGGCATACAATATGCATGTGGGATCTAGTTCCCAGACCAGGGATCGAATTCGAGCTTCCTGCATTGGGACCATGGAGTCTTACTCACTGGACTGCCAGGGATATCCTGCCCAGAAATTATTAACTAAGGCCTACAGCTGAAGTAAACAGTGGTGCTAAATGTCTCACACTCTAAAGCAGTGGTTTATAAAACTTTATTGTGCATCATAATCACTTTTGGTTATTATTAAAATACAGATTACTGGGCCCCACCCCACAATTCTAATCCAATACATCTAAGGAAAAGCCTGAGAATTTGCATTTCTCACAAATTCCCAGGTTATGCTGCTAATTCTGGCCCTGGAACCACACTTTGAAAACCACTGTTCTAAAGACAGTTGTCATTTGGGGCTAAACACCTTCCTCAGGGCTTAAGAGGTGATACAACCTGCTATAATACTGCACCACTGACTCCAAAGTCTCCTTTTCCAATCTGTGTAAGAAAAATGATGGTGGGAGAAAGAAATAGAAAGTTACTTGTATCAATAATCTTTGAAAAATGTCAAGGTCATAGCTAGAACCAATTCTTTTCTCACTCTGCAGGGCCATCTGAAAAACTCACAAAATAGAGACAGTATTTTGATGCCTACCAAGCACAGGCAATTGTTGACTGGTGTTAAATTCACAAGCAGTGACAATCCAAAGAAAAATTATTTCAGTGGTGTCAATTAAGATATGAGATACTTCTTGTTTTACTCATTCTTTCCCCTCTCCAGGTTTATTGCAGAATAATTAACATATAATTTATAAATTTAAAGTGCACAATATGATTATTTGATATACATATACATTGTGAAATGATTACCAAGATCAAGATAATTAACATATCCATTACCTCACATGGTTAACTCCTGTTTTGTGTGTATGGTGAGAACACATAGGATCTACTTTCAGCAAATTTCAGGTATACAATACCATATTATTAACTATAGTCACCCTGCTGTTGTATTTGTCTCTGATTTATTTCACTTAGCATAATGCCCTCCAGGTTCATCCATGTTGTCACAAATGGCAGAATTTCCTTCATTTTTATGGATGAATAATACTCCCTTGTAGATATATACCACATTTTCTTTAACCATTCATCTATTAAGGGACACATAAGTTGTTTCTGTATCTCAGATGTTGCAAGTAATATTGCAATGAACATGGAATGCAGATATCTCTTTGAGATATTGATTTCTTCTCCTCTGGATATAAATGCAGAAGTGGGATACTGAAATCATATGGTAGTTCTATTTTAATTATTTGAGGAATCTCCATACTATTTTCCATATTGGCTGTACCAATTTACATTTCCACCAACAGTGTACAAGTGTTCCCCCTTTTATACATTCTCACCTATATTTTTTATCTTCTGTCTTTTTGATGATAGCCTGCCTAACATGTGTGGGGTGATATCTCATTGTGGTTTTGATTTGAATTTCTCTGATGATTAGTAGTGCTGAACAGCTTTTCATGTACCAATTGGCTATTTGCATGTCTTCTTTGAAAAAAAAGTCTATTAATATCAACCATTTTAATTAATTAATCCATTCATTCATTAATTTTTATTGAAGTAGAGTTGATTTACAATATCATATTAATTTCAGGTATATAGCATAGTCATTCAGTATTTTGATAGATTATACACCACTAAAAGGTATCACAAGATAATGATGATAATTCACTGTGATATAATATATCCTTGTTGCTTATCCATTTTATACATAGTAGTTTGTATTTCTTAATCCCATACCCCTAATTTGCCTTTCCTCCCTTTCCTCTCCCCATTGGTAACTGCTGATTTGATTTTTGTATCTATGAGTCTTTCTTTTTTGCATATACATTTCTTTGTATTATTTATAAATTCCACATATAAGTAATATACAGTATTTGCCTTTCTCTTTCTGACTTATTTCACTGAGAATAATATTCTCTAGATTCAAGCATTCTATGACAAATGGCAGAATTTAATTTTTTCATGGCTGAGTAATATTCCATTGTATATGTATAAAACGTCTTCTTTATCCATTTATCTGTTGATGGCCACTTGTGTTGCTTCCATATCTTGGTTATTGTAAATTGTGCTGCTGTTAATATTGGGGTGTATGTATCTTTCTGAATTAGTGTTTTTGCATTTTCTGTATATGTGCCCAGGAGTGGGATTGCTGGATCATATGATAGTTCTATTTTCAGAATGGAGGAAACTTCATACTGTTTCCATTGTGGCTGCACCAATTTATATTCCCATCAACAGTGTACAAGGGTTCCCTTTTCTCCACATCCTCTCCAACATTTGTTATTTGGAGACTTTTTGATGATAGTCATTTTAAGAGGTATGAATTGATATCTCATTATTGTTTTCATTTGCATTTCTCCAATAATTAGCTATATTGAACATCTTTTCATGTGCCTATTGGGCATCTGTATGTCTTCTTTTGAAAAATTTCTATTTAGGTCTTCTGCAAATTGTTTCATTTGGTTGCTTGGGTTTTTTTGATATTGAGTTGTATGAACTGTTCATAAGTTTTAAATAATAACCCTTTGACTATCATATCATTTGCAAGTATTTTCTCTCCCATTTTGTAGGTTGTCTTTCATTTTGCCAATGGTTTCCTTTGTTGTATAAAAGCTTTCCAGTTCAATTAGGTCCCATTTGTTTATTTTTACTTTTATTTCTTTTGCCTTAAGAGACAGATCCAAAAACATGTTGCTACAGTTAATATCATAGAGTGTTCTGCCAATGTTCTCTTCTAGGAGTTTTATGGTTTGGGTCTTACATTTAGGTCATTAATCCATTTTCAGTTTATTTTTGTATATGATGTGAGGAAATGTACTGCTGTCATCATTTTACATGTAACTGTCCAGTACCCCAGCACCATTTATTGAAGAGACTGTCTTTTCTCCATTGCATACTATTCTTTCTCCTTTGTCTTACATTAATTGACCTTAATTGAGTGGGTTAATTTCTGGGCTCTCTATTCTGTTACATTGATCTGTCTGTTTTGTGCCAGTACCATACCCTTTTGATTACTGTAGCTTTATAGTATAGTCTGAAGTCTGGGAGCATGATACTTCCAGCATTGTTCATTTTTCTCCAGGTTGCTTTTGCAAGTTGGTTCCATATGAAATTTAGGATTATTTCATCTAGTTCTGTGAAAAATGTCCTGGGTACATTTATTGGGATTTCATTATATCTGTAGATTGCTTTGAGTAGTATGGCTATTTTAACAAAATTAATTCTTCCAATCCAAGAGCACTTATCCAATGCTCATTTCCTTTCTTTGTATTATCTTCAATTTTCTTCATTAATGTTTTATAATTTTCAGAGTGCAGTTTTGACACCTCCTTGGTTAAGTTTATTCATAGGTATTTAATTTTTTGATATTGCTTTAAATGGGATTTTTATTACATACTATTTCTGATAGTTCATTATTAGTGTATAGAAAAGCAGCAGATTTCTGTATATTAATCTTGTATCCTAAAAATTCACTGGATTCATTTTTTATTTATAATGGATTTTGGGTGCAGATTTAGAATTTTCTATATAAAGCATCATATCATATGCAAATAGTGACAATTTTACTTTTTTCTTTCCAATTTGGCTTTTATTTCTTTTTCTTGTTGATTTCTGTGGCTAGGACTTCTAATACTATGTTAAATAGAAGTGGCAACAGTGGACATTCTTGGCTTTTTCCTGAATTTTGAGAAAAGGCTTTCAGCTTCTTACCATTGAGTATGATGTAAAGTGTGGGTTTGTCATTAATGGCATTTACTATGTTCAGATATGTTTCTTCTATACCCACTTTGATGAGAGTTTTTAATCATAAATGAATGTTGTATTTTGTCAAATGCTTTTTCTATGTCTATTGAGATAATCATTTGATTTTTATTTTTCCTTTTATTATTGGGGTATATCATATTGATTGGTTTGCAAATCTGCAATAAATCATATTTGATCACAGTGTATGATTCAGTATATTGTTGGATTTGGTTTGATAATACATTGACTTGTAATTTTCACTTTTGTTGTTTTTTTTGTCTGGTTTTGGTATCAGCATAATGAAGGTCTCATAAAATAAATTTGGGAGTGTTCTGTCCTCTCCAATTGTTGGAATAGTTTGAGGGAAATAGGTGTTATCTTTTCTTTGTATGTTTGGTAGAATCACCCTGTGAAGCCACCCAGTCCTGGACTTTTATTAGGTGGAAATTTCTTACTTTTTTCACAAATTCATTTAAACTACTACTGATCAGTCTGTTCAAACTGTCTCTTCTTGATTCATTCTTGGCAGGTTGTATCCTTCTAGAAATTTTTCCGTTGATTCTAATTTGTCTAATTTGTTGGCATATAACAGTTCATAGTGCAATTTTATGATTTCTTTTTTGTATCTCTGTGGTATTTGTTGTTATCACTCCTTTTGCATTTCTTATTTAGTTTATTTGGGTCCTCTCTCTTTTCTTCATGATGAGCCTGGCTAAAATTTTATCAATTTTCTTTTTTTTTCAGAAAACCCACTTTGGCTTCATTTATCTTTTATTTTTGGTCTCTGTTTCGTTTCCTCTCTAATATTTATTATTTCCTTCCTTCTGCTGACTTTGGTTTTGCTGTTCTTTTTATAATTCCTTTATAAGGTAGGTTAGGTTGTTTATTTGAGATTGTCCTTGTTTCTTGAGGAAGGCCCGTATCACTATAAACTTTGGTCTTAGAACTGCTTTGGCTGCATGCCATAGATTTTGGAAAGTTGTGTTTCCATTTTCATTTGTCTATTTTTTTTAGGGACAAAGGTGGGGTTTGTTTTTGTTATAAAACAAAAAAAAAAAAACTAAGGAATCTTAACAAAGAAGGAAATATTTCATTCAGAGAATAGACACCAGGATACAAAATATTTCTGTAGGAATTTTCTGATTTCCTCTTTGATTTCTTCACAAACTCATTGCACTTTAGTAGTATGTTATTTAATCTCCACATCCTATGCTTTTCTTAATTTTCTTTCTGTAATTTATTTCTAGTTTCATACCACTGTGGTTAGAAAAAATGTTTGATACAATTTCTATCCTTTTTAATTTGCTGAGACTTGTTTTGTGGCCTAGCATGTGATGTGTCATATTCTGCTGTTTTTGGATGTAAAGTCCTGTAGATATCTATTAAGTTCTACTGGTCTCTTGTGTCATTTAAGATCACTGTTGCCTTATTAATTTTCTGTCTGGATCATCTGTCCATTGATGACAATAAGGGACTTTTTAAGTTTTAAAACTTAAAGTCCCCACTATTATTGTATTCTTGTCAATTTCTCCCTTTATGTCTGTTAATATTTGGTTTATATATTTGGGTGCCTCTGTATTGAGTGCATATATGTTAATGACTATTATATCCTCTTCTTGTGTTGATCCCTTTATCATTATATAACACCCATCTTTGCCTTCTGTATAGACTCTGTTTTAAAGTATATATACATTTTGTATTTGAGTATTGCTAACCCTACTTTATTTTCATTTCCGTTTGCATGAAATATATTTTTACATCTCTTCACTTTCAGTCTCTCTGTGTTTTTAGCTCTGAAGTTAGTCTCTTGTAGGCAGCATATTGAAGGGTCTTGTATTTATAAAGAATCAGTAAACTTCTGTCTTTTGATTGGAGCATTTAGTCCATTGACAGCGATTGTCAGTTTATTACTTGTTTTCCAGTTTATTACTGTCATTACTATTATTTTATTACTTGCTTTCCAGTTGATTTTTTGGTTCTTTTCTATTCATTTCTTCTTCTCTTTTTCTTCCCCTGTGGTTCAAAGATTTTCTTTAGTAGTATGCTTCAGTTCCTTTCTTTTTGTTTTTTTTTTGTGTATCAATTGTAGCTTCTTGATTTGTGGTTACCATGGGGTTCATATATGTTGAACTATGATTATATCTACTTGTTTTAAGCTTGTAGTAATTTAAGTTCAAACACATTCTAAGAGATCTACATTTCTACAGCCTTGCAGAACATTTTGTGTTTTGATGTCATATTTTACATTGTCATGTTTATCCTTTTAATGTGTTTTGTATTTATAGTTGCTGTTACAACTTTTTGTACTTATTCTATACACTTTCTTATTTAAGTGCTTGACCCTCAGACCTTACTATATATGTGCTTTTCCTAGTTGGATTTTCCCTATTGTATAGTTTCTTATTTCTTTTTAACTTAGAGAAGGCCTTTCAACATTTTTAGGGTACATCTAGTATTGAATTCTTTTATTTTTATTAATTTTTGCTTGTATCAGAAGTTCTTTATCTCTGTTGTAAATGATAATATTGCTGCATAAAGTATCCTACATTGCAGGTGTTTCCTTTCAGTACATTAAATATATAATGCCACACCCTTCTGAACTGCAGTTTCTGCAGAGAAATCACGTGAGAGCATTATGAGGATTCCCTTGTATACAACTGTTTTTCTCATGCTGCCTTTAGAGGTCTCTTGTTAAGTTTAACTTTTGCAATTTTAATTTTGTAATGTCTTTGTGTGGGTCTGTTTGGGTTCATCTGTTTTTTAAAATTTTTATTGTAGTATAATTGATTTACAATGTTCTGTTAATTTCAGGTGTACAACAAAGTGAATTTGTTATACATATACATATATCCACTCTTCTTTATATTCTTTTCCCATATAGGTCATTACAGAGTATTAAGTAGAGTTCCCTGTGCTATACAGTAGGTTATTATCAGTTATCTATTTTATATATTGTAGTGTATATATGTCAATCCCAACCTCCCAATTTATCTCCCACACACAATCCCCTGGTAATCATGTTTGTTTTCTACATCTGTGACTCTACTTCTGTTTTGTAAATAAGTTTGTTTGTACCCTTTTGTAGATTCCACATTTCAGTGATATCATATGATACTTGTCTCTCTGTATGTGATTTACTTCACTCAGTATGACAATCTCTCAGTCCATCCATATTGCTGCAAATGGCATTATTTTGTTCTTTGCTATAGCTGAGTAATATTCCATTGTGTATATGTATCACATCTTTTTCATCTCTTCCTCTGTTGATGGGCATTTAGCTTGCTTCCATGTCCTGGCTATTGTAAATAGTGCTGCAATGAACATTGGGGTGCATGGATCTTTTCAAACTACAGTTTTCTCTGGATATATGCCCAGGAGTGGCATTGCTGGGTCATATTGTAGTTCTATTTTTAGTTTTTAAGGAGTCTCCATACTGTTCTCCACTATGCATATTGGTACCTAATAGCTGTACCAAATTACATACCCACTAACAGTGCAGGAGGGTTTCCATTTCTCCACACCCTCTACAGCATTTTTTATTTGTATATTTTGATGATGGCCATTCTGACTAGTGGGAGGTGATACCTCATTGTAGTTTTGATTTGCATTTCTCTAATAATTAGTGGCATTGGTGTCTTTTCATGTGTTTTTTGGCCATCTGTATGTCTTCTTTGGAGAAATGTCTGTTTACACCTTCTTCCCTTTTTTTTTTAATAACTTTTATTGAGATACAGTTAACATAAAATAAACTGCATATATTTAGAGCATACAATTTGGTACCCCAGTCTCCCAATTCATTCCCCCTCCAACTCTCCTCACTTTCCCCAGTTGGTGTCCATGTGTTTGTTCTCTACATCTGTGTCTCTATTTCCGCCTTGCAAACTGGTTGATTTGTACCATTTTGCTATAGTCTGCATACATGTGTTAATATACGGTATTTGTTGTTCTCTTTCTAACTCACTTCACTCTGCATGACAGTCTCCAAGTCCATCCATGTCTCTAGAAATGTCCAAGTTTCCTTGCTTTTTACAGCTGAGTAATATTCCATTGTATATATGTACCACATCTTCTTTGCCCATTCATCTGTTGATGGACATTTATGTTGCTTCCATGTCCTGGCTATTGTAAATAGTGCTGCAATGAACATTGGAGTGCATGTGTCTTTCTGAATTATGGTGTTCTCTAGGTATATGCCCAGCAGTGGGATTGCTGGGTCATATGGAACTCTATTTTTAGTTTTGCAAGGAACCTCCATAGTGTTCTCCATAGTGGCTGTATCAATTTACATTCCCATCAACAGTGCAAAAGTGTTCCCTTTTCTCTACACCCTCTCCAGCATTTATTGTTTGTAGATTTTCTGAGGATGCCCATTCTCACCGGTGTAAGGTGATACCTCATTGTCATTTTGATTTGCATTTCTCTAATAACTAGTGATGTTGAGTAGCTTTTCATGTGTCTCTTGGTCTTCCATATGTCATTTTTGGAGGAATGCCTATCTAGGTCTTCTGCCCATTTTTTGATTGGGTTGTTTGTTTGTTTGATATTGAGCTGGATGAACTGTTTATATATTTTGGAGATTAATCTTGTGTCTGTTGATTCGTTTGCAAATATTTTCTCCCATTCTGAGGGTTGTCTTTTCATCTTGCTTATACTTTCCTTTGCTGTGCAGAAGCTTTGAAGTTTCATTAGGTCTCACACATTTATTTTTGGTTTTATTTCCATAACTCTAGGAGGTGGATCAAAAAAGATCTTGCTGTGATTTACATCAAAGAGTGTTCTTCCTATGTTTTCCTCTAGCAGTTTTATAGTGTCTGGCCTTACATGTAGGTCTTTAATCCATTTGGAGTTTATTTTTGTGTATGGTGTTAGGGAGTGTCCTAATCTCATTCTTTTACATGTAGCTGTCCAGTTTTCCCAGTACCACTTATTGAAGAGGCTGCCTTTTCTCCATTGTATATCCTTGGCTCCTTTGTCATAGATTAGTTGACCATAGTTGATCTCTGGGCTTTCTATCCTGTTCCATTGATCTATATTTCTGTTTTGGTGCCAGTATCATACTGTCTTGATCACTGTAGCCTTTTAGTATAGTTTGAAGTCAGGAAGCCTGATTCCACCAACTCTGTCTTTCCTTCTCAAGATTGCTTTGGCTATTCAGGGTTTTTTGCTTTTCCATACAAATCATAAAATGTCTTGTTCTAGTTCTGTGAAAAATGCTATTGGTAATTTGATGGGGATTGCATTGAATCTGTAAATTGCTTTGGGTAGCATAGTCATTTTCACAATGTTGATTCTTCCAATCCAAGAACATGGTATGTCTCTCCATCTGTTTGTATCATCTTTGATTTCTTTCATTAGTGTCTTATAGTTTTCTGAGTACAGGTCTTTTACCTCCTTGGTTAGGTTTATTCCTAGGTATTTTATTATTTTTAATGCAATGGTGAATGGGCTTGTTTCCTTAATTTCTCTTTCTGATCTTTCATTGTTAGTGTATAGAAATGCAAGAGATTTCTGTGTGTTAATTTTGTAGCCTGCAAAATTAACCAAATTCATTGAAATGTCTATTTACATCTTCTGCCCATTTTTTGATTTTTTTTTATATTGTGCTACCTGAGCTGTTTGTATATTTTGGAGATTAATTCCTTGTTGCTTGCTTCATTTGAAAATATTTTCTCCCATTCTGAGGGTTTTCTTTCATTTTATTTATGGATTCCTTTGATGTGAACAGCTTTTACTTTTAATTAGATCCCGTTTCTTTATTTTTGTTTTTATTTTGCTTTGATTTTATTTTTGTGTATGGTGTTAGGGAAGCTTCTAATTTCATTCTTTTACATGTAGCTTTTTAGTTTTCCCAGCATCACTTGTTTTTTCTATTTTTCTTTTTTATTGAGATTTAATCCTAAATATTTTCTGACATCTGTGATATGAGTGCATTTTATTTTTGTAGCTAACTTCTTCTACATTTTTAATTCTGGTAAAATACACAACATAAATCTATCTTAGTCCCTTTTTAGTACAAAGTTCAGTAGTATTAAGTATATTGATAATGTGCTACCATAATCTCCATCCATTTCCAGAATTCACCTTGTAAAACTGAAGTTCTATACCCAATAAAAAATATTCTCCATTTGTAATTAGTTTTTTGTTTTCTTTTTTCTTTGGCTGTGTTGGGTCTTTGCTGCTGTGAGTGGGCTTTCTCTAATTGTGGAGAGTGGGAGCTACTCTACATTTTGGTGTGTGGGATTCTCAGTGCAGTGGTTTCTCTTATTGTGGAGCATAGGCTCTAGGCACATGAGCTTCAGCAGCTGCAGCACATGGGCTCAGTAGCTGCGACACATGGGCCCCAGAGCACACGGACTTCAGTAGTTGTTGTGGGCAGGCCCCAGCACCACTTATTGAAGAGACTGTTTTTTCTCCATTGTATATTCCTGCCTCCTTTGTTATATATTAATTTAACATAGGGTTGTGGGTTTATCTCTGTGCTTTCTGTCCTGTTCCATTGATCTATATTTCTGTTTTTGTGCCAGTACCATATTGTCTTGATTACTGTAGTTTTGTAGTATAGTCTGATATCAGGGAGCCTGATTCCTTCAGTTCCATTTTTATTTATCAAGATTGCTTTGACTATTCAGGGGTTTTTGTGTCTTCATACAAATTGTAAATTTTTTGTTCTAATTCTGTGAAAAATGCCACCTGTAATTTGATAGGCATCATATTGAATCTGTAGATTGCTTTGGGTACTATAGTCATTTTCACAATATTGATTCTTCCAATTCAAGATCATGGTATATATCTCTCTGTGTCACTTTGATTTATTTCATCAGTATCTTATAATTTTCTGAGCATAGGTCTCTTGGCTCCCTTAGGTAGATTTATTCCTAGATATTTTATTCTTTTTGTTGCAATGGTAGATGGAATTATTTTCTTATTTCTCCTTCTGATATTTCCTTTTCAGTGTATAGGAATGCAAGTGATTTCTGCATTTTAAATTTGTATCCTGCAACTTTACCAAGTTCATTGATGAGCCCTAGTAGTTTTCTTGTAGTGTCTTGAGGATTTTCTGTGTAAAGTATCATGTCATCTGCAAACAGTGACAGTTTTGCTTCTTTTTTTTCCATTTTTGATTTTTTTATTTCTTTTTCTTCTCTGATTGCCATGGCTAGGACTTCCTAAACTGTGTTGAATAATAGTGGTAAGAGTGGAAATCCTTGTCTTGTTCCTGATCTTAGAGGACATGCTTCCAGTTTTTCACCTTTGAGAATGATGTTTGCTGTGGGTTTACTATATTTGGCAGTTATTGTGTTGAGTTAGGTTCCCTCTACGCCTATTTTCTAGAGAGTTTTTTTTTTTTTTTAATCATAAATGGGTGTTGAATTTTGTCCAAAGCTTTTTCTGCAACTATTAAGATGATCATATGGTTTTTATTCTTTAATTTGTTAATATAGTGTATCACATTGGTTGATTTGCATATATTGATGAATCCTTGGATCCCTGGGATAAATCCCACTTGATCATGGCGTATGGTTCTTTCAGTGTGCTGTTGGATTCTGTTTGACAGTATTTTGCTGAGGATTTTCTTGTCTAAGTTCATCAGTGGTATTGGCTTGTAACTTTTTTTTTTTTGGTATCTTTTTCCGGTTTTGGTATCAGGGTGATGGTGGTCTCATAGAATGATCTTGGGAGTGTTCCTTCCTCTACAATTTTTTTAGAAGAGTTCGAGGATAGGTGTTAGTTCTTCTCAATATGTTTGATAGAACTTGCCCATGAAGCCATCTTGCCTTGGACTTTTCTTTTTTGTTGAAAGATTTTTAATCACAGTTTCAATTTCATTACTTGTGATTGGTCTGTTCATATTTTCTATTTCTTCCTGATTCAGTCTTGGAAGTTTGTACCTTTCTAAGAATTTGTCCATTTCTTTAGGTTGTCCATTATATTGGCATAAAGTTGCTTGCAGTAGCCTGTTATGATCCTTTGCACTTCTGTGGTATCTGTTGTGATTCTCTTTTTTCATTTCTAATTTTATTGATTTGAGTCCTCTCCATTTTTTTCTTGATGAGTCTGGCTAAAGCTTTATCAATTTTGTTTATCTTCTCAAAGAACCAGCTTTTAATTTCATTGCTCCATTCTATTGTTTTCTTTGTCTCTATTTCAATAACCTCTGATCTGATCACTGACTTCTTTCCTTGTACTAACTCTGGGTTTTTCTTGTTCTTCTTCCTCTAGTTGCTTTAGATGTAAGATTAGGTTGTTTATTTGAGATTTTTGTTTCCTGAGGATTAGAAGGCCCAATGTGTGGCTCAACCCACTTAATCCCCAGGGCAGGTGATATTGCTTTTCCTTTGAGTCCCCTCCCAGGTCAGAGGTCCCTATCTCATCACTTTCCTTTACCAGATTCAAGAGACATACAAAAGATGAGTTAGTAGGACTTTGTATTTTATTGGATGTAGGGGTTAAAGGAGAAGAAATAGTAAAATATAATTATAAGATTTTGGAGTGGTTTTTAACAAAAATAGGGCACTAAGCTATGGTAGTTTTTGTTTTCATTTTCGTTTTTGACAAAGGAAAGTTAATGACCTTTGTTACCTGAATGTCTGTGGAAGTTTTATCCAAATTGAAGTGAATTAAAATATCCTTACTAAAGCTTTTCAAGTCATCTTGATAGGTGTAATGGTTGAAGCAGTGAAGTAGCTGTCAAATTTATACTTTGTTGTTTACAAATATTTAAGCATATGTGAATTAAAAAAATACCTAGAGAGTTTGTTTTTTTGATGTTGAATTATACAAGCTGTTTATGTATGTTTATGTATGTTGGACCCCTTATTGATTATATCATTTGCAAACTTTTTTTTTCCCATTCCATAGGTTGTTTTTTTGTTTTGTCAGTGGTTTCCTTTGCTGTGCAAAATCTTTTAGTTTAATTAGGTCCCGTCTTTTTTTGCTTTTATTTCCTTTGCTTTAAGAGAGAGATCAAATAAAGACATGTCAAAGAGTGTTCTGCTTATGTTATCTTTTAGGAGTCTTATTGTTTCAGGTCTTATATTTTGGTCTTTAACTCATTTTGAGTTCATTTTTTGTATATGGTGTGAGGAAATGTTCTAATCTCATTGTTTTCCATGTAGCTGTCCAGTTTTCCAGCACCATTTATTGCAGAGACTGTCTTATCTTCATTGTATATTCTTGCCTTATTTGTTGTATGTTAATTGACCATAAGTGCATGAGTTTATTTCTGGGCTCCCTATTCTGTTTCATTGATCTGTGTGTCTGTTTTTGTGTGAGTATCATAATGTTTTGATTACTGTAGCTTTGCAGTATAGTCTGAAATCAGGGAGTGTGATTCCTCCAGCTCACCTCTTCTTTCTCAAGATTGTTTTGGTAATTAAAAAATGGGAAGAAGACCTGATAGACATTTTTCCAAAGAGGGAATGCAGATGGCCAACAGGCACATAAAAAGATGCTCAACATTGCTAATCATCAGGGAAATGCAAATCAAAAGCATGATGAGATATCACCTCACACCTGTCAGAATGACTATTATCAAAATGAACACAAATAACAAATGTTGCTCAGGATGTGGAGAAAGGGGAACCTTCTTACACTTTTGGTGGGAATGTAAATTGGTGCAGCCACTGTGGAAACTAGTATGGAGGTTTCTCAAAAAACTAAAAATAGAACTATTACATAACCCAGTAATTCCACTCCTGGGTACATATCCAAAAAAAAAAAACAAAAACATAAATTATAAAAGATACATGCATCCCCAATATTAATAGCAGCATTATCTATATTTGCCAAGATTTGGAAGCAACCTAAGTGTCCATCAACAGATGAAAGGATGAGGAAGATGTGGTACATATATATACAATGGAATACTACTCAACCATAAAAATGAATGAAATTTTACCATTAGCAGCAACAAGTGTGGACTTGAAGGGTAATATGCTAAGTGAAATAAGGCAGAGGAAGACAAATACTGTATGATATCACATACATGGAATCTGAAAAATACAATGCACTATTGAATGTAATAAAAATGAAGCCGATTCACAGATATAGAGAACAAACTAGTTGTTAGCAATGGGGAGAGGGAAGGGAGGTAAAATAATACATTTACTTATAAATAAACAAACAAATGAACAAATAAATAAATAAATAAAACACCTGGAGAAATTTCTTAAATGAAGGCTCTATTTGTCCTATTTCTTCCATTATAACTGTCTCTAAGTCTTTTTTTTCTCCCTTTAGCAAATCCAGAATCTGGATATTTCTCTTACTGCATGCTCACACCTGAATTAAAATGCATAGACCCAATGTTTTAGGCACTTAGTACTGAATTTAATGCTAGATGTCAGCTTATTCTTTAACAAACACATGACATGATATTGCTCACTGGTTAATATTTGGAGGTAAACATATACAGCACATTATGGAAATAATGCCCTTTAACTCTGTAATGTGACTTTAATGTAATTTTAGACTTCATTTCAGAGAGACTAGCATGAAGGATATGTTTGGTCAAAAGAACTAAGAATCCATCAAGTTATCTTGAGAGATAGCAGATTATTCTAACTATGCATAGATACCTCTGCTTTGACACAATGACCAAGAAGAATATCTAATATTGTTCAGATATTCGAAAAGCCAAATTCTGCATGGTTAAGGCTTAATAGACTTAGACTGTTTCTTTGTCTACTATATATGATTTATCAGTGTTATTAGATTGCTAATTTTCAATGTTATCAAATACATTAAACTTTAAAACTGCATTGTACAAATATCATCTTTCCTTGATAACCATCTTACATAACTCTCTAATCTCTTCAATCCCAAAGACGGAATTTTATAGTGGGAGAAGAACACCAGCGTGGCCTATAGAGAGATCAGATTTTCCCTATTATGTATTTTTGATTTTATGACTTGGAGTAATACTAGTTAAATACATGATAAATAAATGTATATAAACATTTTACCTCATATATCATAGTCTTTTCATTCATGTGTTTTCTTCAGTAGCAATCAAATCCTGAATTAAAAAGAGGATTGAAATTTCTTTTGAGCTATCCATTTGGGAAATTAAGGGACTGAAGGAGATGAAGGAGACTCTCAATAATCAGAGATATAAGTAGTTCATGCCTATTTTTTTTTAATTTATTGAATGTATTTCTTTTTTAAAAATTAATTAATTAATTATTTTTTTTTGGCTGTGTTGGGTCTTTTTTGCTGTGCATGGGCTTTCTTTAGTTGTGGTGAGTTGGGGGATACTCTTCGTTGTGGTGTGTGGGCTCCTCATTACCATGGCTTCTCTTGTTGTGGAGGTCAGGCTCTAGGTGCCTGGGCTTCAGTAGTTGCACCACGTGGGCTCAATAGTTGTGGTTCACAGGCTTAGTTGCTCTGTGGCATGTGGGATCTTCCTGGAGCAGGGCTCAAACCCATGTCCCCTGCATTGGCAGGCAGATTCTTAACCACTGTGCCACCTAGGAAGTCCCAGTAGTTCATCTCTTGTAGCAAATATGTAAAGAAGTCAAAATATACACTACCCTAAAATGTGTTTATGTGTGAGCAAGAAATGGTGCAGTAAGGTCAGAGCTGATGAGAAAAAGCTGGCTCTTCTGAGTTGTGGCTGCTCCCACTGACTCACATTTTCTGAGCATTACTGCTTATGGAGGCTAATTATCACTTAACTAGTTACCAAATATGCTTAGAGTAACAGCTAATCTAACACTTTCACTTCAAACATTTTTATTTAATATCAAACTTTATCTGTTCCATATGTCTAGTCAAACATGAACACAATTGTCTGAAGAAAGAAATGGATATATTCATAATTATATATTTTTAATCTTGCAATATTCTTAGAAATCATTTTAAAGGGGCTAAAAGAGTTCATAAAATTACCCTCAATTTATGTTTACATTTGGTAAAATGAGACAAATGACACTATCAATAGCTAACCTTATAGACTTGAAAATGGGAAAATAACCATAAAACTCAAACTTAATTTATTTGTGGCACTCTAACTTATGAGCTAGGAAGCAGACACTTTGTTATGTATGGTAAAAACAATATTTGAATCAACAAATAAGAAATAAGACCAAGGTAAATTACATGAAAATAAATTAGTTGATTTTATATCTAAAGCTTTCTTAGCTGAAAGACTAGCTCAAATTAAATTACATATTTATATCACCTAATGAAAAGCAAACATTTTCCCTTTAAATTATTTCTTAGAAGATTACACAGAAAAAAACAAAGATTATGAAATTTTAGAACAACTTTAAGCTTTTATAGAAATCAAACTGTTATTTATTTTTCTATACTAGCATGTGAATTTATCAAATATATAATGAAATGTTGTATAAATTAATATGATTTTACTTTAAGGCCTGCTATTTTCTTTGCACTTTAACAATAATTCTGTTTTGTACAAAGTAACAGTTAATAAGTATCAAGTATTTACCTTCTTACAGGCACTAATATTTTTATGTAATACTGTCTCATTGAACCCTCACAGTAACTTTATGATTTAGACACTAATATCCCCATTTCACAGGTAAGTAAACTGAAGTGCAAAGAACTTATGTAATTTAATCGATTACATAGCTAATGCATGAGGAATTATTATGTAAGAAAAATATTTGAAAATTTAAGATACGTATTTAAATTGGAGCCATGTCTTTTGTTGCAAGCGAATTGAGTTTTGGGGAGGCACAACTTTTTTGCCCCTAATTATTAAAAATCTGAATCTTTAAAAATGTTACCATTAACACTACTTGATCTGGGGGTCCATTTTTTGTTTGTTTGTTTTAGAGACTAAACTTTTCCTTTTACACAGACTCTTTCCCATCAGTAATGTCTAAGGAATTGATTGTCTACACCTGTTTCACTTATTGGTAACTATTCACCTCTTTATAAACTATAACATACTGAGATAATTAAATTGAACTCACCATGACTCAATTATTTGGTTTTAATAATAAATGCTTTGTACTTTAAAAACATAGTCATTGGTCAAGAGTTCTGAATTTGGAACCATTTGGAACCAGTAACTTATTAGCCTGTCATGCTTTGTAGGACTTTCTATGGTGGTACTAGTTTCTTTGGAATATACTTCACTTTGTTAGTGTGGATATCATCTTGTTCTGGTGAAAAGGAACCAATTGTTATGCTTACAAGTATGCTCAATTCAAATTAGATAACACATATTCCATTTTGTGTATGACAAGTTTACAAACCATAGTTACCAAAGGCTTCTTCCAGGAGGATTTCTACTCAAGTGGAGAGAGCATTAATCACAGTGAGGAGGAGAAGCCCTTAGAGTAAATCAAATGAAAAGTTCACTTAAAGCTCTTCACCTTCTAAGAGCAGAATCTCAGGGATAGTATTTCTTCCAATTGCTTTAAGCAATTTCCCAGTAGATGTAATGCACTGAAATACATTTCATTTCTTTTCAAGTCACCTTTAATTTTCTAAAAAACACTATTGAAATGTCTAGATTTTTCATTGTAAGCATTTGCTTTCTGGGAACCAAAAAAGTAACATCCTAAGAGTTTTTAGAAAAAGTGGGATTTATGCATCACACATGATGCTTTTCCTCTTCCCTGTTTTAACTATAAACACAGCACACATAGTATCTACGTTCATATCACAGTTATAAACGTGTCTTCTTTGTTACTCATATTTTACTTAATCTTATGTGAAGTTTTAGACTGTTTGAACCCAACTCTATAACTAAGGCACCTTTTATTTTTTTTTAAATTTTATTTTAGTTTTTTTTAGATTATCATGCTATCCCCTACTTACCACCCTGGGCCTGGCCTCTTTCTCCCAACTTCTTACAATCTCATATTTAAGAAACTTCTCTGCCCTAGTGGAAGTAGTCTGAAGCCAAGAGTCCATAAATGTTGGTACTAGTTCTGGCTTTATTACTGGTCTTTAGTTTTGCCATCTGAAAAATGTGTGCCTAGTTCACAGTGTGTAGTTATGGTGGTTGTTTTTTTGAGAAAGCTGCAGGTGGCAGTTAATGGATTTCACAGATATGAAGTGGAGATTTTATTACTTAAATTCTATTTTGGAGGCTGGGAATATTTGGAAATTGCTTTTATTTGAATAATCAGTCTTAAAAAGCTTACAGTGGATTAAAAGTTCTAAGACTCAGGGAAAGCCTTACTCTTGCTTAGTGTCTGTCTGTTTCTCTCTCTCCAACTCACTCCCTCTCATTTTTTAACTTGAACTACAGTTGATTTACAATACTGTGTTAGTTTCAGATGTATAACATATTGATTCAGTGTTTTTTTAAATTATATTTCATTATAGGTTATTAGAGGACAATGGCTATAATTCCCTGTTCTATAAAGTATATCCTTCTTCCTTATCCATTTATATATAGTAGCTTGTATCTGTTGATCCCATACACCTAATGTGTCCCTCCTTCATTCCCTCTCCCCATTGGTAAACACTAACTTGTTCTTTTTATCTGTGAGTCTGTTTCTGTTTTGCACATACATTCGTGTTATTTTTTGGATTCCATATATGTGGGAAAACATTCAGAAGCCTTTCTGAAACCTTGAAAATGTTACTAAAAGTAAGTAAAGTATGTGGGCCGAGCAACATGATGCAGGATGTCCTGCTTGAGCAGCGGAGGAACTAAAGGTGCTGGGCATGGAGGCCACGGGGGCATAGGCTACTGTGGAAACAGAAAATTGACCCTCTCTGGGGGCACAGCCCCTTTCTCACTTGCATACCTCATATCACCCTGTTTGGCCCTGGAGGATGGCTGGTTAGCCAGAGATGGGTAAGATTCCTCAGGGGAGGAACAACCTAAGACAGGAACATTCGCAGAGGGGCCAACAGGGGTGGGGCACAGACCTTTAATCCTTTTGAGAGAGGTCTCATGCCCCCAGGGCTGCTTTGATCTCCATGCCCAGCTCAAATTCATGCCCAGCTCAAATCCACACCCAGCTCAAATCAGGACCCAGAAGGCAAAGATCATTGCCCCCAGTCATGTGAGGCCTTTGTTTGTTTACTTCAAAGATAACCTTGTTTGTGGGACTAAACTGGGAGTGTTAGGCCCTTAGGCTATGCCAAAAACTCAATAAAAGCAATGTGGGATCAATCAGCAAGGCTCTTGATCCTAGAGGTCTTGAGTCCCCTGGTCCCATCTTTCTCTTAAATCTGTGTCTGTGTTTTCTTTAAGCTTGTGGCACCAGTCACTCACCTCAAGTTGCAGAGCTGATCTTGGCATACATATAAGCAATATCATGTAGTATTTGTCTTTCTCTGTATGACTTATTTCACTAAGCATAATAATTGTTAGGTATGTCCAACCATGTTTCTGCAAATGACAGTATTTCATTTTTTAATAGCTAAGTAATATATATATATATATATATTATATCTATATCTCTATATTATATTATATCTATCACATATTCTTAACCCAGTTGTCTGCTGCTGCACAGTTGGGTCACTTTCACATCTTGGCTGTCATAAATAGTGGTGCTATGAATATTGTGGTTCATGTATCTTTTTGAATTAGTGTTTTTGTTTTTCCAGATATATAACCAGCAGTGGAATTGATGGATCAATTTTATTTTCAGTTTTTTGAGGAAACTTCATAGTGTTTTCCATAGCTGTTGAACCAATATACATTCACAACAACAGTGCACAAGGGATCCCTTGTCTCCACATTCTCTCCAACATTTGTATTTGTAGACTTTTTGATGATAGCTATCCTGACTGGTGTGAGGTGATGTCTCACTGTGGTTTCGATTTACATTTCTCTAATAATTAGCGATATTGAGCACCCTTTCTTGTGCCTGTTTCCATATTCTTAGGAAAAATGTCTATACATGTTCTCTGTTTATTTTTTGATTGGATTATTTCTTTTTTTAATATTGAGTTGTATGAGCTATTTCTATATTTTGAATATTATTAACCTCTTTTCAGTCATAGGTTTGGCAAATATTTTCTCCCATTCGTAGATAGTCTTTCTGTTCTGTTAGTGATTTGTTTTACTGTGCAAACACTTTTAGATTAAATTAGGTACCATTTATTTATTTTTGCTCATTTCTTTTGCATTGGGAGACAGATCAAAAAAATATTTCTATGACTTATGTCAAATAATGATAGCCAATGTTCTCTTCCAGGAACTTTTGGTTTCAGGTCTTATATTTAGGTCTTTAATCCATTTTTAGTTTATTTTTGCATACAGTGTGAGGAAGTGTTCAAATCTCATTGGTTTACATGTAGCTCTTCAGTTTTCTTAGAACCACATCCCTTCTCCATTGTATAATCTTTCTTCCTTTGTCATAGATTACTTGATCATGTGTGTGTTTATTTCTGGGCTCTGTATTTAGTTCCATTGATCTATGTGTCTGTTTTTGTGGCAGTACCATGCTGGGTTTTTTTTTTTTTTTTAATTTTTATTGGAGCATAGTTGATTTACAATGTTGTGTTAGTTTCAGGTGTACAGCAAAGTAAATCAGTTATACATATACATATTTCTACTCTTTTTTTAGATTTTTGTCCCATATAGGCCATTACAGAGTACTGAGTATAGTTCCCTGTGCTATACAGTAGGTTCTTATCAGTTATCTTTTTTTATATATGGTAGTGTGTATTGGTCAATCCCAATCTCCCAATTTATTCCTCCCCTCTCATGGTGTTTTGATTACTGTAGCTTTATAGTATATTTTATTTTATTTTTTATTAAAGTATAGTTGATTTACAACGTTGTGTTAATTACCACTGTACATCAAAGTGATTCAGTTATACATATATATCCTTTTAAAAACATTCCTTTACATTAAGGTTTATCATAGGCTACTGAATATAGTTCTCTGTGTTATACAGTAGAACCTTGTTGCTTATCCATTCTGTATATAAAAGCCTACATCTGCTAACCCGAAACTGCCACTCCATCCCTCCCCCAATTACCTTCCTCTTGGCAACCACGAGTCTGTTCTCTATGTGCATGATTCTGTTTCTGTTTCATAGATAGGTTCATTTGTGTCATATTTCAGATTCCATGTGTAAGTGATATCATATGGTATTTGCCTTTCTCTTTCTGAAGTACTTAACTTAGTATGATAATCTCTGGTTGCATCCATGTTGCTGCAAATAGTATCATTTTGTTCTTTGTTATCACCGAGTAGTATTATATTGTACATATATACCATATCTTCTTTATCCATTCCTATGTTGATGGACATTTAGGTTGTTTCCATGTCTTGGCTATTGTGAATAGTGTTGCTATGAACATAGGTGTGTATGTATCGTTTTGAATTACAGTTTTGTCCAGATATATGCCTAGGAGTGGGATTGCTGGATCATATGGTAATTCTATTTTTAGTTTTCTGAGGAACCACCATACTGTTTTCCATAGTGTCTGTACCAACTTACATTCTCACCAACAGTGTAGGAGGGTTGTCTTTTCTCCACCTCCTCTCCAGAATTTATTTTTAGACATTTTAGTGATGGATATTCTAACTAGTATGAGGTGGTACCTCAATGTAGTTTTCTGATTTGCATTTCTCCAATAATTAGTGACATTGAACATCTTTTCATGACCTACTTGCCATGTATGTCTCCTTTGAAGAAATGTCTTTTGCCCATTTTTGGATAGGATTATTTTTGTTGTTGTTGAATTGTATGAGCTGTTTATATATGAGGGTGAGTCAAAAATTATCAGCACGCTGGCTGCAGAATTTATTTTAATTAACTTTTAAAAAAGACAAATACATCATTTTCAACATAATCTCCTTGCTTTTTAATACACTTTGTCCATCTGTCAGCAAGCTTTTTTATTCCCTCATTAAAAAAAAAGTTTTAGGCTGAGCTGTGAACCATGAATGCACCACTGTGTTTACTTCTTCATCAAAGTGAATCTTCATCCTCCTAGGGCTGTTTTCAGGCGACCAAACAGGTGAAAGTCTGATGGAGTAACATCAGGACAATAGGGAGGATGCTTTAACACCTTGAAATGAAATAATTCATGACAGACTTAGGTTTCAAAAAGTTTGTGCAAGATGGGTACCAAAAAACGCATGGAAGAGCATAAACAGAAGCGTTTGGATATCTGCAAACAAAATTTGGACCAACACCCTAAGGAAGGTGAAAATTCCTTAAAGAGAATCATTACTGGTGACGAGACATGGATTCATCACTATGAGCCTGAGAGTAAATGGCAGAGTGTGAAATGGAAACATCCTCAATCGCTGACCAAAAAAAAAGTTCAAAAGTCAACCATCAGCTGGAAAATTGACGCTTACAATTTTCTGGGATTCTCAAGAGCCAGTATTGGAACATTAGCAGGAAAAATCTTCAAAAATCAACAGTGCTCATTACAGTGAGATCCTTATTGAAGAGGTGAAGCCTAAATTTTGGATTAAACACAGAGGACTGCTATCCAAGGGCACTGTGATCTTGCATGACAATGCATGTCTGCACATTTCTGTCCACACTGTGGACACTCATATTTTTCAAATTAAGCCCTTGTCAGTCACATCATTTACAAATATTTTCTCTCATTCTGTAGGTTGTCTTTTCCTTTTGTTTATGGTTTTCTTTGCTGTGCAAAAACTTGCAAGTTTCATTAGGTCCCATTTGTTTATTTTTGTTCTTATTTCTATTGCCTTGAGAGACTGACCTAAGAAAACATTTGTCAAAGAATTTTTTTTTTCTCTTCTAGGAGTTTTATGGTGTCATGTCTTATGTTTAAGTCTGTAAGCCATTTTGAGTTTATTTTTGTCTATAGTGAGAGGGTGTGTTCTAACTTCATTGATTTACATGTGGCTGTCCAACTTTACCAACACCACTTGCTGAAGAGAATGTCTTTTTCCCATTGTAGGTTCTTGCTTCCTTTGTTGGAGATTAATTGACTGTAGTTGGATGGGTTTATTTCTGGGCTCTTTATTCTGTTCCATTGGACCATATGTCTGTTTTTGTGCCAATACCACATTGTTTTGGTTACTGTAGCTTTATAGTATTGTCTGAAGTCTGGGATAGTTATGCCTCCTGCTTTATTCTCTCTCTCTCTCTCTCTCATTTTTTTTATTCAGGATTACTTTGGTGATTCTGGATCTCTTATGGTTCCATATGAATTTTAGGATCATTTATTTTAATTCTGTGAAAAATGTCATGGGTAATTTGATAGGGATCATGTTAAATCTGTAGATTGCTTTGAGTAGTATGGCCATTTAAACAATATTAATTCTTCCAATCCAAGATCATGGAATATCTTTCCATTTCTTTGAATCATCTTCAATTTATTTTATTAATGTTTTATAGTTCTCAGTGTATACATTTTTCTCCTCCTTAGTAAGTTTTTTTTCCTAAGTATTTTATTTTTGAGGGTGTGATTTTTAAAATTAAGTATTTTAGTTTTGTGAGTGTATTTTCTTTTTTGGTGCGTGATTTTGAAAGGTATTGTTTTATTACATTCCCTTTCTGATACTGTCAGTATAAAGAAATGCAACCACTTTCTCTACGTTAGTATTGTATCTTGCTACCTTGCTGAATTTGTTTATCAGTGCTAGTACTTTTTGTGTGTAATGTTTAGGGTTCTCTATGTATAGTATCATATCATCTGCATATAATGACAATTTTGTCTCCTTCTTTCCAACTGGATTCCTTTCCTTTCTTTTTCTTGTCTGCATGCCGTGGCTATGACTTCCAACACTATATTGAATAGAAGAGTTGAGAGTGTGTATCCTTGTCTTGTTCCATACTTTTATAGATTTATAGTATAATCTGAAATCTGGGAGTGTTATACCTTCAGCTTTATTCATTTTTCCCAAGATTGCTTTCACAATTTGGGGCCTTTTTGATTTCGTATGAATTTTATGATTATTTATTCTAGTTCTGTGAAAAATAAGTATTTTGATAGGAATTGCATTACATCTGTAGATTATTTTGTTTAGAATGGCCATTTTTAAAATATTAACTCTTCCAATCCAAGGACACAGTTTATCTTCTTCTTTCTTTGTATCATTACCAATTTTCTTCATTAATATTTCATAGTTTCAGAGTGCAAGCCTTGCAGCTGCTTGGTTAAATTTATTCCTAGGTATTTTATTCTTTCTGATGCATTTTTAATTAGGATTGTTTTCTTTTACTTTCTCTATCTGATAGTTTATTATTAGTGTATAGAAAAGCAACATATTCCTGTATATGAATCTTGTATCCAGCAAATTAACGGAATTCATGTATTAGTTCTAATAGTTTTTAGGTAGAGACTTTCTGGTTTCTCTAATAAAAGTATCATTTCTTATACAAATAATTATAGTTTTACATTTTCCCTTCCAATTTGGATGCCTCTTATTTCTCTTTCTTTTCTGATTTCTGTGGCCAGGACTTCCAATACTATGTTATATAGAAGTGGTGAGAATGGGCACCCTTGTCTTATTGCTGAATTTAGAGAAAAGTCTTTCAGCTTTTCACCATTCAGTATGATATTAGCTGTGGGTTTGTCATAATGTCCTTTATGATGTTGAGATATGTTCCCTCTATACCCACTTTGATGAGAGTTTTTTATCATAGCTGGGTGATTAATTTTGTCAAATGCTTGTTCAGCTTCTTTTGAGATGACACTTGATTTTTATCCTTCCCTTTTTTAATGTGACATATTTTATTGATAAATTTGTGAATACTGAACCATCCTTGCATCCCTGGAATAAATTTAACTTGATCATGTTGTATGGTCCCTTCTATATATTGTTGGATTCTGTTTGATAATATTTTGCTGAGAACTTTTGAATGTACATTCATCAAAGATTCTGGCCTGTAATTTTCTTTTTCTTTTTTCTTTTTTTGTATTGTCTTTGGTTTTCATATTTGGTGATCTTGTAAAATGAATTTGGATGTGTTTCGTCCCTCATCAATTTTTTGGAGTACTTTTGAAAAGAATAAGTATTAGCTCTCCATTTTTTAATAAGAACTTTTATTGAGATACAGTTAACATACAATAAACTGCATATATTTAGAGTGTACAATTTGTTATCACAATCTCCCAATTTACTCCCTCCAAACGCTCCCTGCTTTCCACACTTGGTGTCCATATGTTTGTTCTTTACATCTGTACCTCTATTTTCACCTTGCAAACTGGTGGATTGGTACCATTTTTCTATATTCCTCATATATGTGTTAATATACGATATTTGTTTTTCTCTTTCTGACTCACTTCACTCTGTATGACAGTCTCTAGGTCCATCCATGTCTCTATAAATGTCTCAGTTTCATTGCTTTTTACAGCTGAGTAATATTCCATTGTATATATGTACCACATCTTTTTTATCCATTCATCTCTTGATGGACATTTAGGTTGCTTCCATGTCCTGGCTATTGTAAATAGTGCTGCAATGAACATTGGAGTGCATGTGCCTTTTTGGATTATGGTTTTCTCTGGGTCTATGCCCAGCAGTGGGATTGCTGGGTCATATGGTAATTTTATTTTTAGTTTTTCAAGGAATCTCCATAGTGTTCTCCATAGTGGCTGTATCAATTTACATTCCCATCAACAGTGCAAGAGCGTTCCCTTTTCTCCACACCCTCTCCAGCATTTACTCTTTGGAGGTTTTCTGATGATGCCCATTCTAACTGGTGTGAGGTGATACCTCATTGTAGTTTTGATTTGCATTTCTCTAATAATTAGTGATGTTGAGCAGCTTTTCATGTGTCTCTTGGCCATCTGTATGTCTTCTTTGGAGAAATGCCCATTTAGGTCCTCTGCCCAATTTTTGAATGGGTTGTTTGTTTATTTGATATTGAGCTGGATGAACTGTTTATATATTTTGGAAATTAATCCTTTGGCTGTTGATTCATTTGCAAATATTTTCTCCCATTCTGAGGGTTGTCTTTTCATCTTGCTTATACTTTCCTTTGCTGTGCAGAAGCTTTGAAGTTTCATTAGGTCTCACACATTTATTTTTGGTTTTATTTCCATCACTCTAGGAGGTGGATCAAAAAAGATCTTGCTGTGATTTACATCAAAGAGTGTTCTTCCTATGTTTTCCTCTAGCAGTTTTATAGTGTCTGGCCTTACATGTAGGTCTTTAATCCATTTGGAGTTTATTTTTGTGTATGGTGTTAGGGAGTGTCCTAATCTCATTCTTTTACATGTAGCTGTCCAGTTTTCCCAGTACCACTTATTGAAGAGGCTGCCTTTTCTCCATTGTATATCCTTGGCTCCTTTGTCATAGATTAGTTGACCATAGTTGATCTCTGGGCTTTCTATCCTGTTCCATTGATCTATATTTCTGTTTTGGTGCCAGTATCATACTGTCTTGATCACTGTAGCCTTTTAGTATAGTTTGAAGTCAGGAAGCCTGATTCCACCAACTCTGCCTTTCCTTCTCAAGATTGCTTTGGCTATTTGGGGTCTTTTGCATTTCCATACATATCGTAAAATTTTTGTTCTAGTTCTGTGAAAAATGCCATTGGTAATTTGATGGGGATTGCATTGAATCTGTAAATTGCTTTGGGTAGTATGGTTATTGTCACAATGTTGATTCTTCCAATCCAAGAACATGGTATATCTCTTATTCTGTTTGTGTCATCCTTGATTTCTTTCATTAGTGTCTTCTAATTTTCTCAGTACAGGACATTTACCTCCTTATTTAGGTTTATTCCTAGGTATTTTATTATTTTTAATGCAATGGTGAATGGGATTGTTTCTTTAATTTTTCTTTCTGCTCTTCCATTGTTAGTGTATAGAAATGCAAGAGATTTCTCTGTGTTAATTTTTTATCCTACAACTTTACCAAATTCATTGATGAGCACAAGTAGTTTTCTGGTGGCATCTTTAGGATTTTCTATGTATAGTACCATGTCATCTGCAAAAAGTGACAGTTTTATTTCTTCTTTTCCAACTTGGATTTATTTATTTATTTATCTTCTCTGATAGCTGTGGCAAAAATTTCTAAAATATGTTGAATAGTAGTGGAGAGAGTAGACATCATTGTCTTATTCCTGATCTTAGAGAGAATGCTTTCAGTTTTTCACCATTGAGAATGATGTTTGCTGTGTGTTTGTTGTATATGCCTTTATTATTTTGAGGTAGTTTCCCCCTATGCCCACTTTCAGGAGAATTTTTATCATAAATGGATGTTGAATGTTGTCAAAAGCTTTTCCTGCATCTTTTGAGATGATTATGTGGTTTTTACCCTTAAATGTGTTAATATGGTGTATCACATTGATTGGTTTGTGTATATTGAAGAATCCTTGCATTTCAGGGATAAACCCCACTTGATCATGGTGTATGATCCTTTTAATGTGTTGTTTGTTTCTGTTGGCTAGTATTTTGTTGAGGATTTTTGCATCTAAATTCATCAGTGATATTGGTCTGTAGTTTTCTTTTTTTGTGACATCTTTGCCTGGTTTTGGTATCAGGGTGATGGTGGCCTCATAAAATGAATTTGGGAGTGTTCCCTTCTCTGCAATTTTTGGAAGAGCTTGAGAAGGATGAGTGTTAACTCTTCTCTAAATGTTTGATAAAATTCATCTGTGAATCTATCTGGTCCTGGACTTTTGTTTGTTGAGAGATTTTTAATCACAGTTTCAATTTCATTACTTGTGATCTGTCTGTTCATATTTTCTATTTCTTCCTGATTCAATCATGGAAGGTTATACATTTCGAAGAATCAGTCCATTTCATCCAGGTTGTCCATTTTATTGGCCTATAGTTACTTGTAGTAGTTTCTTATGGTGCTTTTTATTTCTGCGGTGTCCATTGTAACTTCTCCTGTTTCATTTCTAATTGTATTGATTTGAGTCCTCTCCCTCTTTTTTCTTGATGAGTCTTGCTAGAGGTTTATCAATTTTATTTATGTTTTCAAGGAACCAGCTTTTAATTTTATTGATTTTTGTTATTATATTCTTTGTTGCATTTATTTCTGCTCTGATCTTCATGATTTCTCTCCTTCTACTAACTTTGGGTTTTGTTTGCTCTTCTTTCTCTCGTTTCTTTAAATGTAAGGTTACATTTTTTTATTTGGGATTATTCTTATTTATTGAGGTAGGATTGTACTGCAATAAACTTCATTTTTAGAACTGCTTTTGCTGCATCCCATAGGTTTTGGATCTTTATGTTTTCTCTGTCATTTGTCTCTAGGTATTTTTTTGATATCCTCTTTGATTTCTTCAGTGATCTCTTGGTTACTTAGTAGTGTGTTGTTTAGCCTCCATGTGTTTGTGTTTTTTACAGTTTTTTTCCTGTAATTGATTTCTTTCTTTTTTTTTTTTTTTGCTATTGACATCTTTTTTAAAATTTTTATTTATTTATTTATTATTTTTTGGGGGTACACCAAGTTCAATCATCTGTTTTTATACACATATCCCCATATTCCCTCCCTTCCTTGACTCCCCCCCCTCGAGTCCCCCCCACCCTCCCTGACCCAGTCCTCTAAGGCATCTTCCATCCTCGAGTTGGACTCCCTTTGTTATACAACAACTTCCCACTGACTATCTATTTTACAGTTGGTAGTCTATATATGTCTGTGCTACTCTCTCGCTTCATCTCAGCTTCCCCTTCACCCCCCACCTCTGAGACAAAGCGAGAGACTGTAATTGATTTCTAATCTCATAGTGTTGTAGTCAGAAAAGATGCTTGATATGATTTCAATTTTCTTGAATTTACCAAGGCTTCATTTATGACCCAAAATGTGATCTATCCTGGAGAATTTTCCATTTGCACTTGAGAAGAATGTGTAATCTGCTCTTTCTGTATGGAATGTTCTATAAATATCAAGTAACTCTATTTGATGTTTTGTGGCATTAAAGTTTGTGTTTCCTTATTAATTTTCTGTCTGGATGATCTCTCCATTGATGTAAGTGGGGTGTTAAAGTCCCCCACTATTATTCTGTTACTGTTGATTTCCTCTTTCATAGTTGGGTTGGGCTGGGTGGGAAGAGCTCAGTAAAGTTTTAATCTGATTTGATGTGCAAGCTCAGTAAAATTTTAATCTACTTGTCTGCCAATGGGTGGGGCTGTGTTCCCACCTTGTTGGTTTTTTGTCCTGAGTCTACCCAGCACTGGAACTTACAGGCTCTTTGGTAGGTCTAATGGCAGACTCTGCAAGAGCTCATGACAACGAGCCCTTCCCAGAACCCCTGCTGCCAGTGCCCCTGTCTCTTCAGTGAGCCACAGCTACCTCCCATCTCTGCAAGCACCCTCCAACTCTGGCAGGTAGGTCTGGTTCAGTCTCCTATGGGGTCACTGCTCCTTCCCCCTGGGTCCTGGTGAGCACACTATTTTTTGTGTGCCCTCCAACAGCAGAATCTCTGTTTTCCCCAGTCCTGTGGAGGTCCTGCAATCAAATCCTGCTGGCTTTCAAAGTCTGATTCTCTGGGGATTCCTCTTCCCATTGCTGGACCCCCAGGTTGGGAAGCCTGACATGGGGCTCAGAACCCTCACTTTAGTGGTGTAACTGTTCTCCAGTTTGTGAGTCACCCACCCAACATTTATGGGATTTGATTTTAATGCAATTGTGCCCCTCCTATGGTCTCATTGCGGCTTCTCCTTTGTCTCTGGATGTGGGGTGTCTTTTTTGGTGAGTTCCAGTGTCTTTCTGTTGATGACTGCTCAGCAGTTAGTTGTAATCCCGGTGCTCTTGCAAGAGGGAGTGAGCATATGTCCTCCTCCTCCACTATCTTGAACCTCTCTCAGAGCCATGTCTATTTTTTTTATCAGTATTAGCTCTTCTTTATATGTTTGGTAGAATTCCTCTGTGAAGCCATCTAGTCCTGGACTTTGGTGGGAGGTTTTTTTTTTATTTTTATTTTTAATTTTTTAACTATTACAAATACAAATTTCACTACTAGTGGTCATTTGTTCAAATTGTCTGTCTCCTTGATTCAGCTTCCATGTCTCTGGAAATTTGTCCATTTTCTTCTATCTTGTCCAATTTGTTGGCATGCAACTGTTCATAGTGTACTCTTATAATTTTTTTTTTGTTGTTTCTCTGTGGTATCAGTTGTTATTTCTCCTCTTTTATTTCTTATTTGGGTGCTCTCCTCTCACTTTTATTCTTGATGAGCCTGGGTAAAGATTTATCAATTTTGGTTTTCTTAAAAAAAAAAAAAAAACAGCTCTTGGTTTCATTGATATTTTCTGTTGTTTTCAGTCTCTATTCTATTTACATCCTCTCTGGTCTTTACTATTTCTGTCCTTCTGCTGACTTTGGGCTTTGTTAAAGGTATTTCTAATTTCTTTATGTGATGCTTTGGTTGTTTATTTGAGGTTTTTTTGTTTGTTTGTTTCTGAGGAAGGCCTGTATTGCTGTAAACTACCCTTTTAGAAGTGCTTTGGCTGTATCCCATAGATTTTAGTGTGCCATTTTTCCATTTCATTAGTCTCAAGTTATTTTCTGATTTTCTCTTTGATTTTTTCATTGACCCATTGCTTTTTTAATAGTATGTTGTTTAGTCTCTACATGTTTGTTCTTTTCCTATTTTTCTTTCTACAGTTCATTTCTAGTTTGATACAATTTGTTGGAAATAATGCTTGATATAATTTCTATCTTCTTAAATTTGTTGAGATTTGTTTTGTGCCCTATGTGATCTATCTTGGAGTTTCATGTGCAGTTGAAGAGAGTATGCAGTCTGCTGTTTTTGGGTGTGGTGTCATATAGATATCAATTGTGTGCAACTGGTTTATTGTGTTGTTTCACACCACTGCTGCCTTATTTATTTCCATCTGGATGATCTGTGCATTGATGAAAGTGGGTTTTAAAGTCCCTAGTATTACTGTATTGTTGTCAATTTCTCCATTGATGTGTATTAGTGTTTGCTTTATATATTTCATTACTATTATATTGGGTGCAAATATGGTAACAAATTTAATATCCTCTTCTTTTATTGATCCCTTTATCATTTACTGATCCATTTATCATTTTTAAATTTGCTTTTCTTTTTGCTGTTCTGATTGGGTAATTTCCATTATTATCTCTTCCAGGTCACTTATGCATTCTTCTGTATCTCTTAGTCTGCTATTCATTTCTTCTAGTATGTTTATTTCAGCTACTGAATTATTCATTTATGATTGAATCTCTTTTATATTTTTAATATCTTTTTATAGTTATCATAGTGTAGATCTATGTTTCTTCTAATTCGGCAAACATTTTAATAACCAATGATTTGAATTCTTTATCTGGTAAAGAGTTTATTTCTGTTTCATTATTTAGTTTTTCAGGTTTTTCCTCTTGCTCTTTCAATTGAGAGAGGATTGTTTTATTCATTTTTATTAACTTTCTCTACCTCTATGAATTTAGGTGAAAGAGTTACCTATTGCAGTCTTGAAGGAGTGTTCTTATGTGGGAGTGCCCCCACACAAACTGCTTGGGTGA
The DNA here is from genome assembly GCF_030028045.1 of Hippopotamus amphibius kiboko. Lineage (NCBI taxonomy): Eukaryota > Metazoa > Chordata > Mammalia > Artiodactyla > Hippopotamidae > Hippopotamus > Hippopotamus amphibius. Next base: position 57,023,029 of record NC_080203.1, read on the forward strand.
GAGGGATTTAATGTGAATGCAAATTGTGTCTTTCCTCAGGGTTTTCTCACAGCTAGCATCTTGGTAGTGAGTGGGGTTGGAGATGGAGGGGCTTGGCTGGAGCTGGATGCGAGGTGGGACTTCCCCTCTGCTTAGTGGCTATCAAGGACCTTTTAGAGTTGGTATCTAATATCACGTAGCTTTAGCTGAAACTCTGAGGGTCAGGTATGAGCTGGCCCTGTTAACTTTAAGTGTATGTTTTCCTCTGTCCCTGCACTGGGACTTATGCCCCAGATGGGGGTTAGTATTAAAGCAAATGTGGCCTGTATGGGCTCTTCACTCTAGTTGGCCACAAAAAGATTATAGCTGTCTCTGATGCATTGCTGTTGCAGTGCCCACATTTGTTTTCCTCTTTCCACTCCAACACATCTTCAGGTGCGAGTTCCCATTTTACCCTCATAGCTGATTCTTGTCCCAGCCTCTGCTGCCCCCACCCTATCGTGGAGCAACACTGCAGGGCTGGGGGCTCTTGTGGGCTCTTGGTTTGTATCAGGAGGTGATCTGTTGTGGTACAGCTGCTGTCAAACATCTACACTGCTTCTGATGTGATGCTTGAGTAAGTTTCAACAATGGCTGAAGCCACCCCACCCAAGCTTCACCCTGGGACCAGGTGACCTCTGTGTCCCACAGTAAAGTATTCTTGGTTTTGACCATCCTAGATCCAGTGCCATGCTGTGATGTGGAGTGAGCAGGGCTGGAGTATTTTATCTGTTTGGGTTGGTGTAGATTCTGAGGCAATGGCAGGAAACCCAGCAGCTCTTGGAGCAGACCACTCTCTGCCCTGCCTTGGGGGCACTGCAGTATGCATGATCCTCACAAGTGGAGTCCAGGCTTCCCACAGTCCTCCACTTAGTCCCAGTTGTCCTCCAACCAGCCAACTGGGCTCATGTTCCCCATATAGGACCTCAAGACTGGGACACTCAATCTGGCTCTCACTGGTCAGTCCCCAGGGTGGATGTCTGCCTGTGTATTCTCCTTTTTCCTTTGAGTCCCCTTCCAGGGGCAGAGAGCCTGACCTGATTGCTTTTCTTTCATTCCTACCAGATTATGTGTGTCTCCTCCATACAGTCTTGGTTGTACAGGAGTCCCTTTGCCAGGTCCCAGTCAATTTTCTGTGAGAGTTGTTCCACACATAGATGTAATTTTATGTGTTCATGGAGCGAGGTGAGCTCTACATTCTCTTATTCTGCCATCTTGATCTATCTCCTTAGCAGACTTTTTAAAAAACAATTTATTTTGATATAATGAGTAATAAAAACATCAAACAATACTTATCATCATGCTCCTTGTTTGTTCCTCACTTTCCATTTATCATATTTTTATTTCAGTTTCTGCTTTTATTTTATATAAACTAATAAATAGTTACATTCTCTGTTGCTAATTGTTACTTAGGAGTGTTACCGGTTCCTCAAACAAAAATTTCAAAATGACACTGATTTGTACTTAGTGATTACAAAATAAATATTTATACACATCATAGCTCGACTTTTGCCTCTACATGCTGTCATTTCTGAAAGGAGTCTCTGCTTATGGAACATGTTTTCATGGATAATTGAAAGGGCTTCTTTTGCTGGTTGCACTAGTTTGTTCCCATTGGTATTTGCCAGTTTTATGTGCAGACCAGAGCTGCAAAATGAATACAATCTTGATAGAATAAATAATTCTCCAGAAATGATTTTAATATTTATGGAACATACCCACACTATTTTATATACATTTGAATGTTCTGTGATCATTCTAACTTCTATATGTTCTATAAAAAATTATTAGAACCTGAAAATAGGATATTGCTAATGTCACCTTTATGCTGCTTATCTTTCAAACTTTAGGTCCCCCAAATCTTCCAGCATTGCTCATGTAAGCTACTTCAATGGTCCTAATAATTCTCAAATAAAACTTATGATAATTCAGTCTCTAGTGGTTTAACTACAATTAGACCACCTCTTTATAAATTCTACTTTTAGTTAATAGATAGAATACTTGGAATAGCTAATTTATGCACCATAAAAATAATCAAGGTGGCTTGGAATTTGTTCATTTAGAAACCAATTGGAGTAAGAACTCTTTAACTGCTCCTAATTATTAATTAAATTTATGATTATATCTTTTGTAGTTTCAAATTTTGTACTACTTAAAATATTCAGAAAATTGATTTTTTAGGAAATTTTCAATTGAAAATATACAATATATAGCCATCTTTAACATTTTGCCAATTGTTGAGATTTAGACTGAATCATTAGCAGAAATAATGCCTTTGTAATTTTTTCAACCTGCAAAAATTTAGGCTTCATGAGTATTTTTAGGTGTATCTGGTGCTGTCAGTTAAAATGCCAAGCACCAGATTTTTTGCGGTTGAAAATGCTCACAAACAATCATTGACAGCTCTGGTGAGAGGTCTTTCTCCCTCACAGCAAACACCTGCTGCTGTCTCCAACTGTCACCTCTTTCTCAGGAGTCCAAGCCACCTACTGTGCTTCCTAAATGACACCTCCCCCTCAACAGCCGCCTGCAGTTTATGCCAACTGTCTCTTCTTTTTTCTCCTCCTCCTCAGGAGAAGCTACCTGCTGTCAAAAAAAAAAAAAATTAAAGGGTTACTTTTTTTTGGCTGGTAGTTCTTCCTGCCTGCATAAGGACATAAGTGCTGGATTTTAGTCACTTCGTAATATCTTGATGTTCAATGAAACTTTTGGTCTAAGAAGAATACTCATCAGCTTACATAATGCTTGATTTTAAGAAGAAACTTCACATTTTATCTAGTAACTTTTCAAAAGTAACCCTTTATAATAGATAGAGCCAATAACAAAATTATATGCAGAGGAAATTCATGAGTATTTAGATGTAATTTGGAAATAGAAGAGAGCAACTTTGATATTAATTTTATTCAGAATTAGGTTTCAACAGACGCTTCAGTTTAAATATTTAATTTAATTCAAAGATAAAAAATATTCATTTAAACCGAAGAAAGGAAAGAGTTAGTTTACCAAAGAGTTTTATGTAATTATACTCTTAAGGAAAGCATTTTGGAGCTTTTCTTGTATTTCTAGATGCATACTTACTACCAGATATGTATTAATTTAACCTAAAATTTAAAACAATTTATTAGTTTAATAAACTTGATTATCAAATATTGGATGAAATATTGACATGCATCAGCAGAGGTATTTTACCTCCTCAGTACTGCTGTAAAAAATTTAAAACATTTTTAGCAGACATTACAAAACAAAATTATATTATTCTGATTATAAATTGATATGATACCTTTTGGTATCACAGCTTGGAGTTTTCACATATTAAATTATACTGGATATTTTCCCATGTTATTCACATTTCTGAAGGTTATTTTATTGGCTGTACTTTTGTTAGATTAACTTATTTCAAGTTTGTAATTGTTTGAGAAATTTAATAGATTATACTTGCTTGTCACTTCTGCTGTGTTTGTTTTGGCTTATTTCCCTCAGGGAGACTAATTAGCCATAGACTGTATCTCTGCACATTGTCATATTTTCTCTTGTAATTTTCATTATTTTCTCTGCATTCTGAGGAAGTATCTCTAGTTTGCACTATGTCATCATCATCATCACAATTTTGATTTTCTGAAATGCTGATTCTTATCTTCAGCTCTTTCTGTTGTGGATTTTAATTTTGCAACAGGTTTTAGTTTCTACACATCCTTAATTTATATCTTGTACCTCCTTTTCCTTCTCATCTGTCACATTGTTAATAGTATACATAATTTCATTTATTTTATGGAGAATAGAACATACAGTCTAATATTTTACTATTTTCTTTTGTAAATATTTTATAAAGTTTTAAAATTTGTACAATTTTTATAGTTTTAAATAGATTTTGTAGTTTTTATTTTTTAATAGAAATATTTTTTTCTTCATGTAACAGAACCTCTTTATAGACTCCATGTTATTCTTTGTCAAAATGTTTACTTATTCTTGAATAAGGAAAGTTATATCTAGCACATTTACCAAACATATACTTTATTGGGGTCTGTATCATTGATTCCTCTCTGTTGCTAGAATCCCCTCTCAGGTTTTAATCTGGATGCTAGCTTGACATATATAACTGTATTTAAATATTCAGTTCGTATTAGTCTAGTTAAACTCTGATGATATAGGCAGGCCACTTTCCTGATCCCATTGTCCAATCTTGGGACTATATAGTGGCATACGTATTATTTGACTCCCTTAGTTAAATTCTCAGATTCACCCTAGGTGTATGACTTCAGGTGAGGAATTTAACCTGAATAACTATTCCCTGTTCTCTGCCAGATTATTTTGAAGTATACCTCAGATGCCATATCATTTCATCTGTAATTATCTCAACATGTATCTCTAAAATAAAAAGATTATTAAAAGTAAATAATCAAAACATAGTGTTACCACACTGGAAACACTAACAATAACTTCTGAATATTAACATAATCCAGTCCTTGTTCTCATTGATCTCGTTCCATTTTAATATTTTAAAGGTTTTGTTTTCAGTTCATATTCAAATAAGTTCACCCCATTTTGATCGTAGGTATGTATTTTAAGTTTTTTAAAAATATGTAGGTTCTTTCACGATCTCTTTTTCTTGCTCCCTTCTTCATTCCATCCATCTTTCTTTTTCTCTTTATTGTTTTGCTGAAATAACCAGGTTGTTTTTGCTGTTCAGTTTCCCAATGTCTGGATTTAACCTCCCTTCAATGTTGTCTCAAGTGTTTCTCATTGTAGTCTTTTTCCTGTAAATAATGTGTATATATAAATATACACACACATACACATATATGTATGTACCTTTTTTTTTTCAGGTAAGGGGCAAGACTACACCATAGGGGCATTAAATATACACAGACTTCTCAACTTATATTTGGTAATACTGAGATGATGCAGAGTGTATAGAAAAGACAGAATAATTTTCTTTATTTATATACCAGAATTCAAGATTTCAAAATAATAAAGTGATACTTAGTGTCCTCTACAAGTGATAAATAAGGTTTTTGTTTTTTAAATATAAACTTGACAATATTTGACGTATTTAAATCTTTTGTTGTTATTACTCTTATTGATACTTAAATGAGCTCCTTGTCTTTGCCCAGTGGGACATTTTTCAGGTTGGCTTTTAAGTTCCTTTTGGATATCACTCTAGTAACTTTTGATAAGTTCTGTATTTTCTGTAATGCCAAGGTATTTCAGGCTCATCTTGCACATCTCAGGCCCAGAGTCTAATTATTTAGAGCCTATGAAATGCATCTATGCTATCTTCTCTTTATTTTGCTACCATAACTCAACAGTCTGTGGTGTATTCTTCTGTTCCTTTAATGACTCCAGAACTCTTTCTATGTTCTTCTTTTATCCCTTCCCATGCTATTATCCTTGGGTACTACAATGTTCATGATCCCAATAACATTTTTTACCACCTATTTATTTTCTATTCTAAGTTCCAATTACTCTTATATTCACTTCAAATATAATACAGCTACTACTTAGATTTTGTACCATTCAGTACCTCTTTTCCTTTAAGATGTTTAACAATTTAAAAAAATTATTCTTCTAGTATGTCACCAACTTTATGGCTTTTCCTGTTTCATTCCCCTAGAGACTTTCCCAAGACTTTTTCTCTTTTTAAAAATCTCTAATATAAACAGTCTCCATCATTTTTGGAATAAGGAAGAATAAATCTGACTTCATATTAGATCTGTTCTGTTCCTGTGCTTAGTCATGCTGGCTCTGCACCTTTTGTAAAAGAATGTTGCCTATAGCCTGAAATATACAGGATAGCGTATTCTCAGGATTCAGACATTTAAGAGTCCATTAAAATAGAGAGAAAAGTTTTCAGAACAGAGAATAACATTTGTTTTATTGGAGGTTTACAGGAACATTGTGACATGACCTATGTGGACAACTATAAAAACAATGGATTCGAAAACCAAGAAGTTTGCAAGAACTAACCACACCCCTCCTTCACCTTGTTTTTAAAAGTGCTTTGCTGAAACCCTTTGAGAAGTTTGGGATTTGGGGGGCACCAGCCACATGTCTCTTTGCATGGTCCTGCCATAAACATTTCTCTGCTCCAAACTCCAAAGTTTCGGTTTGTTTGCCCTCACTGTGTGTTGCACACACAAACGTGCATTCGGTGACTATTTTAGCAGATGATCTTTCCTAAAACTTTTCTGACATAAGATCTTTCTACATGAGTCTGCTCGATGCTTCTCCATTGCAACATATCTGTGCATTTTCCCATAATACTCTTATTTTTTTCCCTTTGCTGTCTCTGAGAAATGATTGGCCATTTACATGTAGAACACTGATTCTGTGGTCTTGTTCCTCTTCCTTTCCACTTCCTTCTGGACCTGCTTTATCAATTAACAACTATCTTTCTGGCACTGCTAATCCTTCTCAGGTACTGATTTTTGTTTAGAAACATTTGCTTTGGTTCCACAACTTTGTACTATCCTGGTTTCTCCCACTTTGCTAATTATTTCAACTTTGATGTCTAGTATTTCTTCATTCTAACTATAATTATTAACAAGGATTTACTTTGAGCAGCTTCTCTTCGTGATATGCTCTATGTTTCACAGTTTCATCTAGGAGTGTGAATGTTTTATAGTGGGTAACAGAAGAGGCTTTGTAGATAACAGATTTGAGGTCTTGGGGGGGTGAAAGGGAAGATGGGATGAAGTGAGAGAGTAGCACTGACGTATATACACTACCAAATGTAAAATATATAGCTAGTGGGAAGCTGCTACATAATACAAGGAGATCAACATGATGATGGATGATGTATTAGAGGGCTGGGATAGGGAGGGTGGGAGGGAGTTGTGGGAGGGAGAAGGGGACATGGGGATATATGTATAAATACAGCTGATTCACTTTGCTGTACAGTAAAAACTGGCACAACAGTGTAAAGCAATTATATTCCAATAAAGAGCTTAAAAAAAGAGGCTTTTGATCAAGAGCGCTTGAGCTTGAATGCTTGGGTTCATTGCCTTTAATACCTGAAATATTGCTCTGTTACTTGTTTTCTCTCTGCCTGACTTATACCAACTGTTAAATGAAGATAGTTATTACTAGCTTAAAGAGTTGTTTGAAGTTAAAATTATATGAATTAGTACATGCAAAACACTTATAAATGTGTTGAAACATAGTAAATTATGAGCTGTTATTAATATATAGTCCTAGGCTTCAAATATATTATTAAGGTACTACTATGTGGTAACCATCATAATAGTCAGTGCAAAGAAAAAAATGAAGAAGGGTGTAATAAAGGCACTATCATAAGTATTAAAATGATATAGAAGGGTATGAAGTAACTAGAAGATGAATGAACTCTGTGTAGGTAGAATAGGGAAGATTTCTCAGAGGATCTGATGCTTGAATGGATGTTTGAGGAATGGATGAAGATTTTCATTTGGATAAATGGATGAAAAGTATTTTAGAATGACAGTAGAACATATAGATGAATACAAGGTATTTAAACTGCTGAGGAGAGCTTATTCTTATTGGAGCCTTAAAAGGAACAGTGAAGGGGCAGGAGATATGCCTAGTGAGATGGGCAGGGCCAGGCCATATTGTGCTTTGTATCTATCTGAAGACAACTCACTAATTATGTTTAGTCTTGATCATTCTTTATTCTCACATTCCAAGCTTCCTGTTCCAAGCCCTTAATCCTTCATACTTCAAGTATTATATTAGCCTGATTATCAGTCATACCTTGTTCAAGATCTCCACGTTACCAATCCAGCTCTCATTACTATTCTTCCACGTTTATAAACATTCAAATCTTCTCTCTAATTAACAAAGTAGATTCAAACTTTATGATATAACCTCAATATAATTATTCAATTGATTTCCCCAGTCTCTTAGTCATAGCCTCCATTGAAGCCAAAAAAAATCCTTAAAAGACTATGTTTTTATACTTTTATACCATTCCACATGCTCTTCTCTCCATGCAGAACAATATTCTCTCAGCTCCTCCTGTTAAAAACCTTATCTATCATTCAGATGATATTTTTCTAAATGTTGAGTTCATCTAGTGAATGTGATGTCTCCCTCAGTGAGACATATTAAGCCCCTTCTCTGTGCCAGGCACTGTGTTAGATATTTCCATATAGTATAAATTTAAAATCCATACAAATCATTTAGGGAGGCATTGTTGACTCTCTTTTACATAATTTAAAACTGAGGACCAAGAGTCCGAAAAAAGATGGTGGAGGAGTAAAACATGGAGATACCCTTCCTCCCTACAAATACATCAAGAATACATCTATTTGTGGATAAGCTCCTAGGGGACACCTTGTGAATGCTGGCATGGGAACTCAGACCACTAGAAAGGCAAGAAAATTCCCACATAACTGGGTAGCTCAAAAGAAAAAAGGGAAAAAAAAAAGAGATAAAAGTATCCCAAGGATACGTGCCCATCTGGGAGGGAGCTGTGAAGGGAGGAAAGCTTCCACATATTGGGAAGCTCCCTTGCTGGTGTGGACAAACAAGGGGAACTTCAGAGCCCCCAGAGGAGAGAGGAACAACAGGTGTGTGGAGGGCAGAGCAGAAAGATTCCCACACCAAGGATTCAGGCAGCACTACCCAGCCAGAGATGCTGGTCTGCTCATCTGCAGCTGTGGGCAGGTGGGGGCTGGGTGCTGAGGCTTCAGCCTCAGAGAACAGACACAAAGGAGAAAACAGGGGCTGGCTGTGAGAAAACAGCCTGGGGGGAAAGTGCGCCAGAGCTAGCTGGGAAGGAATTTGGGGGAAAAAGTGGGCCTGACAGAAAGGGAGGACACCTTTGTTTTGGGGTGTTCAAGAGGAGCTTGCTGCTTCCTGAACTCACCAGGTGCAGAGTGGTGTCTGTGTGAGAACCACCTGTGACCCACCACTGCACCCCTTGCGACTCCTGCCACAGCTCCCCCTGCCATCGATGCCAAGGGTCCTATGTGTATGGCAGGTCATTAGCCATGTCCTCCCGGCTACGAGTGCAGCCCACTAGCACCAGAGTTCCTGTGTTCGGGATCAGCTTCCCTGGGAGAGCACATGGCACACTTCAGGCTCACACCGACCACTGCTGCTGCACACACTCCTGCAAATTTCAGTTAGACACCATACCCCTCCTTTCCTCCTGTTCTGAAATTTCAAGGGAGCCCCAATCACCCTCTTTCACCCCCTCTTCCCTGGGCAGGGAACTGACCCTGAGAGCAACCCACACACAAAGAAGGGACCAAAACCAAACTGATCCCAGAGGACTGTAAGACCAAAGAAGAGAAAGGGAAACAGCTACAGGAGGAACAGATTTAACACCCACAATAAGCTTGGTAGACTCTGCATCTGTGGATCACCTGAATAGATAAGTGTTTCTACAACAGAGGCTGTAGACTTAGGGGGCAACTGTGGACTGTGGGGGCAAAGACACACAAGACTAATACCAGATTATAGTTTGAGCTCTCCATAGTCTTCCCCACAGCAGGTGCAGAGACCTACCTATAAGTATTGGAGGACTTCCTGTGCAAGTGTGCACATCTCCTTGTGTGATTTTGACTGTTTAGAGTTGCTTTTGCCACCTGTCTTGGAGATTAGTCTGTCCTTTCCATTTCTTCCTTCTTTATTCTTTTTTTCTTTTCTGTCTTTCTACCTCATTTTTCTCTGTGCTGTGCAGCTTCAAGGGGCTTGGTGACCTGGCTGGGGGTCAGACCTGAACCTTTGATGCAGCAGAGCTGAGTCTAGAACATTGAACCACCAAAGAACTCCCAACACCATGGAATATTAAGCAGCAAGTGCTCTACCAGAGGTCTCATTCTCAACACTAAGATCCAAATCCAGCTAAAGGACACCAAGCTCCTGTGCTGGATACCTTAAGCCAAACAACTAGCAAGATACAAACATAACCCCACCCCTTAGCATACAGACAGCCTACAGTCATACTAAGCCCACAGACACACCCAAACACACCAACAGGCATGGCTCTGCACATTAGAAGGGTAAGATCCATCTCCACACACGAGAACACAGGCAACCAGTCCCCTCCATCAAGAAGCCTACACAACCCATTGGACAAACCTCCCCACTGGGAACAGAGTTAAAAAGAACAAGAACCCTGCAACATAAGAAAATAAGATCTTAAACACAGTAACTTACACAAAATGAGAAAACAGAGAAAGATGCAGCTGATGCAGGAACCAGGTAAAACCCACAAGACCAGGCAAATGAAGATGAGATAGCCAGTCTACCTGAAAACAAATTCAGAATAGTGATAGTAAAGATGATCCAAGATTTCAGAAAGAGTATTGAGGCACAGATGGAGCAAATGAAATAAATGTTTAACAAGGAGCTGAAAGAACTAAAGAGCAAACAGTGATGAACAACACAATAACTGAACTCAAAAATACTCTAGAAGGAATGCAGAGCAGAATAACTGAGACAGAAGAACAGATAAGTTATCTGGTAGATAGAATGGTGGAAATAACTCACACAGAATAGATTAAAGAAAAAAGAATGAAAATAATTGAGGACAGTCTCAGGCACCTCTGGGATAACGTTAAATGTACTAACATTCAAATTATAGGGTTCCAAGAAGAAAAAGAGAAAAAGAAAATGTCTGAGAAAATATTTGAAGAGGTTATAGTGGAAAACTTCCCCAACATGGGAAATGAAAGAGTAAACCAAGTCCAAGAAGCACAGAGAGTCACATACAGAATAAATCTAAGAAGAAAAACACCAAGGTATATATTAATCAAACTAACAAAAATTAAAAACAAAGAAAAGATATTAAAGCAGCAAGAGAAAATCAAAAAATAACATATAAGGGAAAAACTATAAGGATAACAGCTGATCTCTCTGTAGAGACTCTGCAGGCCAGAAGGCAGTGGCAGGATATTCTTAGTATTGAAAGAGAAAAATCCACAGTCAAGAATACTCTACCCAACAAGAATTTCATTCAGATTTGATATTTAAATCAAAAGCTTTACAGACAAGCAATAGTTAAGAGAATTCAGTACCACCAAAGCAACCTTACAATTGCTAAAGGAAATTTTCTAGGCAGGAAACACAAGAGAAGGAACAGTCCTACAAAAACAAATCCCCCAAATTAAGAAAATTATAATAGGAACATAAAGATCAATAATTACCTTAAAAGTAAATGGATTAAATACTTCAAACAAAAGACACAACCTGAATAGATACAAAACCAAGACCCTTATAAATGCTGTCTACAAGAAAACCACTTCAGACCTAGGGACACATACAGGCTTAAAGTAACAGGATGGGAAAAAAAATATTCCATGGAAAAGGAAGTCAAAAGAAAGCTGGAGTAGCAATACTCAAATCAGTCAAATTAGATATAAGTAAACACTATTACAACAGAAAAGGAAGGACACTACCAAATGATCAAGGGATCAATCCAGGAAGAAGATATAACACTTGTAAATATCTATGCACCCAACATAGGAGCACCTCCATACATAAGGCAAATGTTAAAAGCCTTAAAAGGGGAAATTGACAGCAACACAATAAATAGTAGGAGACTCTAAAACCCCACTTACACCGATGGACAAATCATCAAAACAGAAATTAAATAAGGACACACAAGCTTCAAATGACACATTAAACCATCATGACTTGATATTTATACAACAATCCATCCCAAAACTACAGAATACAATTTCTTCTCAAGTGCACATGGGATATTCTACAGGATAAATCACATCTTGGGTCACAATTCAAGCCTTGGTAAATTGAAGAACATTGAAATTGTAACAAGCATTTTCTCCAACCACAATGTCATGAGCTAGATATCAATTACAGGGCAAAACTCTAAAAAGTAGAAACACATGGAGGATAAACAATATGCTATTAAATGACAAGAAATCAGAAGGAATCAAAGAGGAAATCAAAAAATACCTAGAAACAAATGACAATGAATACACGACATACCAAAACTTATGGGAAGCAGCAAAAGCAGTTCCAAGAAGGAAGGTTATAGCAATAAAAACCTAGCTCAAGAAAGAGGAAAATCTCGAATAAACAACCTAAACTTTCCTCTAAAACGACTAGAGAAAGTAGAACAAGAAAACCCAAAAGTGAACAAAAGGAAAGAAATCATAACGATCAGATCAGACATAAGTGAAAAGGAAGGAAACAATAGGAAATATCAATAAAATTAAAAACTTGTTCTCTGAGAAGATAAACAAAATTGATACACCATTACCCAGACTCATCAGGGAAAAAAGGGAGAAGGTGCAAATCAACAGAATTAGAAATGAAAAAGAAGTTACAATTGACACTGCAGAAATACAAAAGATTATGAGAGACTACTACAAGCAGCTGTATGCCAATAAATTGGATAACCTGGAAGAAATGGATAAATTCCTAGAAAAGTACAATCTTCCAAGACTGAAACAGCAAGAAATAGAAAATATGAACAGACCAATCACAAGCACTGAAATTCAGACTGTGACTAAAAATCTCCCAAAAAGCAAAAGCCCAGAGACAGATGGCTTCACAGGCAAATTCTATCAAACATTTAGAGAAGCACTAAAACGTATCTTTCTCAAATTCTTCCAAAATGTAGTAGAAGGAGGAAAACTCCCAAACTCATTCTATGGGGGCACAACACCCTGATACCAAAACCAGGCAAAGATGTCACAAAGAAAAAAAAATACAGGCCAATATCACTGATGAATATAGATGCAAATATCCTCAATAAAATACTAGCACACAGAATCCAACAGCACATTAAAAAGATCATACACCATGATCAAGTTGGGTTTATCCCTGGAATGCAAGGATGTTACAATATACACAAATCAAGCAATGTGACACAACATATTAACAAATAGAATGATAAAAACCATATGATATTCTCAATAGATGCAGAAAAATCTCTTGACAAAATTCAACATCCATTTATGATAAAAACTTCCCAGAAAGTGGGCATAGAAGGAAGTTACCTTGACATAATAAAGACCATATACAACAAACCAACAGCCAATATCATTCTCAATGGTGAAAAAGTGAAAGCATTCCCCTAAGCACAGGAACAAGACAAGGGTGCCCACTCTCACCACCTTTATTCAACATAGTTTTGGAAGTTTTAGTCACAGCAATCAGAGAAGAAAATGAAATAAAAGGAATCCAAAATAGAAAAGAAGTAAAACTGTCGCTGTTTGCAAATGACATGATATTATACATAGAAAACCTTAAAGAAGCTACCGGAAAACTGCTAGAACTAATCAATGAATTTAGTAGAGTAGCAGTATACAAAAGTAATACACAGGAATCTCTTGCATTCTTATACACTAACAATGAAAGCTCAGAAAGAGAATTTAAGGAAACACTCCCATTTACCATTGCAACAAAAATGATATAATTCCCAAGAATAAAGCTGCCTAAGGTGGTATAAGACCTGTATCTAGAAAACTATAAGACTGATGAAATAAATCAAAGATTATACAAACAGATGGAGGGACATAAAATTTTCTTGGATTGGAAGAATAAACATTGTGAACATGCCTATAACACCCAAAGCAGTTTGCAGAGTCCATGCAATCCCTAACAAATTACCAATTGCATTTTTCACAAACCTGGAACAAGAAATTTTATGGTTTGTATGGAAACACAAAAGACCCTGAATAGCCAAAGCACTCCTGAGAAGGAAAAAACGAGCTGGAGGAATCAGGCTCCATGACCTCAAACTATACTACAAGGCTACAGTGATCAAGACAGTATGGTACTGGCACACAAACAGAAATGTTGATCAATGGAACAGAACAGACAGCCCAGAGATAATACATGCACATATGGACACCTCATCTTTGACAAAGGAGGCAAGAACATACAATGGAAAAAAGCCTCTTCAGTAAGTGGTGCTGGGAAAATTGGACAGCTACATGTAAAAGAATGAAATTAGAATAATTCCTAACACCATACACAAAAAGAAACTCAGAATGGATTAAAGACCTAAATGGAAGGCCAGACACTATAAAACTCTTAGAGGAAAACATAGGCAGAACACTCTATGACATACATCAAAGCAAGATCCTTTCTGACTTACCTGCTAGAATCATGGAATTAAAATAAAAAATAAACAAATGGGACCTAATGAAACCTAAAAGCTTTTGCATAGCAAAAGAAACCATAAACAAGACAAGAAGACAGCCTACAGAATGGGAGAAAATTGTTGCCAATGAAGCAACTGACAAAGGATTAATCTCTAAAATAAACAAGCAGCTCATGAAGTTTAATACCAAAAAAGCAAATAACTCAAACCACAAATGGGCAGAAGACCTAAATAGACATTTCTCCAAAGAAGTCATGCAGATGACCAACAAACACATGAAAATATGCTCAACGTCACTAATCATAAACCCTGAGAAAACCATAATCCCAAAAGAAACATGTACCACAATGTTCATTGCAGCACCATTTATAATAGGCAGGACATGGAAGAACCTAAATGCCCATCAACAGATGAATGAATAAATAAGATGTGGTGCATATATACAGTGGAATATTATACAGCCATTAAAATGGATGAAATTGAGTTATTTGTAGTGAGGTGGATGGACCTAGACTCTGTCATACAGAGCAAAGTAAACCAGGAAGAGAAAAAAAAATACCATATGCTAACTCATATATTTGGATTCTAAAAGAAATGGTGAATCTAGTAACAGGGTAAGAATACAGATGCAGATGTAGAGAGCAGACTTGAGGGTGGGAGGCAGTAGCAGGAAGAATATGATATGGGAATATATATATAAATACAGCTGACTCACTTTGTTGTATAGCAAAAGCTGGCACAACAGTGTAAAGCAATTATATTCCAATAAAGAGCTTAAAAAACAAACAAACAAACAAAAAAAGACGTATTATTATTTAGTAAAATATTTGCTTTTATGTATGAACATGATGTTGGAATTTCTTCCAAAGTATTAATTTGCTGTATGTTTTGTTCCAGTTTTTAGGGAGATGTTTGTCTACATTTATTAAACTTTCTTGTAAAGGTGAAAACAACAAAAAACTAAAACAAACAAACAAACAAACAAAAAAACAAAGCAAAACAAACAAAACAAAACAAAACAAAAAAGAAAAACTGAGGACCAGAGAAGTTAAAATTAAAAAACAAACAAACAAACCTAAATTCACACAGTTAAGTGGCAGAGCCCAGGTTTAAATGCAAGTCTTGTGTTATATGTCACTGTTGCCCTACTTTTGAAGTCAGCCCTGAATTTTGTTTTAGCATATTCTGTAACATGTTATCATTTAAAAATATTCTTATTTGTGTCTAATTATCTTCGGTGTCTATCACAATACAAAGTGCACTGTCCTGCACTTATTTGTATTCAAGAGGAATTATGGAATGCAAGCATAAAATAATAATAAAAATATCTATCTCCTTAATTTCATAGCATCATGCTCTCTAATAGGCTAAATATAAGGAAGAAGGGGCATTACTGGTAAACAGTCTATTCCCACCCTCAGTTCAGCACAAATCACATTTTTCTCTGAGAATCTGTGAAAGTATAGTAAATGCTGTCTAAGAAGTACTTAAAGCTTTCCATTTGAATAGTAATATATACATACAAGGATTTTAAAAAATCATTGTAGATATTTTTTAAAGCCCTTTATTGGAATATAATTGCTTTACACTGTTGTACCAGTTTTTGCTGTACAACAAAGTGAATCAGCTGTATTTATACTTATATCCCCTTATCCCCTCCCTCCCATGACTCCCTCCCACCCTCCCTATCTCATCCCTCTAAGTAATTGCCCATCATCAAGTTTATCTCCCTATTTTAATCAGCAGTTTTCCAATAGCTATCTGTTTTACATTTGGTAGTGTATATATGTCAATGCTATTCTCTTGCTTCATCCCAGCTTCCCCTTCACCCACCACCCCATGACTTCAAGTCCGTTTTCTACATCTGCAACTTTATTCTTGCCCTAGCACTGGGTTCAACATTACCATTTTTTAATATTCCATATATATGAGTTAGCATATGGTTTTTGTTTTTCTCTTTCTGGCTTACTTCACTCTGTATGACAAACTCTAGGTCCAACCAACTCACTAAAAATAATTCAATTTCTTTCCTTTTTATGGATGAGTAATATTCCATTGTATATATGTGCCACATCTTCTTTATCCATTCATCTGTTGATGGACATTTAGGTTGCTTCCATGTCCTGGCTATTGTAAATAGTGCTGCAATGAACATTGTGGTACATGTTTCTTTTTGAATTACGGTTTTCTCAGGTTATATACCCAGGAGTGGGATTGCTGAGTCATATGGTAGTTCTATTTTTAGTTTCTTAAGGAACCACCATATTGTTTTCAGTAGTGGGTGTACAAATTTGCATTCCCATCAACAGCACAGGAGGATTCCCTTTTCTCTGCACCCTCTCCAGCATTTATTGTTTCTAGATTTTTTTTTACTTTGGCCATTCTGACAGGATTGAGGTGATACTTCAATGTGGCTTTGACTTGCATTTCTCTAATGATTAGTGATGTTGAGCATATTTTCATGTGCTTCTTGGCCATCTGCATGCCTTCTTTGGAAAAAAAATGTCTATTTAAATATTCCACCCATCTTTGGTTTGGATTATTTGCTTTTTTGGTTGTAAGCTGCACGAGCTGCTTGTATACTTTGGAGATAAATCCCTTGTCAGTTGCTTCATTGGCAAATATTTTCTGCCATTCTGAAGGCTGTCTTCATGTCTTGTTTATGGTTTCTTTTGCTATGCAAAAGCTTTTAGGTTTCATTAGGTCCCATTTGTTTATTCTTGATTTTATTTCCATGATTCTAGGAGGTGGGTCAAAAAAATCTTGCTTTGATTTATATCATAGAGTGTTCTGCCTATGTTTTCCTCTAAGAGTTTCATAGTGTCTGGCCTTCCATTTAGGTCTTTAATCCATTTTGAGTTTCTTTTTGTGTATGGTGTTAGGAAGTGTTCTAATTTCATTCTTTTACATGTAGCTGTCCAATTTTCCAAGAACCCCTCATTGAAGAGGCTGTCTTTTTTCCATTGCCTCCTTTGTCAAAGATGAGGTGCCCATATGTGCGTGGATTTACCTCTGGGCTGTCTATTCTGTTCCATTGATCAGCATTTCTGTTTGTGTGCCAGTACCATACTGTCTTGATCACTGTAGCCTTGTAGCATAATTTGAAGTCATGGAGCCTGATTCCTCCAGCTCTTTCTTTCCTTCTCATGAGTGCTTTGGCTATTCAGGGTCTTTTGCCTTTCCATACAAATAGTAAAATTTGTTGCTCTAGTTTTGAAAAAAATGTCATTGGTAGTTTAATAGGGATTGCACTGAATCTGTTAACTGCTTTGAGTATTATAGGCATTTTCACAATGTTGATCTTCCAATCCAAAAACATGGTATGTCCCTCTGCCTGTTTGTATCATCTTTGATTTCTTTCATCAGTGTCTTACAGTTTTTTGCATACCGGTCTTTTGCCTCCTTAGGCAGGTTTATTCCTAGGTATTTTAATGCTTTTTTCTGTAATGGTAAATGGGAATGTTTCCTTAATTTCTCTTTCTGAGCTTTCATTGTTAGTGTACAGAACTGTGAGATATTTCCATGCATTAACTTTATATCCTGCTACTTTACTAAATTCATCAGTTAGTGCTAGCAGTTTTCTGGTAGAATCTTTAGAGTTTTCTATGTATAATATCATGTCATCTGCAAAGAGTGACAGTTTTACTTCTTTTCCAATTTGGATTCCTTTTATTTCTTTTTCTTCTCTGATTGCTGTGGCTAAACCTTCTAAAGCTATGTTGAATAATATTGATGAGAGTGGGAACCCTTGTTGCGTTCCTGTCCTTAGAGGGAATGCTTTCACTTTTTCACCATTGAGATCGATATTGGCTGTTGTTTTGTCATATATGGCTTTTATTATTTTGAGGTAACTTTCTTCTATGGCCACTTTCTGGAAATTTTTTTATCATAAATGGATGTTGAATTTTGTCAAGAGATTTTTCTGCATCTATTGAGAATATCATATGGTTTTTATCATTCTATTTTTAATATGATGTATCACATTGATTGATTTGTGTATATTGAAGGATTCTTGCATTCCAGGGATAAACCCCACTTGATCATGGCGTATGATCTTTTTAATGTGCTGTTGGATTCTGTGTGCTAGTATTTTATTGAGGATATTTGCATCTATATCCATCAGTTATATTGGCCTGTCATTTTCTTTCTTTGTGACATCTTTGCCTGGTTTTGGTAGCAGAGTGATGGTGGCCTCATAGAGTGAGTTTGGGAGTGTTCCTCCTTCTTCTATGTTTTGGAAGATTTTCAGAAGGATAGGTTTTAGTGCTTCTCTAAATGTTTGATAGAATTTGCCTGTGAAGCCATCTGTCTCTGGGCTTTTGCTTTTTGGGAGATTTTTAGTCACAGTCTGAATTTCAGTGCTTGTGATTGGTCTGTTCATATTTTCTATTTCTTGCTGTTTCAGTCTTGGAAGATTGTACTTTTCTAGGAATTTATCCATTTCTTCCAGGTTATCCAATTTATTGGCATATAGCTGCTTGTAGTAGTCTCTCATGATCTTTTGTATTTCTGCAGTGTCTGTTGTTACTTTTCCGTTTTCATTTCTAATTTTGTTGATTTGCACCTTCTCCCTTTTTTTTATCTAGAGTCTGGGAAATGGTTGAACAATTTTATTTATCTTATCAAAGAATCAGCTTTTTGTTTTATTGATCTTTGCTACTGTTTCCTTCATTTCTTTTTCATTTATGTCTGATCTGATCTTTATGATTTCTTTCCTTCTGTTCACTTTGGGGCTTTTACTTTTTGTTGTTGTTCTTCTTCTCTAACAGTTTTCAGTGTATATTTAGGTTGTTTATTGAACTTTTTCTTGTTTCTTGAATTAGGATTTCATTATTTTATCCTTCCCTCTTAGAACTGCTTTTGCTGCGTCCCATAGGTTTTGGGTAATCCTGTTTTCATTGTCATTTGTTTCTGGGTATTTTTTGATTTCCTCTTTGATCTTTGAAGGGACTTCTTGGTTGAATAATAATGTATTGTTTAGCCTCCATGTGTTTGCATTTTTTACATATTTTTTCCTGTAATTGATATCTAGAATCATGGCATTGTGGTTGGAGAAGATGGTGGATACAATTCCAATTTTCTTTAATTTACCAAGTCTTGCTTTGTGACTCAAGATGTGATTTTTCCTGGAGAATATTTTGTGTGTACTTGAGAAGAAAGTGTATTATGAAATTTTTGGATAGAATGTCATATAAATATCAATTAAGTCAATATGGTCTATTATGTCATTTAATCTTGTGTTTTATTATTTATCTTATGTTTCGATTATCTGTCCTGGTGTAAGTAGGGTGTTAAAATTTCCTACTATTTATTGTGTTACTCTCAATTTCCCATTTTATGGCTGTTCACATTTGCCTCATGTACGGAGGTGCTTCTATGTTGGGTGCATAGATATTTTCAAGTGTTATACCTTCTTCCTGGATTGATCCCTAATCATTATGTAGTGTTCTTCCTTGTCTGTTGTAATAGTCTTTACTTTAATGTCTAATTTGTCTGATATGAGTATTGCTATTCCAGCTTTCTTTTGACTTCCATTTGCATGGAATAACTTTTTCCATCCCCTTTCTTTCAGTATGTATGTGTCCCTAGGTCTGAAGTGGGTTTCTTATAAACAGCATTTATAAGGATCTTGTTTTTGTATCCATTCATCCAATCTGTTTCTTTTTATAGAGTATTTAATCCATTTACTTTTAAGGTAATTATATACATGTATATCCCTATTAGCATTTTCTTATTTGCTTTGGGTTTTTTTTTTTGTTTGTTTGTTTGTTTGTTTATTTTATTTTATTTTATTTTATTTTTTTGGGGGGTACACCAGGTTCAATCAACTGTTTTTATACACATATCCCCATATTCCCTCCCTTCCTTGACGCCCCCACCTCAATTCCCCCCCACCCTCCCTGCCCCAGTCCTCTAAGGCATCTTCCATCCTCGAGTTGGACTCCCTTTGTTATACAACAACTTCCCACTGACTATTTTACAGTTGGTAGTATATATATGTCTGTACTACTCTCCCGCTTCTTCTCAGTTTCCCCTTCACCCCCCGCCCCCTCCCATACCTCGAGTTCTCCAGTCCATTCCCTGTATCTGCTTCCCTGTTCTTGTCACTGAGTTCATCAGTACCATTTTTAGATTCCGTATATGTGAGTTAGCATGCAATATTTGTCTTTCTCTTTCTGACTTACTTCACTCTGTATGACAGATTGTAGTTCTATCCACCTCATTACATATAGCTTCATCTCATCCCTTTTTATAGCTGAGTAATATTCCATTGTATATATATGCCACATCTTCTGTATCCATTCATTTGTTGATGGGCATTTAGGTTGCTTCCATGTCCTGGCTATTGTAAAGAGTGCTGCAATAAACATTATGGTACAAGTTTCTTTTGGGATTATGGTTTTCTTTGGGTATATGCCCAGGAGTGGGATGACTGGATCATATGGTAGTTCTATTTGTAGTTTTTTAAGGAACCTCCAAATTGTTTTCCATAGTGGCTGTACCAACTTACAGTCCCACCAACAGTGCAGGAGAGTTCCCTTTTCTCCACACCCTCTCCAACATTTGCTGTTTCCAGACTTTGTGATGATGGCCATTCTGATTGGTGTGAGGTGATACCTCATTGTGGCTTTGACTTGCATTTCTCTGATGATGAGTGATGTTGAGCATCTTTTCATGTGTTTGTTGGCCATCTGTATGTCTTCTTTGGAGAAATGTCTATTTAGGTCTTCTGCCCATTTGTGGATTGGGTTATTTGCTTTTTTGGTATGAAGCTGCATGAGCTGCTTGTATATTTTGGAGGTTAATCCTTTGTCCGTTGTTTCATAGGCAATTATTTTTTCCCATTCTGAAGGTTGCCTTTTAGTCTTGTTTATGGTTTCCTTTGCTGTGCAAAAGCTTTTAAGTTTCATGAGGTCCCATTCGTTTATTCTTGATTTTATTTCCATGATTCTAGGAGGTGGGTCAAAAAGGATGTTGCTTTGATGTATGTCAAAGAGTGTTCTGCCTATGTTTTCCTCTAGGAGTTTGATAGTGTCTGGCCTTATATGTAGGTCTTTAATCCATTTGGAGTTTCTTTTTGTGTATGGTGTTAGGAAGTGTTCTAATTTCATTCTTTTACATGTTGCTGTCCAATTTTCCCAGCACCACTTATTGAAGAGGCTGTCTTTTTTCCATTGTATACTCGTGCCTCCTTTGTCAAAGATAAGGTGCCCATATGTGTTTGGGCTTACTTCTGAGTTCTCTATTCTGTTCCATTGATCTTCCTTTCTATTTTTGTGCCAGTACCATACTGTCTTGATCACTATGGCCTTGTAGTATAGTTTGAAGTCAGGAAGCCTGATTCCACCAACTCCATTTTTCCTTCTCAAGATTGCTTTGGCTATTCGGGGTCTTTTGCGTTTCCATACAAATCGTAAGATTTCTTGCTCTAGTTCTGTGAAAAATGCCATTGGCAATCTGATCGGGATTGCATTAAATCTGTAAATTGCTTTGGGTAGTACAGTCATTTTCACGATGTTGATTCTTCCAATCCAGGAACATGGTATATCCCTCCATCTGTTTATGTCATCTTTGATTTCTTTCATCAATGTCTTAAAGTTTTCTGCATACAGATCTTTTGCCTCCTTAGGCAGGTTTATTCCTAGGTATTTTATTCTTTTGGTTGCAATGGTGAATGGGAGAGTTTCCTTAATTTCTCTTTCTGCTCTTCCGTTGTTAGTGTATAGGAATGCAAGAGATTTCTGTGCATTAATTTTGTATCCTGCTACTTTACTAAACTCATCAATGAGTGCTAGCAGTTTTCTGGTAGAGTCTTTAGGGTTTTCTATATATAGTATCATGTCATCTGCAAAGAGTGATAATTTTACTTCTTCTTTTCCAATTTGGATTCCTTTAATTTCTTTTTCTTCTCTGATTGCTGTGGCTAACACTTCCAAAACTATGTTGAATAACAGTGGTGAGAGTGGACACCCTTGTCTTGCTCCTGTTCTTAGAGGGAATTCTTCCAGTTTTTCTCCATTGAGAACAATGTTGGCTTTTGGTTTGTCATATATGGCTTTTATGATGTTGAGGTAATTTCCTTCTATGCCCATTTTCTGGAGAGCTTTTATCATAAATGGATGTTGAACTTTGTCAAAAGCTTTTTCTGCATCTATTGAAATGATCATATGGTTTTTATCCTTCGATTTGTTGATATGATGTATCACATTGATTGATTTGCGTATATTGAAGAATCCTTGCATCCCAGGGATAAACCCCACTTGATCGTGGTGTATGATTTTTTTAATGTGCTGTTGCAGTCTGTTAGCTAGTATTTTGTTGAGGATTTTTGCATCTATATTCATCAGTGATATTGGTCTGTAGTTTTCTTTTTTTGTGACATCTTTGCCTGGTTTTGGTATCAGGGTGATGGTAGCCTCATAGAATGAGTTTGGGAGTGCTCCGCCTTCTGCAATATTTTGGAAGAGTTTGAGAAGGATAGGTGTTAACTCTTCTCGAAATGTTTGATAGAATTCGCCTGTGAATCCATCTGGTCCTGGGCTTTTGTGTGTTGGGAGATTTTTAATCACTGCCTCAATTTCTGTACTTGTGATTGGTCTGTTCATGGTTTCTATTTCTTCCTGGTTCAGTCTTGGAAGATTGTATTTTTCTAAGAATGTATCCATTTCTTCCAGGTTATCCAATTGATTGGCATATAGTTGCTTGTAGTAGTCTCTCATGATGTTTTGTATTTCTGAGGTGTCCGTTGTGACTTCTCCTTTTTCATTTCTAATTCTGTTGATTTGCATCTTCTCCCTTTTTTTCTTGATGAGTCTGGCTAATGGTTTATCAATTTTGTTAATCTTCTCAAAGAACCAGCTTTTAGTTTTATTTATTTTTCGTATGGTTTCTTTCCTTTCTTTTTCATTTATTTCTGCTCTGATCTTTACGATTTCTTTCCTTCTGCTCACTTTGGGGTTTCTTTGTTCTTCTTTCTCTAGTTGTTTTAGGTGTAAGGTTAGGTTGTTTATTCGATCATTTTCTTGTTTCTTAAGGTAGGACTGTATTGCTATAAACTTCCCTCTTAGAACTGCTTTTGCTGCGTCCCATAGGTTTTGGGTTGTTGTGTTTTCGTTGTCATTTGTTTCTAGATACTTTTTGATTTCCTCTTTGATTTCTTTAGTGATTCCTTGGTTGTTTAAGAGTGAATTGTTTAGCCTCCATGTGTTTGTATTTTTTGCAGTTTTTTGCCTGTAATTGGTATCTAGTCTCATGACGTTGTGGTCTGAGAAGATGCTTGATATGATTTCAATTTTCTTGAATTTGCTGAGGTTTGATTTGTGACCCAAGATGTGATCTATCCTGGAAAATGTTCCGTGTGCACTTGAGAAGAAAGTGTAGTCTGTCGTTTTTGGATGGAATGTCCTATAAATATCAATTAAGTCGAGATGGTCTAATGTGTCATTTAAAGCTTGTGTGTCTTTATTTATTTTCTGTTTGGATGATCTGTCCATTGATGTAAGTGGGGTGTTCAAGTCTCCCACTATAATTGTGTTACTGTCGATGTCCCCTTTTATAGCTGTTAGCATTTGCCTTATGTATTGAGGTGCTCCTATATTGGGGGCATAGATATTTACCATTGTGATATGTTCTTCTTGGATGGATCCCTTGATCATTATGTAGTGCCCTTCCTTGTCTCTTTTAATAGTCTTTACTTTCAAGTCTAATTTGTCTGATATGAGTATTGCTACTCCAGCTTTCTTTTGAGTTCCATTTGCATGGAATATCTTTTTCCATCCCTTCACTTTCAGTCTATATGTATCCCTTGGTCTGAAGTGGGTTTCTTGTAGGCAGCATATAGAAGGGTCTTGTTTTTGTATCCATTCAGCCAGTCTGTGTCTTTTGGTTGGAGCATTTAATCCATTGACATTTAAATTGATTATTGACATGTGTGTTCCAATTACCGTTTTCTTAATTGTTTTGGGTTTGTATTTGTAGGTGTTTTCCTTTTCTTGTGTTTCCTACTTAGAGAAGTTCCTTTAGCACTTGTTGTAAGGCTGGTTTGGTGGTGCTGAATTCTCTTAACTTTTGCTTGTCTGGAAAGCTTTTGATTTCTCCCTCAAATCTGAATGAGATTCTTGCTGGGTAAAGTATTCTTGGCTGTAGGTTTCTCTCTTTCAGGACTTTCAGTATATCCTGCCATTCCCTTCTGGCCTGCAGAGTTTCTGTCGAAAGGTCAGCTGTTATCCTGATGGGTTTTCCCTTATATGTTGTTTGTTGCTTTTCTCTTGCTGCTTTTAATATTTTTTCTTTGTGTTGAATTGTCGTTAGTTTGATTAATATGTGTCTTGATGTATTTCTCCTTGGGTTTATTCTGTATGGGACTCTCTGTGCTTCTTGGACTTGGTGAATTATTTCCTTTCCCATGTTGGGGAAGTTTTCCACTAGAACCTCTTCAAATATTTTCACAGACCCTTTCTTGTTTTCTTCTTCTTCTGGGATGCCTATAATTCGAATGTTGGTACGCTTAAGGTTATCACTGAGGTCTCTGAGGCTGTCTTCTAGTCTTTTTATTTTTTTATCTTTTTCCTGCTCTGTGGCGTTTATTTCTTCCATTCTATCTTCCAACTCACTTATTCGTTCTTCTGCCTCAGTCATTCTGCTGGTTAGAGCATCTAGAGTATTTTTAATTTCAGTTATTTTGTTATCCATTGCTGTTTGTTTTTCTGAGTTCTTATGAACTGTTTCTTGTACTTTCTCTAATTTGTTATCGAGATTTTGTATCATTTTTACTATCATTACTCTAAATTCTTTTTCAGGCATTTTTCCTATTTCCTCCTCATTTATTTGGTTTTGTGGGTTTTTTTCCTGCTCCTTTGCCTGCATGGTGTTTCTTTGTTTCCTCATGGTTGTCCAAGCTTTTGGGGTTGCTTGTTCTGGTGATAGAGGTGTTTATAGAAGACTGTCCAAGCCTCAGACTAATGTCCAAGTATTGGAGTAGACGAATATTCAGTCTAGGAAACACATACATGTATAAGACACACAATTATTGAATCCGTTAGGACATAAGGCTCTAGAAAGACCTGACAGAACCCCAGTGTGCTATCAGATATTCAGAGAGAAACCCAGCAGAAATTGACAACTGAAACAGAACAAATCAGAGACAAAAGCAAAAGCAAACAAACAACAGATAACACCCTACACATACAAACATCAATCCAGGGAGATTTTGTAAGCTAGGATCAAATATAGAAATGAGCTGGAGTACCACCAGAGAAAATGGAGATTCTCAGAATGTAATTAGACAACTGTACTAAGAACTAAGATAAAGACAAAAGCCTAATATTAATACCAAGGCAGTGCATCATCTGGAGAATAGAGCAAGGAGTCTGAGCAGACCGATAGTGTTGCTTATAAGTATGTTAAGATAAAATACACTTAAAATGGCTGGAAGAAAGGGGAACAGAAGAGCGTAATGTGGTTGGAAATATGCAAAGAAAAAGAAAGGAATAGAAGTGTATAAAAGAAAGGGATGAAAGGAAAGTATGAAAGATATTTTGTCCGTACTACCAAAAACTTAGCTAGATATAGAAGTATTTTAAAATGCAAAAAAAAAAAAAAAAAAAAAAAAAAAGAGTAAAAAATATCCTTATAAAATTATGTTGTAAAACTTGTAGATCCCTTAGGGCTAAGATCGTATTTAATAAATCAAAAAAAAAAAAAAATCCAGAACTGATTCCCGAATGGACCAGTTCAATAGGTATTGATACTACTATTTCTGTTTCCTTAGCGTCTCCGCTGTAAGTGTCCTTTTCCTTGCCTTGGGTTTTTTTTTTTGCGTTATTCTGTGACCAGCAGAGGTTCCTTTATTGTTCGTCTGTAAGCCTCGGTGTGTGGGGAGGGAGAGGGTGCAATAGTGGCTCCTTCTCCTGGGAGGGAGTGAGCAGTGGCGCACTGTTGCTTCAGTCAGGCTTGGAGGTGCCTGTTGCAGAGGGCGCTGGTGGCTCAGGCGTACACAGAAAGTCTTAGAGTTGGGCCTCTCTCGGGGTTTTTTCTTTTTGATGCTGGTTTTTTTTTTTTTTTCTCTCGGCAGCCTCCCTGCTGCTGGCGTTGCAAGGAGTTTTAATCTAGCCCCGCCCGAGCGCCTGAGGGTGCTTGTTATCCCTGAGCGCCTTATGTGGCCCCGCAGGGCGTCTCTCCGCTGCCTGTTGCAGAGGCGCAGAAAGAGAGAGAGAGGCTATGCGCGCGGCTCCTCCCCCCCGCCCGGGAGCCTGCAGCCTCCAGCCGCCATCATGGCCGGGCAGCTCTCAGGGATTGGCACTCCTCTCCGCAGACCTCCTCCCTCCTGTCCTCTCGGTCCGTCACCCTACCGGCAACAATGTTTCTCCCCCGAACCAGCTCTCCGGTTCCCACGCTCCCGCTCCTGGACCCTCCGTTCAGCCGCGGATCGATGTCTCGGTCCGGGAACGCTGAGCTGCGCTGCGGACCCTCCGTATGTTTCTCACTCCCTCCCGTCTGCCACAGCTCCGCCGCTTCACCCTCTTTGAGCCCTCGTAGATGCCTCCCTACCGGCTATGTCAGGTTCTCCGCAGCCCTTTCCGGTGTCCGAGGCCGTCTGCTGGTGTTCAGCTGGTTCTCTGTGGGAATGACTGTGTCCTTCCGTGCATTCCCAATGCATCTGTGGAGAGGGATGCACTCCACGTCTCTCTACTTCGCCGCCATCTTTTTCTCTGGGTTTGTTTTTGTAGGTCTTTTCCTTCTCTTGTGTTTCTTGCCTAGAGGAATTCCTTTAGCAATTGTTGTAAGGCTGCTTTGGTGGTACTGAATTCTCTTAACTATTGCTTGTCTGTAAAGCTTTTGATTTAATTATCAAATCTGAATGAAATTCTTGTTGGGTAGAGTATTCTTGGCTGTAGATTTTTCTCTTTCAATACTAAGAATATCCTGCCACTGCCTTCTGGCCTGCAGAGTCTCTGCTGAGAGATCAGCTGTTATCCTTATGAGTTTCCCCTCATATGTTATTTGTTGCTTTTCTCTTACTGCTTTTAATATTTTTGTGTGTGTTTAATTTTCTTTAGTTTGATTGATATGTGCCTCAATGTGTTTCTCCTTGGGTTTATTCTGTATGTGACTCTCTGTGCTTCTTGGACTTGGTTTATTATTTCCTTTCCCATGTGGGAAAATGTTCCACCATAATCTCCTCAAATATTTTCTCAGTCCCTTTCTTTTTTCTTCTTCTTCTTTGATGCCCGTGATTCAAATGTTGGTTCACTTAATCTTATCCCTAAGGTCTCTGAGACTCTTCCATTCTTTTTATTCTTTTTTCTTTTTCCTGCTCTGTGGCAGTTATTTCACCCAGTGTATGATGCAACTCAGTTACTCCTTCTGCCTCAGTTATGCTGCTGTTTATACCATCTAGAATAGTTTTGATTGCCATTATTGTGGTGTCCATTACTGTTTGTTTCCTCTTTAGTTCTTCTAGGTCCTTATTAAATGTTTCTTGTGTTTTCTCTATTTTGTTTTTGAGATTTTGGATCATCTTTACTATCATTACTCTGAATTCTTTTTCAGGCAATTTTCGAAATTTAATCTTCATTTATTTGGTCTTGTGGATTTTTATCTTGTTCATTTGCCTATAAGGTGTTTTTTTTTTTTTTCTCTCTCATTTTGTCTAATTTATCGTATTTACTGTCTCCTTTCCCTATGCTGCCTGGTAGAAATTCCTCTTATCGCTCTTCTGTTTGGCTTGAGGTGTAAAGCTCTGAAGATTGCTGGCCTTTGATTGGATTTGGAGCTTGGTGTTGAGAATGAGAATGTTGGGGGAGCACTTGCTGATTAATAGTCCATGGGATCAGGAGTTCTCTGTTGGTCCAACATTCTGGACTCTGCTCTGCTGTCTCAGAGGTGCAGGTTTGACCCCCAGCTGGGGCAACAAGACCCTGGAAGCTGCACAGCACAGAGAAAAAGGAGGTAGAAAGAGATCTTCCCCAAAAAAAGGAAACAAAGGGGAAAAGGGGAAAGGACAGCAATATCCCCAAGACTGTTGGTGAAAGCAACCCTAATGAGTCAAAGTCACACAAGTAGATGTGCACACTTGCACATGTAAAAAGAGAAGAGCAAAAGCAACCAAAGAGAAGAGAAAAATAGAGAGCAAAGAAAAGAAAGAAGGGAGTACTCATGCCAGTTAGAAGCAAATCCACATACAAATATATACAGTAAAGATTAATCTAACAAATACCTAAAACCAGAAACGAGACAAACATACCAAGAAGTCCTTCAGTACTTCTAGGTATGACTCTTCCCCTACTGTGGAGAGGACTGTGGATAGCTAAGAATGTGACCTGGCATTAGTCCTGTGCGTATTTGTCCCCACAGTCCCCAGTTGTCCCCTATGTCTACAGTCTCTATTGTAGAAACATTCATCTAGTCAAGTGATCCACAGATGCAGGGTCTATCAAGCCTATTGTGAGTATTAAATCTGCTCCTCCTGTGGCTGTTTCCCTTTCTCTTCTTTGGTCCTTCAGACCTCGGGGATCAGTTTTGGTTTTGGTCCCTTCTTTGTGTGTGGGTTACTCTCAGGAGTCAGTTCCAGGCAAGAGGAGGCAAAACAGGGTGACTGGGGCTCACTTGCAACTTCTGGTTGGGGGGAGGGAGGGATATGGCAGTCTAATTGAAGTGTGTGGGAGTGCTTGCAACAGCAGAGGTCAGCATGAGCCTGAGGTGCACTGTGAATTCTTCCAGGGAATTTGGTCCCTTGGTGTTGGTGGGCTTCACCTACTGCCAGGATCGTGTGGCCAATGATCTGCCTTACACACAGGACCCTTGGCAGCAGCAGGTGGGCTGGCAAGGGGCTCAGCAATGCAAGGGTTGGGAGGGTGGCAGGGCCTGGTGACATGGCATGGTGAGGGCTCAGGGCCGTGGGTGGGCTTTTCAATCCAGCATCTGTGGGTCGCACTGCTCCTCAGCCTGTGAGTTTGTGGAGAGGGAAGCTCCTCCCAAGTACTCTGAAACAAAGGTCCCCTGCATTTCCATCTGGATCAGGATTTTCCCCAAACTCCTTCCTAGATATCTGGCACACCTGCCCCCCAGGCTGTTCTCATGCAGCCAGCTCAAGCTCTCTCCCTGGTGGCTGTTCTCTGAAGCCCAAGCCTCAGCACCCAGCCCCCACTGCCACCATGGGTGAGCAGATTTGCTTCTCTGGCTGGGAAGTGCTGCTTGAATCCTCTGTGCAGGGATCTCTCTGCTCTGACCTCCACACACCTGCCTTTGCTCTCTCCTCTGGGGCTCCAAGGCTCCCCCTGTCCTTCCCTGCCAGTGAGGGAAGTCTCCAGTGTGTGGGAGCCTTTCCCCCTTCACAGCTCCCTCCCAGAGGGGCTGGTCTCCTCAGGATTCCTTTGTCTCTTTTCTTTGCACTACCCAATTACATGGGAATTCTCTTGACTTTTTGGAGTTCTGAGGTCTCCTGCTAGCATTGGGAAGGTGTTCTTTAGGAGCCACTCCACAAGGAGAGGTATTTTTGATGTATTTGTGGAGAGGAAGGCGATCTCCATGTCCTACTCCTCTGCAATCTTTTTCAAGGTCCTCAAGAGCCATTGTAAATATTAAACCTTGTGGGAAATTAGTTAAATCTGCTTTTTAAAATTTAATTAATTAATTAATTAATTGGCTGCATTGTGTCTTCATTGCTGCCAGTGGGCTTTCTGTAGTTTCAGAGAGAAGGGGCTGCTCTTCATTGTGGTGTGTGAGCTTCTTATTGTGGTAGTTTCTCTTGTTGTGGAGCACAGGATCTAGGCATGAGGGTTTCAGTAGTTGTGGCACATGGGCTCAGTAGTTGTGGCTCACAGGCTCTAGAGTGCAGGCTCAGTACTTGTGGCACATAGGCTTAGTTGTTTCGTGGCATGTGGGATCTTCCCGGACCAGGGCTCAAACCCATGTCCCCTGCATTGGCATGCAGATTCTCAACCACTGTACCACCAGGGAAGCCCTAATTAAATCATTTTGAGAAGTCTTTACTTAGAAATTTAGTTACATGATCAAGTGACACATGATATAGCTTATGAGCCAATATTTAAATAGTCAGGTCTATTTACTGGACACAAGGGCACCATTGATATAAATACTACATTTAGTAAGTACAATACCCTTAGATTTAGTGGCTTTAATGTTCTCAAATTCATAAAATTTAATTTGGCCAATATTCAAGCCTAAACGTACGAGTGTATGTGCTTAAGTATGCTGGACCAGTAAATCAGCATGTCTTCAATAGTACTTTCTAATTTTACTCTCATTCCTTTTGAATTAAATCTCCTTTAAGCTTAATCAATTGATTTAGCAAACTAAGGCCAAGCAATAAGAGGCAGAGTCAGTATTAGGCTAAAATAATTCTGATGCAGTTAGAGCATAGTTTGTCTCTTAGAGACAGTTAAATTAGCTACTGAAAACCTTTAAAATAGCTAGAAAACAAACCTTCATATTCAAATGCTATAGAAAAAATCACTATCATTATTGTCTGTATGATACACCTCATTTTTTTTTCCCATTTTCAACATGCTCCTTTATTTCACGCTCCAAAGGCTTATACATAGCATGATGAATTTTTACAATTGTCAGGAATTTAACATTAGTCCTTTTACTTTTTAGCTCTCAGGTTGTGTTTTAAAATCATTGAATTGTATATAAAATTTAATTGTTTTTCTCTCAATTAGAGAATAGATAAAAGGTACAGCAGCATATCTAACTTATGGGTTCTGAACTTACTTATGTTTTACTCTGTGGGATCCAAAATATTTTGTAATATGTCCTCCAAATACAGTATGTGATTAGAAATGATATTATGAAAAGTCATATTAGTGGTACATTTTGTTGAATTCTGATGCATAAGTGGACAGATTCATCATAAAGGTGAAAAGAGTAGATGGGTGGGAAAGATTGAATTATGACACTGAATGGCTGAGAATAGAACTAGAATAGAGAAGAAATAATGGACTAATAAAATGGAACATGAGAATATATTAAAGTGGAAGTTAAAATGTTGCAGAGAAGTTCTTTGACTTAGTTCAAGTAACAAACTCTTTCAACCTCGGTCTGCTCATCTGTGGGGTAATAGTTACTGTGTCACAAAGATTTGAGCACTAAATGAGAATGCTGTGAAGGGCCTTGGAATTGGGTTTACATAATGACATAGGCATATCTGTTTTTTAACTTTTGAAATGATATATAGTTCGATTTAAAACTTTTTATATCAACATGTTCTGTTATGGTCAAGTAAACTTTATTTAAATGGTTCCTTTCTATTTATTTCTTAAGTATTTCATTCAGTAATACAGTTACTACTATTAATACTAGCCTACATATTACATATGACATCCTTTATAAAATCTAAATATTGTTAATCTCTTAAAGAGTTTCTGTGAAGGTTAAATAAGATATTCAATATAAAGAACTAAGAAGAGTATTAGGCACAGTATAAGAACTCATTAATAATTAATTATTAGTGTTACTTCTTTCTTCAGGTTGATTGCATTTTATTGGAGTATAGTTGCTTCACAATATTGTATTAGTTTATAGTGTACAACAAAGTGAATCAGCTATACATATACATATATCTCCTCGTTTTTGGATTTTCTTCTCATTTAGGTCACCACAGAGTACTGAGTAGAGTTCCTGTGTTATACAGTAGGTTCTCATTAGTTATCTAATTTTATACATAGTATCAATAGTGTATATATTTCAATCCCAATCTCCCAACTCATCCCATCTCTCCTTTCCCCCTTGGTATCCATACATTTGTTCTCTATGTCTGTGTCTCTATTTCTGCTTTTTAAATAAGATTATCTCTGTCAATTTTTTCATATTCCATATATGTGCATTATTGTAAAATATTTGTTTTTCTCTTTTTGACACTTCTCTCTGAATGACAGTATCAAGGTCCATCCACATCTCTACAAATGACCCAATTTTCTTCCTTTTTATGGCTGAGCAATATTCCATTGTATATATGTACCACATCTTCTCTATCCATTCCTCTGTTGATGGACATTTAGGTTGCTTCCATGACCTGGCTATTGTAAATAGTGCTGCAATGAACACTGGAATGCATGTGTCTTTTTGAGTTATGGTGTTCTCTGGGTATATACCCAGTAGTGGAATTGCTGGGTCATATGGTAGTTTTATTTTTAGTTTTTTAAGGAATCCCCATACTGTTCTCCATAGTGGCTGTAACAATTTATATTCCTACCAACAGTGCAAGATGGTTCCCTTTTCTCCACACCTTCTCCAACATTTATTGTTTCTAGATCTTTTGGTGATGGCCATTCTGACTGGTGTGAGGTGATACCTCATTGTAGGTTGGGTTTGCATTTCTCTAATAATTAGTGATATTAAGCATCTTTTCATGTGTTTGTTGGCCATCTGTATGTCTTCTTTGGAGAAATATCTATTAAGGTTTTCTGCCCATTTTTCAATTGTTTTTTTGTTGTTTAATTGTATGAGCTGCTTGTATATTTTGGAGATTAAGCCCTGTGGTTTCACATTGGCTTTAGAGCAGAAGGTATCAACTCTGTTACCACTAATTTTATGTCCTTGGACAAGTCACCTGTCTTTTTTAAGGTTCAGTTTCCCTACTTCTAAAAATTAAAACATTCATAAGCCTCATTAGGTTGCTATGAGGTTCAAAAGAATGGTGATTATACATGTATTTTGTAAAGAGTAAGGTCTTATTAAAATAACTAACAATATACTTAATAGAATTTTGATCAATATATATTTCTCTAAGTATGGGAGATAAGGTTCTATTCTCAAGGCTGCTACTAAACTAATGGTAATTGGGAACAAGTAGTGCAGAGTTTCAGAATGTATGCCACAGATCCAAGACATAAATGAGACAGAGTAATGTTTTCAGCAAATGGTTCTGAGACAACTGTGTATACACATGAAAAAGAAGCAGTTAGATTCCTTCTTCACACCATACACAAAAATTAACTCAAAATGGATCCAATCAAAAACATAAATATAAGGGCAAAAAGTATAAGACTAAGAAGAAAACATAGTTGCAAAAGCTATAGAAGAAAAAATAAACTGTACATCATGTAATTTTTAAAAATTGTGTTTCAGAGGACACCATCAAGAAACTGAAAACACAACTCACAGAACAGTAGAAAAATGTTGCAAAAAATATATCTGATAATGGAGTTGTATCTATAATATATATATATATTTTAATTAATTAATTTATTTATTGGCTGTGTTGGGTCTTCTTTGCTGCACACAGGCTTTCTGTAGTTGCGGAAAGTGGGGGCTACTCTTTGTTGCAGTGCTTGGGCTTCTCATTGCAGTGGCTTCTCTTGTTGCAGAGCACGGACTCTAGGCTTGTGGGCTTCAATAGTTGCAGAGCATGTGCTTATCATTAGTTGTGGCTCACAGGCTCTAGAGTTCAGGCTCAGTAGTTGTGGTACATGGGCTTAGTTTCTCCTTGGCATGTGGGATCTTCCTTCACCAGGGATCGAACCTATGTCCCCTGCATTGGCAGGTGGATTCTTAACCAATGTGTCACCAGGGAAGCCCTAGAATATATTTTTAAAAATCCCTTAAAGCTAACAACAAGAAAAACAACCAAATTAAAAAACTGTGAAAAGACTTGAAGAAACATTTCTGCAAAGAAGATAGATAAGCGACCAATAAGCACATGAAAAGATGCTCAACATCATCAGCCATCAGGGAAATTAAAATCAAATAAAAATAATATACCACTTCACTTACACTATGGTGGCAACAGTCAAAAATTCAGGTAATAAAAAGTGCATGTGAGGATGTGGAGAAATCAGAACCCTCATATGTTGTTGCTTTGGATAACAATCTGACAGTTCCTCAATTCATTAAACATAGTTTTAGCATATGATGCAGTGATTCCACACTTAGAGAATTTAAAACATATGTCCACAAAAAAACTTGTACATGAACATTCTTAGCAGCACTATTTATAGTAGCCAGAATGTGGAAACAATATAAAATGTCCATCAACTCTTAAAGAAAATGTGATATATGACTATGATAAATAAAATATATATCCATATAATAGAATATTATTTGACATTAAAAAGAAAAAGAGTACTGACATGTGCTACAACAGGGATGAACCTTGAAATCATTATGCTACGTAAAAGAAGCTGGTCATAAAGGACCAGTAACTCCATTTACATGAATTGTGTAGAATAGGCAAACATTTAGGGATATAAGGTAGATTAGTAGATTAGTTACCTAGGGCTGGCAGTTAGGTGAAGGCATTTGACAGTGTTTGGTATTCTTTTATGACATAGTCAAACATGGCCACAAAAAGAGACACAGGATAGGCTCAGGATAAAACATAATTTATCATACTCACAGGTCCTAGAGACAGGGGATACAACACACCAGGCAGAGTCACATGGGATAGACACCAGGGTTGGAAGGAGGCAGAAAGTGAGGGCAGTCTCCCAGAAAGTCAAGGTGGTGCAGAGTGAAGAGATTAGGATTGGTTAGTTTGAATAATTTCTATGGGTATTGGGCAAGTTGCCTGGTATGTAGCCCAGAACAACTAAGGCAGAGGTATACTGCCTCCTGGTTCACAGGCCAGCTAGAGGAGGTTAGGCTCTGAATTGCTTAGTTTGCATATCAAAAGCACGCTCACAACTGGGGTCTGGGCCCTTTGCTATCTCTTAAGAATTGGCTAACTGGGGGAGGGGCAGTATCTCCCTAGCCAAAAAAGGTTTTTTAAGGTGTCAGTAGATCATAATATACAGAGAATTACATACACACACACATATGATACAGGGAGTAACCACTAATGGGTATAGGGTTTCTTTTTAGGGTGATAAAATAATTTAAATTTAGTGGTGATGATGGATCACACTTTGTGAATGTGCTAAAAGTCATTGAATTGTACATTTTAAATGGGCGAAATGTATGCTATGTGAATTATATCTCATTAAAGCTGTTGAAAAAAAAAAGAATGTATATCATGAAACTAAATATCTTGGTTTAAAACTTGGCTTTGTTACCTGGTAGCTTTGAACAAATAACAACCACTCAAAGCTTCATTATTCCCTTTTATGAAATGAGTATCATCATCATCATTATCATCATCATTTCTACCACATGTAATTCTTATAAGGGTCATTTGACATAATGTTTGTAAAGTGCTAAGCATGGTGTCGGGCATAAAGGTTAAACAAACTACACAATTAAGATATTTGCTTTGTTCATTAGTTTCTTTATCTGTAAAATGAAAGAGTTGTACTAAATAGATTCAAAGATTCCTTTAGAGTTCTAACAATTACATGATTTCAAAGCATAAATATTCTATATTTATATAAGAATGTCATTGATCAATACATTTCCCAAAGCAATGTATATATTAATGTTATTGAAAACCAATATTTTAGTCCCATAAAAATCTGTTTTTACTGCTGGACTTCTCAAGGCTACAGAGTATGTATCATTTCCAAATCTGAAATACTAGAGAGCTGCCGTTTAGGCAAGTATTGACTGGAAGTTTATTCTCTGTTCTGCTACAATCACCACTGTAGACACCATCATTTTTTAGTTATTATTAGTAGTAAATTTAATTATTATTTTACTATTTATAAAAATGTGTGTTCTAAAAATATTTAAACTATAGATTCTGAAATGAACATTCTATCTTTACATGAAGAATAACATTTATTTACCAAATATGTAAAAAGCAAAACACAACATGGAGCATATGTTAATTTAAACTGCTAAAATAGTTTGAGTCCATATGTGTAACAGGCCATATGTGTAACAGGGACTTCTAGGTAGTAATCAAAAAATCATTGGAAAGGTAAACTAACACTGGGGTATTTGGAATTAGTCATCATTTTGTCACTTAGAGAACCAGGGAGTGGTTGCTCAACATCTTGTGATACCCTCAAAGCAGTATTTCCCGTAATGCAATTTGTGATTTTTGATGCTTAATTAGTGGGTACAAATTGGGTCAATCAAGAGATCAGAGAGCCAGCTGCACAAGAAATATAAACACATTTTCTGATTGTGCTCCACAGGATTTCAGAGTTCCAAGAATCCTTGACAGGGGACGAGGCTCTTTGAAGAAAGTGTACTCACAGAAGAGAGATTTAATACCTTTCTTTCTAGGTTCCAGAGTATCACATTTTGGGGCTGGAACAATAACACAAATCAGAAGCAATAAATCATGGTAAGAAAGGCAAATTATTTCAGACTTGAGACAGGTAAATGGGTAAACCTGGCAGGTTATAAAATATTAGAGAATGGTGAGGAACTTTATATGCACCATGTAAAGATATTCAAATTCTAGAATTTTTTTAAGACACTGTGGGGACTAAACTAAATTTCCTGAATTTAGTTCTTTATCTGACAGTAGAAGCCTCTGTCAACTAAATAAACTCATG
Source organism: Hippopotamus amphibius kiboko (assembly GCF_030028045.1). Classification (NCBI taxonomy): domain Eukaryota; kingdom Metazoa; phylum Chordata; class Mammalia; order Artiodactyla; family Hippopotamidae; genus Hippopotamus; species Hippopotamus amphibius. The sequence continues at coordinate 57,059,509 of NC_080203.1, forward strand.
GCTTGATTGTCAAATATGATTTATTCTGAACTTTTTCTAGTTAAACACAAGAATTTTGAGAAATGTAAATAACAGTGAAAATTAATATGAATTTGGGTCTTGTGCTAAAAACAAGAGATATTCCTATGTAAAATTGTGAAATAGGATAATATTCTTTTATCCTCCTTTCTTTTTCTTCTCTTTCTTCCATTCTACCCTCTTCTCCTCCCTACCTATCCTTGTTACCTACCAAAACCTATTTTTCTTAGATAACCCCCATGTACACTCCCTTATTTTTCTTTTTCTTCTTCTGTTTATACTTAGAATCCTGTGGGGATGTCTGGCTAGGTAGTATGCAAATAATACTGCCTTTCCAACCTAAACCTCTGATGTCTTATACAAGAGGAGTGTTAAAACTTTGGGCCATGGACTAAATATCTTTAGTTATGGGATTGTTTTTTAGTGTTTTACAAGGGCCATATATTTAACCTATGATGATGGCTAGAATGCCATAGGAGGTGGGGGGGAATGAAAAGGCATCTTGTCACATTGCATATTATGCTCTGCATTATTTTTTTTAAACTCTTTATTGGAATATATGTGCTTTACACTCTTGTACCCATCTCTGAGGTACACCAAAGTGAATCAGTTGCATCTACACACATATCCCCATATCCCCTCCCTCCCACAACTGCCCCCCCCACCCTCCCTGTCCTGGCCTTCCAAGACATCTCCCATGAAGTTGATCTCCTTTTGTTATACAGCAACTTCCCACTAGCTACCTATTTTACAGCTGGTAGTGTAAATATGTCTATGTTACTCTCTCACCTCTACAATGCATTATTTTTAAATTCACTTACTAATTATCTATCCCAAAGCTAGAAAAATTTAGGAGAAAACCTCACTTAAACAATACATTTGAGAGGTGGAAAAAATGCAATTTTCACTTTTTTTTAGTAGTGTGCCACTCTTCACCACAATTAAAGATAAACTAAATAGTTGTTTGCTTGTCATATGTTACAGGGTAAGTAAGATCAAAGTTCCATAGTGAGAAAGTTGTAATTCATAAGATTTTTATACAAAGGTAAGAAAGTATAACAGATTAGAAGATCCACACACACTATGTATGAAGTGAAAAAAACCAATTTGTGGCCAAGTGATCAGTGCCATAAAATTTGTCTATAGACATAGGTAACATTTTAACAAAGTTGTTCCTTATATGTTTCTACACTTTATTTTTCATATCACATATCCCAAGATAAAATATTATGTCTGTAATGCCTTAAGTAAATTATATAATAGCTGACTATTTCAGAAATTGTCAATTTTAATTTAAATAGATTAATCCTCAAGGAAATTTTTTCTTTCCATTTTTCTTATTTAAAAAATCTGAAAGGAAAAGATACTTTGTTGACAGAATGATCTGGATCAGCTGACAGAATTTTTGTTACAACAAAATTAAATTTAGGAATTTAGTCAAATAGATTTTACTTTACAATTAAAGAGAACACTGGAGAGAAAATGCCCTTTATGAGTCAATGAAATGAAGTCTCTGTGACAAATTATTTGGTAGCTATTGAGCACTAAGTGGATTTCAAAAAAGTGGCATAAATGTATAGCTGCATACATGCACATGTGTATGTGTGTGGACAGAGAGAGAGAGAGCAAAAGAGAGACTTTTTAAAAAATACTTGAAAAGCCTATATGATAGGCTTATCTATGCAGTTAGTAGTCATTATGTTTTATTTTTAAATATTTATATGTGTAAGGCAAATATTTTAGAGAGAGAATAATTTCCAGCTGAGATTTTGTTGTGTCTTCATTTCTGCAGGTATCTATCTGACATACAAATACACTTCCTTCAGAAGAGCTGTCAACCTTCAGTTTTGCTATGATATTTTTTCTTATACAGGATTGCAAGGTGATGAGAGGCAGATATTATAATAACTATTATAATTTGATTTCATAGGTACAATAAAAAGGCAGACTAAAATAACATGGAGAAGGATAGCAAAATTGTATGTCAGATAGAGATTTAAATTAGCCAACATGATTGGTTTTATAGATCTTGGATCTAGAGAGTTTTCCATGTGATACAGACAAGCACGGAAACCAACAGAAATGGCTTGCTAAAAACACGGTGTTTAAATAGAAACATAGGTCAGATCTCTTATATTATGTGCCAGATTTTAACCACAAGGCTCTTTGAAAATTAAAACATATGGTTTTAGCAACTTAGCAAATTCCTTCACATACACATTATTTTGCAATCTAAAATAACTTTGTGAAGAGTATGACTTTATATATTCTTTAATCACTTTGGAAGTCTTAAGGAAAACAGACAGACCTGACCTTTGAGCTTCTTTTACACTGACCTAGGAAGAGTACCCTATCACTCAGTACAAATAGAACTTCTTTCCCAATGAGAAAGAAACATTAAGTTGTACCTTGTACCATTTTAAAACCATTTAGAAAGAACAAGGACATTAATCAGAACAGAGATTTTAAATATTTATAAACTAGCTTGGATGGAGCAGTACAAATTTATTAAGCATTCTTCTGCTCCTATGAGTACAAAATGTTCCTTTCATGATACTATCACACCATCTCTGCTGTGAGACTCATTTGCTTCATTGCTTATCATATTAAGACCTACTCCTAAGTCTAGTATTCAAGGCTCATAATACCTACACATCCTGTCTCTCACTATGACCAGTGAAAACACTTTGTTCTAGCCAGACAAAATATAATTGTTATTAACCCCAAGCCTTAATTTTTTTTCAGAATACATTTCCCCTCCTTTGCCCAGCTTTTCTGTAGCATCTTCATAACTCTTCATGTTTCTTAATTTCACTAGTACTTGTATTATGCACCTTATGTTCTAGCATTGAATGAAATACTGCCTTCTAGGGCACATTTATTTTAAATAATTACACTTGTCTCTTTATCTTTTATAACATTGAGACAAGTGTTCTTGTATTATATATATATATATGTTTTTCTTCCATCATCTACCATAGTGATCATTTTATAAATATTCAAGATTCTTAAATTGAATCTGAATTCAGCATTTGCCTTATCAAATATAATTGATGATTTGGGAAGATTGCAATTTACCTAACTCAGGGATCAAAAATACCTCCATAACTGCTTTTTTCACTATGTTATTAACATGACAATCCTATTAGAATACTAATGCTGAAACTTTTAAACTAAATCTCTTCTATGCAGATCAGTGCTGCTTACTTACTGGGGTTGGACATGATTTTATATAATACATGCAGCTAGAATACAACCACTTAATAATGGACACAGCAAAAACAACAGTCAGCAATTAGGGCAAACTCTCTTAAGTTTCTGCCCCTCCTTCAACAGCTGTTCCAGTGCCTGACTTAGTTCATCAGTTGGAGATAACCAGACATTATTAATCAAACTCACAGGGGTACTATGTCAACATCTGGAAATTTGTAATGTCCACTGTTTTGGCTAGTTGTAAGTGTTAAGAGTCATTCTGCCTAGAAATTGATTTGAGTTCTTCCATTATTAATATAAGAATGCCTATGATAAAAACAGAGTTTTTCTGACTGATTGCTTTTTTCTCTGGAATGGATTTAAAGGGGCATTAAAATCAGTTTTAACCTACTTTTAATTTGCCTTAAGACTTCAAGGTAAGGAGAGGAAAGGAAGCCACCAAAACAAGAAGGGTTGGAGTTGGACACACTAGCTCTCATTTGTGGTTAAAACAGCAGACTGGGAAAGTGTATCAAAATTAAGATTATAAAGGTTTGGAAAATGGTTTATTGTACAAATTAATGCATAGAGAGGACAATAGGAAGATATTAAACAGGAGGTACCAATACATATTGAAATATTTCAATTTAAAACAAAAATAATTAAAACTTCACTAAACAAAGAATTTAAGTAGATGGAGCAAAGAGTGGAACACTTTTTTTGGGTAAACTTTTTATTAAACTTTGCTTCTCAAACATGCTGCAAAACAGAATAGGTGGATGAAGCATGGAGTATTACCAAGCCAAATAAGCAAGGGGGAAATTACATCCATAGAAAGAAAATAATTTTTTTGGAATGTGGCCTGGGCAGTGAGATTATGTCTACTCTTATGTGAAGTTCTGGCATAATTTAATGCTTAGGAGGACTTCAGCCATGAGACCATTTTAACTTATTTTGCAGACTCTAAGAAGATCAGTATAGGACTAACTCAAAGGGAAAAGTAGTCTTTATATTTAGCCTTCTCAACAATTGGAGACAAGATATTTTGTATAAATTGATGCCATTATATATCATTATACAAATGATGCCATCATATGATTTTGCACTAAGGGAGGATTAGATTGAGGTATAACTGTTAGTCAAACAGCATAATTTTAATTCTTAAAAAAAAAAAAAGGAAATAAAGCATTTCCCTTTTATAGTGAAAAATAATCATGGGATACAAAATAGTTGTCAAACATAGTTTTACAAAATGAAAAAGTCCTAGAGTTCTGTTGCACAACAATATGAATATACTTAACACTACTGAGCTGTACACTTCAAAGTGGTTAAGATGAAAAATTTAAAGTTATGTGTTTTTTTACCACAATAAAAATGCATATATATTAAAAATAAATGTCAGGGATGCTGAAGATATTCGAAAAAATGAAAACACAAGAAGATCTATTGTAGGCTGAACATACCTGGGAGCACACTCTGGTATGGTCTTTCCTATTTGAGTCAAATATTTGTAAATAAATCATACAGAATGATACAAAATTATTAAAGATGAAAGAATTTTAATAATGAACTAACTTTTTAAAGGCATTTTTTTCCTCCACTCTTAAATACGTATGTATGAATCTCTGGTCTAAATTTATATAATTAAAACTGCTAACTATATATATGCCCATTTATTTATGCCATAATAATCTTTCTTAAGGCAAGAAAATGCAGATTAAAACTATAAACTTTGTTATTTTTTTAATTTTTTTGAAGTGTAGTTGATTTACAATGTAATCAGTGAGTTAATAGATATTTCCTTGTGATTTTATCAAATTTGAACTATACAGGTTATAAACAATTTTGGCAAAGAGTGAAGTGAGGAAGTTGACAATTATAAAATTTTAGTGAGATTTTACTTATCACCTTATATTTGTATCACTGGTGTACTTTTTTTTTAATTGAAGTATAGTTGATTTACAACATTGTGCCAATCTCTGCTGTGCAGCAAAATGACTTCATTTTACATATATATGCATTCTTTTTTCAATATTATTTTCTATTTTAGTTTACCCCAAGAGATTGAATATATTTCCCTGTGCTATATGGTAAAACCTTGTTTTTTATTCATCTTATACATACTAGATTGCATCTGCTAATCACAAACTCTCAATCTTTCCCTCCCCCACCCCCTTCCTTCTTGGCAACCACAAGTCTGATCTCTATGTCTGTGAATCTGTTTCTGTTTTGTAGATACATTCATTTGTGTTGTATTTTAGATTCCATATATAAATTCCATATAAATTCCATAAACTTTAAGTAGGTTTCCAAGATTGTTCAAATAATACAGTTATTTTGAATTCATTTGGCATTTGCTTAAAAAAGACAATGTTCTATATTTTTAATGCAGTATTTTTTGAACTAAGCAATGATAATTTTGAGCTTTTTCATAGAAATTATATCATTGTTTTATTGTAGTAGTTTATTAATAATGCTATATGTTTCCATGAAATTAAATATATACTACAGAGATGGAAGACTGTTGTTTGCCAATAACATATGTGAATGATTTTTTATAATGAAATTTCACACTATTTCTGAAATAAGTGAGTAGATTGTATAAGCAAGCCACAGTTGATATCTTCATCAAGAAAAATGTCAGGGTGTTTCCATTTCAGTCTGCTAGGAATTCTTAAGAACAAGTTGCAATTATGATAATAATTCAGGGGCCAAAAACCTAGAAATCTGATGTTACTTTGTGATTAGAGTAGACATATTCACTTGAGACATAGCTCTCACTGTTCAAATATTTGCAGAGGAAAACAAGTCTATCTCTATAGGCTAAAATTATACCCTTTGGACCAATGCAATTCAGAGGAAGAAAGAAGCAAAGCTGTGTTTTTTGGAATCACAGTAGGCCCTAATTGTTCCAGAAAGAATTGCCTGGGGTGAGAGTGTTTCAACCCATCCTATGGCATTTAGACAGGAACCTTTCAGCAGCATGTAGCAGAGTTTGAATATCACAGTAACACATTGGGGAGGACTGCTCTTAGCACTTCTGTATTAATCAAAAGAGTTCTGAATTGTTCAGCTTCGCTGAAAAAACAGTATTCAGTGACCTGCTTTTCTTCAAGCATGAACAAAGGCTTTTTTCATCTCTGTCAAAGAAAGTGGAAATAGTGTATGTTAGCCTGGAAAAGAAATGACTTTAAGGAATTTCAGAAGCTCATAAATCTGGAAGTGACCTTGAGAGGTCAGCTGAACTGCACATTTAGACCACACCTAAGCCAATCCTGGAGAGATGAGACTCTTCCCAGACAAATGAGTTCTCAAAATTCTTTGACAATAGAAACTAAATGAATTGTGAGATCTTTCTCTCCAAGAATAATACCTCTTGCTTTGAGTGTGGATCCCTGGTTCCTTTTTAGGAAATCAATGAAAATTCCACATGTGTTAAGATTTTATCAAGTACAAAGTGGGTAAAATATTAACCCTTAAGAGATTAACTATTGAGTCTCTATATGACTATAATATTTAGGGGAAACCATAAGGAACATAGTATTCTTTTATCTTCTTCCCTCAACTTTGTTTTTTGTTACTCGATGCTATTTTATAACTTATGTTTACATAGAGAATAGTGACTTTTGTTGTATTTTTCTCACTTCAGCATTAAAGTGATTCCTTAATAATATTGCCATTATAACATTCATAGCTAAATTTTACTTCAAATATATATATTTTAAATATGATGCCATTATTTTCTCTTAAAAATACAAATCACACTTTCTACCTATCAGTAGAAACACTGATTTGGGGCCAATGTTTCTAATTCCCTATAGCAAGCCTGCTTACATGCTTTCTTTGATTCATTACTGACTTTTATACCTTTTGAAGTGAGAATTCTTTTGGGTACTTTAATGTTTTAAGAAATAAAAGGTATATTTCATTTAAGTGACAAGGATTACAATATTAGCATATTGTTTCATATTCCTTACAATGAGTCTCCTTCTTCAATGCCCATTTTAAAAATTTTTATTCAAAAACTTTGTCAGTGGGAATTTATTGTCCTATTTGAAAACCATCTGAGAAACTTTTGTTTACTGTAATGCAGCAGTTTTATATATCATGCCAAATTCAGAAGACAATAACATATACTCATTTGTTATGAAATTGCTAGAAATTCCTTATCATGGTAATATTATATTACATGTTAACTCATACTTAAATTCAGTTAATCATAATGTTGCAGTGGTTAGTGAGTTTCTTGATTTATCAGTTTAAAATAAATGGATGCTGAAACAAAGCCACACATACATATTATATAGTTCATTTTAAATAGGAATAAATGACAAGAAAGCAATTAAATCCATATTGGTATTTTATATCATTTATATAGCAGAACTCACTTATGGTACAAAACTGAGTTTAATATTGTATATGAAGGAAACCATAAACAAAAGAAAAAGACAGCCCTCAGAATGGGAGAAAATATTTTCAAATGAAGACACTAACAAGGGATTAATCTCTAAAATATTCGAAGACCTCATGCAGCTCTATATAAAACAAACAAACAAAAAAACAAATAACCAAATCAAAACATGGTTGGAAGATCTAAATAGACATAACTCCAGAGAAGACATACATATGGCCAAGAGACACATGAAAAGATGCTCAACATCATTAATTATTAGACAAATGCAAATCAAAACTACAATGAGGTACCACCTCACATCAGTCAGAATGGCCATCATCAAAAAATCTACAAACAATATATGCTGTAGAAGGTGTGGAGAAAAGGGTACCCTCCTATGCTGTTATTGGGAATGTAAATTGGTACAAAAATTATGGAGAACAGTATGGAGGTTCCTTAAAAAATGTAAAATAGAACTACCATATGACCCAGCAATCCCACTCCTGAGCATATATCTAGAGAAAAACATGGTTTGAAAGGATACATGCACCCCAATGTTCACTGCAGCACTATTTACAATAGCCAGGACATGGAAGCAACCTAAATGTCCATCAATAGATGAATGGATAAAGAAAACATGGTACATATATACAATGGAATACTACTCAGCCATAACAAAGAACAAAATAATGCCATATGCAGCAACATGGATGGAGCTAGAGATCATCATACTGAGTTAAGTAAGTCAGGCACAGAAAGACAAATGCTATATGATATTGCTTATATGTGGAATCTAAAATAAGGGTACAAATGAACTTATTTACAAAACAGAAGTAGAGTCATAGATGTAGAAAACAAACTTATGATTACCAGGGGATGGGGGAGGAGAGACAAATTGGGAGGTTCGGATTGACATATACCCACTACTGTATGTAAAATATATAACTAATAAGAATCTACTGTATAGCACTGAGAACTCTACTCAATACTCTGTAATGGCCTATATGGGAAAAGAATCTCAAAAAAGAGTGGATATATGTATATGTATAACTGGGTCACTTTGCTAAACACCTGAAACTAACACACCATTGTAAATCAACTATACTCCAATAAAAATTTTAAAAAACTCTATATGGATGGATATTTTTATTACTGAAAATGGGAAAATGTCCATTTTACCCGGAAGAAGAGAAAAATAGCCACATGACACAGTGTAGGTACTGCCTTCATCACTTACTAAAATAAAAATAAAATTATATTAAAATTCAGCTCCATATCCATAATTTTTAATCCATGCTGAGTTGTTGGTATCTAAATATGACTTAATTCATTCCTTAAAAATTCATTTTGTGACTGCAAGCATTGTTCTAGTTCTTGGCAGTGGAGAGGGAAAACAGAGAAAAAGTTACATCTTTATGGAGTGCCCATTGTAGTACTTGGTTGCAGACAATATACAGATAAGTGAGTAAAATATGTACTATGCCTGATGGTCACAAATGCAATTTTAAACAGGAACTTCCAGTGACACTTAGTCTCATTGGAACACAGATTTGAATGAGGGAAGAAACTGAGCCATGTAGATATCTGAGGTATGAAAGTTCTAGAGAGAGGAAACAGCACAGAGAACTTGAGACAGAATTATGTCTGGAATGTTCAAAGGGAAGCAAGCAGGCAGTATGACTGAAGTGAAACAAGCAAGTAGGAGAGCAGCAGCAACTGATGTCTAAGAATTGCCAACCTCAGCTTCTTCCTCAGTAAATTTAGAATAAAAATATACAATAAAATACTACACATTTATGCAATAATGCACAATGATTCTAAAATACAATATTATTTCAGTGTAATATTATTTGCTTCAAAGGAATGTTGTGATGATGAGATGGAATAATATATATGAAAGTGCTTTATAAATCATGTAAGGGCTGTGGTTAGGGCAGAATAGCAGCCACCTTGTAATTCACTTTGATTCCTATAGGCTGGCACAGTAAATGAATCAGATTTAGGGAAAGAACATAGTGAGAGAGAGAGAATATAATGGAGAGTCAAGTAACAATTTAATTTGTTTTTTTTCAATCTCCCAGGCTGATATCTCTCTTCTCATATTGTTGCCTCACATCTCCTGTTCATTGACTGTTCACTCTTTGTATGGTTTTCATATATTAAAGCAATATTATTTTCCATATGATCATTTTGAAAATTATTTTCTGCTTAGATAAGATGAAAATTGGCAGGTGAATGCAAAATGAGATAAGGCTTCTGAAACAATTCCCTTAGCTTTGAGAAAGAGTGGAAAAGAGGTGATGTTGACAACCACTGAAATTCATTATTATTGCATATTAATAGCTGGAAACTGTAAGTTTCATACTCTTGTAGTTTTAACTCTCTGCATGTAGGTAAAACTCCATGTAGTTATTTCCTGTCTGATAAGATTGCTGATTTATGGACCTTTTCACTCCTCACGAAGGGGGGGGGCCTGATGCTGGGGCCATGATGCTAAGGGAATGACATAACACAGAATTTACAAAGACATACAATATACATTAAAAAAAAAACTGCAAGTAATCTTATCTTCCAGTGTTTTATGAAGGTAGAACAGAGTAATTTATCACTCAAGACAAATAAGTGAGTAGATTAAAATGCTTTGTAATTTAAAAATGCCATTTTAATCTTATAACATAACTATACTATAATTACACATCTTACTCAAATATGAATACATATTATGTACATATTAATAATTACAAAATTCACTCATATATGGCTGTTTCATCAGTACCATATCTTACAATTTTTTAGCAATTTATGATTTCCTATGTTGTAAAAGTCACTTTTAACAATTCAGCATAAATTGAATATAAAATTATTTCTTTACTATAAGAGCATCAGTAAATAACACAACATTTCTTTTATTAAGTGTTATTGCTCAGCTTTTTTCTAGTTGTGGCAAAGAATGACCTTAATTTTAAACTTCTCATCAGAAAAGTTAAGTAATAAGTTTCCATTATCACTATCAATATTGATTTTCTAATACAGGTAACATGTTAACTAAAATCAATTATTTTTAATATTAGACAAAATTTAATGGAGGATACTTTCAAACAATAGCTTAATGCCCCTAATTAAAATACCCCCAGTTGCAGGTTGATTTTAAGAGACAGTTGTTATGGAGGAAATTAAGCAAAGAAACATAAGAAGACCAAGCTAGAAGTGTTTACAAGAATCTGTAGGTATGGAAATGAAGAAGAAAATTATCCAAGTTGCCCAAACTATGAGATGCTTGCAAAAGTTTCCAAGAAAATCCATTGGAAAAAAAGCTCTCTAGTGTGCTATAGAAAGAAAAAATGGGAAATAAAATACGTTTTGACATTATTTTTTTAGTCAACAATTTTTTTTGCTTCTTATTCTTTTGACAGTACATAAGGTAAATTTGTGTTTTCCCTCCATGCATCGTGTTTCAAAGACTGGTGCATGATAAACCCTTGTAAGTTGAATATCAGTTCACTTTTTTTTATTTTTTACTGGTTTAGTTGTATGGCCTATAATGTTTTACCTGGGCAGAAAAATACATTTAATAGGATTTTGCTGTCAATAAAAAAGGTAGATATTTAATTGAATGAGCATCAATGGTGAGATAATTGCTCTCATATGTTTAGCAACACAAATCAAGTCATTATCAAACATATGAGTATTGATACTTAAATGAACAACATAGTTGGAAGCCACTTTCCTTCTTTTATTTTTTGGTTTTCCTTAACAAACTAACCTGCCAACACTTTTAACCTGTGCAATATCAAACTGGCTCTTTGATGACTCCCATTTCTATCACAATCAAAGATTTAAAGGTTGACTTAATAGTAAAGCTGAATCGCTTTCTGAAAATTTTGAAACGGCACTGGTTGCTATTTTGTTATTTATTTAGGCTCTTTTATTATCTTCCAGATATTTTGTTACCAGTAAAGGTGACAACAATTTTATTTTATGGATACATATACCCTCGTATGTAAGCAAATGATTTTAATCTTGGGTGGTACTCAGAGAACGACCAATCACTCTGCGAAGGGTTTTCCAGGATGGGGCACTCTAACCGTTAAAGCGGAGACAGTCTTGGGCAAACTGGTACCTCTCTTAGCAAATATCATTAACATATACAAAAGTAGTTAATATCAGAATCAAACCTGGTATATCCCAAGTGAAACTACTAAAACTAATAAAGATAAGCTGTTGCCAGACATCCAAACTAAAAGATGTATGCAGGGTTCTAATGGCCCTCACAGTGCTTGTGACCCATAGAGAAGACCATATAGTTACTGGGTCATTCTTCCCAAACACTCACCATGTCTGTGCCTGGCATATAATAGGTGCTCCACACATTTACAGGCAAATGAACTTATTTCTTTTTAATTTAGGAAACACACCTATTTTTTTAAGCTCTTTATTGGAATATAATTGCTTTACACTGCTGTGCCAGTTTTTGTTGTACAACAAAGTGAATGAGCTGTATTTATACATATATCCCCATATCACCTCCATCCTGTGGCTCCTTCCCACCCTCCCTATCCGAGCCCAATAAGTCATCACCCATCACTGAGTTGATCTCCCTGTGTTATGCACGAGTTTCCCACTAGCTGTCTATTTTACATTTGGTAGTGTATATATGTCAGTGCTTCTCTTTCACTTCATCCCTGCTTCCCCTTTGCTCCCCCATCCTGTGTCCTCAAGTCCGTACTCTACATCTGCATCTTTATTCTTGCCCTGTCACTGGGTTCATCAGTATCAGTTTTTTAGATTCTCTATATATGAGTTAGTATACGGTATTTGATTTTTCTCTTTCTGGCTTTCTTTGCTCTGTATGACAGAGTCTAGGTCCAACCAACTCACTACAAATAACTCAATTTCATTCCTTTTTATGGTTGAGTAATATTCCATTGTAAATATGCACCACATCTTTTTATCCATTCATCTGTTGATGGGCATTTAGGTTGCTTCCATGTCCTGCCTATTGTAAATAGTGCAGCAAAATAGTGAACATTGTGGTACATGTTTCTTTTTGGATTATGGTTTTCTCAGGGTATATACCCAGGAGTGGGATTGCTGAGTCATATGGTAGTTCTATTTTTAGGTTTTATTTTTATTTTTTATTTTTTTAGCAGACAATAAACTGCATATATTTAGAGTGTACAATTTAGTATTTTTTTCTTATTAGTAATGTATATATGGCAATCCCAGTCTCCCAATTCATTTCCCCCAGTCCTCCCCGCTTTCCCCACTTGGTGCCCATATGTTTGTTCTTTACATCTGTGTTTCTATTTCTGCCTTGCAAACCAGTTGATTTGTGCTATTTTTCTATATTCCACATATATGTGTTAATATATGATATTTGCTTTTCTCTTTCTGACTCACTTCACTCTGTATGACAGTCTCTAGCTCCATCCATGTCTCTACAAATGTCCCAGTTTCATTGCTTTTTACAGCTGAGTAATATTCCATTGCATATATGTACCACATCTTTTTTATCCATTCATCTGTTGATGGATATTTAGGTTGCTTTCATGCCCTGGCTATTATAAAGAGTGCTGCAATGAACATTGGAGTGCATGTGTCTTTTTGAATCATGGTGTTCTCTGAGTATATGTCCAGTAGTGAGATAGCTGGGTCATATGGTAACTCTATTTTTAGTTTCTTAAGGAACCTCCATACTGTTTTCCACAGTGGCTGTACCAATTTACATTCCCACCAACAGCGCAGGAGGGTTCCCTTTTCTCCACATCCTCTCCAGCATTTATTGTTTCCAGATTTTTTGATCATTGCCATTCTGACTGGTGTGAGGTGATACCTCCTTGTGATTCTGACTTGCATTTCTCTAATGACTAGTGATGTTGAACATCTTTTCATGTGTTTCTTAGCCATCTGCATGTCTTCTTTGAGAAATGTCTATTTAGGTCTTCCGCACATTTTTGGATGGTGTTCTTGGATTTTTGGTATTGAGCCGCATAAGCTGCTTGTATATTTTGGAGATTAATCCTTTGTCAGTTGCTTCATTTGCAAACAGTTTCTCCCATTCTGTGGGTTGTCTTCTTGTCTTACTTATGGTTTCCTTTGTTGTGCAAAAGCTTTTAAGTTTCATTAGGTCCCCTTTGTTTATTTTTTATTTTATTTCCATTTTCCAAGGAGGTGGGTCAAAAAGCATCTTGCTTTGATGGATGTCATACAGTGTTCTGCCTATGTTTTCCTCTCAGAGTTTTATAGTGTCTGGCCTTCCATTTAGGTCTTTAATCCATTTTGAGTTTCTTTTTGTGTATGGTGTTAGGAAGTGTTCTAATTTCATTCTTTTACATGTAGCTGTCCAATTTTCACAGCTCCATTTATTAAAGAGGGTATCTTTTCTCCACTGTATATTCTTGCCTCCTTTGTCAAAGATAAGGTGCCCATATGTGCGTGGGTTTATCTCTGGGCTCTCTATCCTGTAAAATTGATCTATATTTCTATTTTTGTGCCAGTACCATACTGTCTTGATCATGGTAGCCTTGTAGTATAGTTGGAAGTCAGAGAACCTGATTCCTCCAGCTCCATATTTCCTTCTAAACATTGCTTTGTCTATTCAGGGTCTTTTGCATTTCCACATAAATCATAAAATTTCTTGTTCTAGTTCTGTGAAAAATGCCATTGGTAATTTGATAGGAATTGAGTTGAATTTGTAAATTGCTTTGGGTAGTATAGTCATTTTCACAATGTTGATTCTTCCAATCCAAGAACATGGTTTTCCTCCATCTCTTTGTATCATTTTTGAATTCTTTCATTAGTATCTTATAGTTTTCTGCATACAGGTCTTTTGGCTCTTTAGACAGGTTTATGCCTAGATATTGTATTCTACTTGTTGCAGTGGTAATTGGGATTGTTTCCTTAATTTCTCTTTCTGCTCTTTCATTGTTAGTGTATAGGAATGCAAGAGATTTCTGTGCATAATTTTGTATCCTGCTACTTTATTCAATTTGTCGATTAGTGCTAGCAGTTTTCTGGTAGCATTTTTTAGGGTTTTCTATGTAAAATATCATGTCATCTGCAAAGAGTGACAATTTTACTTCTTTCCAATTTGGGTTCATTTTATTTCATTTTCCTCTCTGATTGCTGTGGCTAAAACTTTGAAAACTGTGTTGGTAATAGCGGTGAGAGTGGCACCCTTCTCTTGTCCCTGTTCTTAGAGGGAATGCTTTCAGATTTTCACCATTTAGAATGATGTTGGCTGTTGGTTTGTTATCTATGGCTTTTTTTATGTTGAGGTAATTTCTTCTATACCCACATTCAGGAGAGCTTTTATTATAAATGGATGTTGAATTTTGTCAAAAGCTTTTTCAGCATCTATTGAGATAATCATATGGTTTTTATCTTTTGATTTGTTAATATGATGTATCACATTTTTTGAATTGTCTATATTGAAGAATCCTTGCATTCCAGGGATAAACCCAACTTGATCATGGTGTATGATCTTTTTAATGTGCTGTTGGAATCTGTTTGCTAGTATTTTGTTGAGGGTCTTTGCATCTATATTCATCAGTGATATTGGCCTGCAATTTTCTCTTTTTGTGACATATTTGCCTGGTTTTAGGTGATGGTGGCCTCGTAGAATGAGTTTAGGAGTGTTCCTCCTTCTGCTATATTTTAGAAGAGTTTGAGAAGGATAGGTGCTAGCTCTTCTCTAAATGTTTAATCCAATTTGCCTCTGAAGTCATCCATCTCAGGGCTTTTGTTAGTTGGGAGATTTTAAATCACAGTGTGAATTTCAGTGCTTGTGATTGGTCTGTTCATGGTTTCTATTTCTTCCTGGTTCAGTCTTGGAAGATTGTACTTTCCTAAGAACTTATCCATTTCTTCCAGATTATCCAATTTATTGGCATATAGTGGCTTGTAGTAGTCTCTAATGATATTTTGTATTTCTGCAGTGTATGTTGTTACTTCTTTTTCATTTATAATTCTGTTAATTTGTGTCTTCTCCTTTTTTTTCCTGATGAGTCTGGCTAATGATTTATCAATTTTGTTTATCTCCTCACAGAACCAGCTTTTAGTTTTGTTGATCTTTGTTATTGTTTCCTTCATTTCTTTTTTATTTCTTTTTTTAAGCTCTTTATTGGAATATAATTGCTTTACACTCTTGTACCAGCTGTTGAGGTACACCAAAGTGAATCAGCTGTATTTATACATATCTACCATATACCCTCCCTCCAGTGACTCCCTCCCACCCTCCCTGTCCTGGCCCTCTAAGGCATCACCCATCATTGAGTTGATCTCCCTTTGTTATACAGCAACTTCCCACTAGCCATCTATTTCACAGTTGGTAGTGTATATATGTCTATGCTACTCTCTCACTTCATTCCAGCTTCCCCTTCACCCCCTGCTCCCCAACTCTGTGTCCTCCCATCCATTCTCTGCATATACAGAATCTAAAAAATGGTACTTTTTTGTTTATTTCTGATCTGATCTTTATGATTTCTTTCCTTCTGCTCACTTTGGAGGTTTTTTGTTCTTATTTAATTATATTAGGTGTATGGTTAGGTTGTTTATTCGAGATTTTTCTTCTTTCTTGAGGTAGGTTTGTGTTGCTATAAACTTCCCTCTTAGAAGTGTTTTTGCTGTGTCTCATACGTTTTAGGTAGTTGTGTTTTCACTATCATTTGTTTCTAGGTATATTTTGATTTCCTTTTTGATTTCTTCAGTGATTTCTTGGTTGTTTAATAGTGTATCATTTAGCCTCCATGTGTTTATAGGTTTTAGTTTTTTATTTTCCTGTAATTGTTAGCTAGTCTCATGGTGTTGTGGTTGCAGAAGATGCTTGATATGATTTCAGTTTCCTTGAATTTACCAAGGCTTGACTTGTGACCCAAGTTGTGATCTATCTTGGAGAATGTTCTGTGTGCACTTGAGAAGAAAGTATATTCTGTGGTTTTTAGATGCAATGTCTTATAAATATCAATTAAGTTGAGATGGTCTAATGTGTAATTTAAAGCTTGTGTTTCCAGATTCAATTTCTGTTTGGATGATCTGTCAATTTGTGTAAGTGGGGTGTTAATGTCTCCCACTATCATTGTGTTACTGTCAATTTCCCCTTTTATGGCTGTTTGCATTTGCCTTATGTATTGAGGTGCTCCTATGTTGGGTGCATAGACATTTACAACTGCTATTTCTTCTTCCTGGATTGCTCCCTTGATCATTATGTGCTATCTTTCTTTGTTTGTTGTAATAGTCTTTACTTTCAAGTCTAACTTGTCTGATATGAATATTGCTCCTCCAGCTTTCTTTTGACTTCCATTTGCTTGGAATATCTTTTTTCATCCCCTTACTTTCAGTCTGTATGTGTCCCTAGGTCTGAAGTGGGTGTCTTGTAGACAGCATATATAAGGATCTTGATTTTGAATCTATTCAGCCAGTCTGTGTCTTTTGGCTTGAGCATTTAATCCATTTACATTTAAGGTAATTATTGACATGTATGTTCCTTTTACCATTTTCTTAAATTTTTGAGGTTTGTTTTTGTAGTTCTTTTCCTTCTCTTGTGTTTCCTGCCTAGAAAAGTTCCTTTAGCAATTGTTGTAAGGCTGCTTTGGTGGTCCTGAATTCTCTTAACTTTTGCTTGTTTGTAAAGTTTTTGATTTCTCCATCAAATCTGAATGAGATTCTTGCTGGGTAGAGTAATTTGGGCTGTAGATTTTTCTCTTTCAAGACTTTCAGTATACCCTGCCTCTCCCTTCTGGCTTGCTGAGTTTCTGCAGAAAGATCAGCTGTTATCCTTATGGGTTTTCCCTTATATGCTCTTTGTTGCTTTTCTCCTGCTGCTTTTAATATTTTTTTCTTTGTGCTTAATTTTCATTAGTTTGATTAAGTTATGCCTCAATGTGTTTCTCCTTGGGTTTATTCTGTATGGAACTCTCTGTGTTTCTTGGACTTGATTGACTCTTTCCTTTTCCATGTTGTGGAATTTTTCCACTATAATCTCTTCAAATATTTTCTCATACTCTTTTTCTCTTTCTTCTACTGGAACATCTATGATTCGAATGTTGGTATGCTTAATACTGTCCCTGAGGTCTCTGAGACCCTCTTCTATGCTTTTTATCCTTTTTTCTTTTTGCTACTCTGCAGCAGTTATTTCCCCCATTCTATCTTCCAACTCACTTACTCGTTCTTCTGCCTCAGGTATTCTGCTGTTTATACCATCTAGAGTATTTTTAATTTCAGTTATTTTGTTGTTCATTACTGTTTGTATGCTCTTTAGTTCTTTTAGCTCCTTATTAAATGTTTCTTATATAATCTCTATTTTATTTTTGAGTTTTTGAATCATCTTTACCATCATTACTCTGAATTCTTTTTCAGGCAATTTGCCTATATCCTCTTCATTTAGTTGGTCTTGTTGGTTTTTATCTTTCTCCTTTGCCTGCAAGGTGTTTCTTCATTTTCTCATTTTGTCTAATTATAGTATTTTCTGTTTCCTTTCCCTATGCTGCCTGGTAGTAATGCCTCTTGTTTCTGTTCTCTGTCCCCTGTGGTGGGGTTGCTCCAGTGTCTTGAGTAGGCTTCCTGATAGGAGGGTCTGGTGCCTGCTTTCTGGTGTGTGGATCTGAGTATTTTCCCTCTGATGAGCAAGGCCATGTCATGTGGTGTGTTTTTGGGTACCTGTTAGCTTAATATGGCTTTAGGTTCTCTGTGTGCTGATGGGTGGGTTTTTGTTCCTGTCTTATTTGTAGTTTGGTATGAGGTATCCAACATTGGCAACTGCAGGCAGTCTGGTGAGGCCCGATCTTAGACTCTAATAGAGGCCTCTGTGAGTGTTCTCTGCAGTTAACCTTCCCTGTGGCCGAAGACTTTCTAATGGTCTAGCATCCTGGACTTGGTGCTTCCTTCCTAGAGACTCAGACTTGACTTCTTGTTGAGGTATCCAGACTCCGGAGGTCCCTTGTACTGGCAATAAAGTGGGTTAAAAAAAGACTTTCCAAGCCCCAGGCTAATGGTAAGAGGTTAAGTCAAACAAACAAGTACTGAGTCAATAAAACATGTACACACACAAGAAAAAAACAGAACATGAAACACTGGAACAACCAGACAGAAGAACCCCAGAATTCAATCAGACAATTAAAGAGAAAACCAACAAAAATTCAAAACCAAAAAGAATAAGAAAAACAACAACAATATAATCTAAGCAGAGTGTCAACTAAAGACTGATGAAAAGAAACAAAACAAATCAAAACAAAACAGAAAAATCAAAAATTAGAGGAATTATGAAAATGATGACCAAATATAACAGGGACCAAATAGAAAAAAAGGAGCAAATATAACAAGGAGCAAGAAAACAACCAGATAGACTGAAGAGCCCCAAAACAAAATCAATTATAATTAGAACTATGATAAAGACAAAATGTAGTAAAAATAACCAACACAGTGTGTCATCCAAAGAATAAAGCAAGGAAACAGAGCAAACCAATAATACTTATTAAAATTATAATAAGATAAAATAAAATAAAATAAAAAGGGATAAAACACAGAGCAACAGAAGAGCATAGTATTACTGCAAATATAAAAAGAAAAATAAATAAATGTGCTAAAGATAGGAAAGATAAACTTACCACTACAGAAAAGCTAGCTAGAAATAAAAAATATATAAAAAGGTTAAAATAAAAGTAAAAAATAGAATTAAAAATATTTTATAAAATGTGAAGATCCCTTAGGACTAAGATCATAATTACAAAAAAAGAAAAAATAAAAGAAAAAAAAAATGCCAGAACTAACAATAGAATTAATCATAATAATTCTCTTTCCTTGGGGTCTCAGCTGTAAGTGTCCTTGTACACACCTTGAGCCTCAGGCCCCCTTCACCTCCCCAAGAGTCCCTCCTCTGCCTCTGGGTTGGATTCTGGATCTGCCATGTGTCCTATGGGGTCCACATAGGCTCTGATCTGGCCCAATTCCTGTGTGTGCTTGCTCCCACAGTCCACGGCTGCCAGAGCTAGACCATTTTCATTTGTGGGAACATTCATTGTCTACTCAGGTATTCTAAAGACATAGGGTCTACCTAGCTGATCACAGGGATTTAGTATGTAGCTTGTATATCTGATGGAAAGATTTTAGAACCTCTTCCTCATTCTCCCTGTCCCTGGCATTCAGCTTTGTTTTTTTCCCTGGTTCTGCATGTGGTCTAACCACCAGAGTCTGGTCCTGAGGCTGCCTTGGAGCTCTTTGGGTCTGCCTCTGTGAGGGTTTCCTTTAATGTTCATCTGCAGATGCTGGTGTGTGGAGAGAGAGAGGTTTTTATTGTGGCTCATCTCCCTGTGTGTGACTCAACAGTAGCACCTGCTTGGATAACTGGTGCCCCAGGGGTGATCCAAATGTGCAGGGATGCTGGTGGCTGTGCGTTTAGGAAATCTGCCCTTAGTGTGGTACTTTATTGGTGGCTGGTGCAAGGTGACTGAGAGGCAGCCCTCAGGGGCTTTTTGTATTACTCTGTGACCAGCAGAACTTCCTTTATTGTTCATCTGTAGGTGCCAGTGTGTGGGGAGAGAGAGGGCACAATAGTACTTTAATTTATTGTCCATCTGTAGTTGCCAGTGTGTGGGGAGAAAGAGGGTACAATAGTGGCCTCCTTGCATGTGAGTCAGAAATAGAGGCCTGCCTTGGTCATGGGAGCCCTGCTGGTGGTGGCTGTGCCTATTGCACAGGGAAGCCAGCAGTCTCAGGTGTAAGCAGAATGTCTCCAGAGATGGCCCACTCTGTGGATTTCTGGCTCTCAGCAGCAGGCACACCAGGACAGCCCCCCCCCCCCAGGGGGCTTTTTCTATCCCTTGTCAACTGCAACAGCTGGGCCAATAGGGGGCCTCCCTTTGTTCATCACAGGCACCAAAAGACAGGCTAAAATAGTGGCTCTTCCCCCCTGCTTCTGACTCAGCAGTAGTGCTCTACCACCATGGCAACCCAGCTTTCCACAGTAGGCATTCCTTGATGCAGATTTCTTCCCTCCTGTCCCCTCAGTCTGTCTCCCCACAGCCAACAATGGTTCTCACCCTGAAACAGTTCTCCAGTTTCACATTCCAGCTCCCAGACCCCCTGTACTGGTTTGAACCCATGTCTCAGTCCAGAACATGCAGGGCTGTGGTAGAAACCCTCTGTGTATTTCTCACTTTCTCATCTGCCATAGATCAGCCTCTTCACCATCTTTGGACAGTCGCGAATGCCTCCCCTCTGACCCAATCAAATTCCCGCTTGGAAAGGGGGTTTCCCTGTCACATAAGGGGGCTTCCCCAAATTCAGCAATCTCTCCGTTGTTTCAGCTCCCCCCGCCCCAGGGTGTAGGACCTATCCTTTTCCTTTCTTCTCCTCCTCTTTCTCCTATTTTCCCCCTCCATCCTACCCAGTTATGCCAGGGTTTTTGCAGTCCTTTCTGGTGTCCAAGGTCTTCTGCTAGTGTTCAGCCAGTTTTCTGTGGGAATTATTGCATCTTTTGATGTATCCCTGATGCATCTGTGGAGAGAGATGCACTGCATGTCCTTCTACTTCACCCCCATCTTTTCTTCCTTACCTATTGATAGAGAGCACCAAAATAAATAATGTTGTCTTCTCTTTAAAATCCATATTTCTACACAAAATTCCCATATCACTCACTTTTGACAAACTGTTTCAAAAGCTCTACTAATAACCTCATAAAAGAAATTTTGCAGAAGCTTAAGTGCAATCTGCAAAAAAGCCTATTTGCACACAATGTAATAACAAGATTCTCAAAAGCGTCTCAGATACATATGGGAAAAAAATTAGGGTCTTAACTTATCTAAGTGGACAATTTTTGAGAAAATTAAGATAATATTAAAAAATATTTAATTACTTTAATTTTATAAATAGCAAATGTAAACATCTTTTTAGACTTAATTAGTATTTAAATAAACTTTTGTTCAGATACTTAGATTAATTTAAAAAGAAAATGCAAGCTAGAGCCTTATAATTAAATCAGAACCTTACATTTAAATAAAATATCTTAGTTTTATATTGTTAGTACTTTTAAACTTTTCAAAGTATAATTATATTTTATGTAACTTTATGGTTGTGCCAAATTTTTTATTATTATGTTAGGATTATTTTAAAAAGTCCTTGGAGATATAAACAGAGAGCTATGTTAATTGCATTATAGAAGTAAAAATAGTACAGGAATGGAGATAGTCCAACAGAAAAGTTAGGTTAGAGTGAAATAAATATTTTCCACATAAAAAGGAAGGTATTAGTAGGAACATATTTCTTCTTGGATGGTACATTTTGGATGAGTTGTTAATATAGTTTAATAAAATATAGTAAATTCCATGGTAGCAATACAGCAAAGACTCTCAGTTCTTAGACATTGACAAAAAGACATTTTTCTTTTTGAACAGATTTTATGTATCACTTTTTGATGTTTTGTGGAAGGAAAGGGGTACTTTTATTTCTTATTTTTGAGCCCATATCTATTATGCTAGACTTGGATTGGATATTTAATACTCGAGAACATTCCTTTGTTGTAGATGAAATCAAATTATTTCCCTGCTTTCTCTTTGAGTGACTAAAATCAGAAATAATATGAGGAAAATGGGATAAACATGGAAAAAACTAACATTATTTCTTAAACTATGGATATCTTGAGCTCTAAATACAATTAGGTTTTTGTTTATACCATTCCTCTCTTGAAATACCTTCTCATCTCTTTTGTACTTTTCATCTTTCATGAAAATTTCCCTGTCCATCTCAGCCCATTTTGGTCTTTTGAAATGTACTAGTCATTTGAAATTGTAGCTCCTTGAGTAGAGTGCTTAAAATATACCTCCTAGTAATCAATAAAATGCATCAGTTAACTAATTTCTCTAACTCAGCCCTTATTTCCTAAAAATCATTTAAACTATTGAAGAAAAACTATGTACTGCTGGAATTTCAGATAACTGTGAAAAGAGTGACATAATAGGGTATGTGTTCCTAGTCTAAAAGCAAGAATTCCTGAGTCTGGGGGAGAGATTAATACTCACTGAAGATGTTTACCTGCTAATAGGTCCTTTCAGAGCCACACTCTGTGATAGTTTGCAACCTCAGTGCTAGCATAGGTGCCCTCTATGTCCCAGTGTTCTAGGAAAGTTCACCCACAAGAGGATGAACTTATTTCCAGATGAAGAAATACCTAACCTTATGTGCATTGTCTTCATGTTATTTATCTACTCATCTTGTGGTAACTTGAGCAGTTTTTGCTTTTTGATAACCTGGTGGAATCCTATGGGGCCCAATTAATAAGGCTAATGACTTGCTATTGTCAATTTTTTTGTTTATCTCCCAAAGTGCTTGCTTCGTTTTTTAATTTTCTTATCACATTATTTGTTCAATTTTTTCAACTGCTCTATATTGAGTATCTATTTTATTTCAAGCATTGAGTTGGGTGATGATGATCAAAACACCTGCTCTCCTGGAGGAGCTTACTGTATAATTTGGGAAATAGACATCAGTTACATAAATACATGCAAAATTGCAGCTATGACAAGAATTTCTGAGAAGTACAAGGTGCACAATTGGAGTACATAATTTAAGAAGGTCAGGAAGAAATATCTGAGGAAGTGATATTAAGCTGAAATATAAAGCATAACTAAAGGATAGCTAGGTGAATAATGTTGGAAAAGTGTTCCAATGAAAAGAGAGAAATGCACAGTACAATGGCGCATAGGGATAATGTGGATGAAGGCCAGTGTGACTAAAATGGAGAGAGTAAGGAAGTATGCAGTGCAAAATAAATAGAATAAATGGAGAGGTGTGGATTTAGGCTCAATGATCATGTAATTATCATGATTATATGGAACAGAATCTACATCTTTTGCCTCATCATGTGTCACAAAGTTCCTTGCATCCTCTCTTTCTTTTATCACATTACAACTTTATATTTACTTCACTGGACTGCTAGCCTGTTGACCATGTTTAGCTCACTTATTGTTGTCCCCAACTCTGAACCCTATATCCATCCTCTACTGGAGACACCTATTTTTGTGGGAGGCAGGATGAAGACCTGTATTAAATTTCAAATGATTTTATATTTTCAGCATTTAGCACAGTGTTGAACACATAGACAATAATCAAGACATTTTGTTGAATGAAGGGATATTGTATCTGACACATGTTGTGGGAAGGCTTGCTTGTAATCTGACATCAGCCTTGAAGATGAAATTACTAAATTTCCCTAATGTGTTTTCAGAAATAAATTATTTTTAACCTATCACAGGCCTAGTAAGTATAATAGGAAATGAAATACAGCCCTATTCTTAACAAGTTGATTGTCTACTTAGAGAAGACAAGCTATAAATGCAAGCAATACCTTGAGCTAAGAGTGAAGTAATACACTAACAAGTGGGAAAGAATGCTGAAAGATGAAGTATTTTTTAACTCATATCTTAAATGGAAGAGGGACATTGATTTACAAAAGGGAAGCTAGAAGTTTGTCTGGGAAGGGGTTGGGGAGTGGTAAAAGGGCAAACGCACAAGCTTAAAAGTTTTCCATATATTTGCCTTCAATTTTCCTTTAAAAGTGATTGTTTAGCTTTGTTGTTTTTACCAATGTGCAGTTGGTCAATCTATATGCCTTAATTATAGACTCTTCATTAACTGTAAAATAAGTTATTTGAGAGCAGGACTTAATATATTTATACAATCCACATGGTATCTCCCAAACTTAAGATAGCAGCATATCTATCTAACAGATGTGTATTTGAAAAAAATTTACCCAATTCATATATGGACAAGTTTAAAGAGTCTATGTCTTGTAATTAAAAAAAAAAAAAAAAAAAAAGCACCTTTTTCTATTCTCACTTCCTATTCTACAGAGACATCTATTTCCAACATCTTTAGCTCATTATTTTGGTTTAGTTTCATATTTTGAAGATATTTATATTTCTACTTTGCTACTTGTTGATTTACACATTTTAGAAATTGACTTTAAATTAGGTCTTATTTTATACTTTCCCCATCCCACTAAACATGCACACACACACACACACACACTTCCCATCCCTCTCATTTTCCCAGGAGTTATATTGTAATTCTAGTTAGAACAATAATCAGTGCTTATAAATGTAAAAGCAATCAATTAATTATTATTTCTTACTTTTTTCTTGTACAAAATTTTGTTCATCCTAGAATTAAATATAATCTTGGTTTCCCTCCTTGGTTTGCTTCTATGTACTTTATTAATTGAACTCCACACTCTCCAAGTGTAAACATCTATTTTTAATACATTCACATACACTAGGCATTCTATCAATTACATCTCCTTGAAGAGACTCCTCCTGGAGCCTTATGACCTACTGTAAAATTGACTGCTTGCTATTTAGGATTCCTGCTTGGCCATCAGTTTGAAATTGCCCTTGATGAACTTCCTGGAGATTATTTTGCTCTTCTTTTTTGTTGGATGCAGTTCAGTCTCATGTCTTCCTCTTCCCAGTATTTTTAGTGGAACATATTCTCCAGGACCTTTTTTGAGAAAGGTTCCATGGCACGTGACTTATTTTAAGCCTATTGGTCTAAAAGTGTTTCAATTCTCCTTTCATACTTGACTAAAAAAACTCTTTGAGCAAAGATTTCTAAGTGGGAAATCATTTTCGTTCACAACTGAAAGCATTGCTTAACTATCTTATAGCATCTCTGTCTTTGTTGAGAAGCCATTCTTCTACTTGATCTTTCCTTGAAGCCTTTCCTTTTTTCTCCCTTTTATAGAAGTTTGTAGGTTAATTTATTGTTGGACAGTATTCTGAAATTTTACAATGATTTGTCTTGATATATATTGATTTTTATCACATCTCTGGGGCATTTGATGATCTCTGAGAATATGCAAGCTATCAATTTCAGCTCTGTGGCATTTTCTTAATATTTCCTTTGATTTCCTCTCTTACATTTCTCTCTTCACTCTTTGTAACTCTTAAAATTCAATGTCGTAATTCCTGAATTTCTCTTTAATTTTATTATCTTGTATCTACTATTTTTATCGGTCTTTTAATTCTACTTCCTGAAGAATATAACTGTTTTTATCTTTCAAAACTTCCATTGAGTTTTACATTTCTACTACTGCTTTTCTAATTACCAAGAACAGTATTTGATTCTCCAAACATTATTGTTGTGGCATTCTATTTTTGTTTAATAAAAATAATATATTCTTATCACTTTGAGAATATTTTGTAGTTTAAAAATTTTTTTCTCCTTGCGTTATTTTGTGTGTCTTATATACTAGTTTTCTCTGTTTCTTGCTTCCAACTTTTACATTAGTTTCCCAAATATCTGGTGAAATACAACTTCCTTCTTATTAAAAGTGGGGCACTAAAAATCTACACAAAAGTTCTGTACACACAAGTTGGGTTTGTTCACTTTAGTTTTCACTTTTCAGTGGTCTGTCTAGGCTGTTTCCTTGAGGAACCCATAATATCAATATATTTGCATATATTTCTTTTGGAGTAGTCAGTTTTCCCAGAGAAGACTATCCCCCAATTCTGCCAGGATGACATATCCCTGAACACCAGGTTTCCAGGAGCTGAGTGGGGTGGGGGGACAGAGGAGTTGAAGAACATATAATTTAATGCGTGCATTTTCATTTAACACATTTGTTTTCACAATGAAATTCTTTCTTCTATTCTGCTTTGTATTCCTTCATTCAGAAGCTCTGTTTTACCCTTTTCAAAAAATAACTCTGTGTGTAAGAAAGGGAGGAGGTTGTTCAGGAAGAAAAGTTGCAAGTTTGATTGAGAATGGGAGATCAAATGATCTAACTGCTTCTATGAATTTATCTTTTCTACCCTAAACCTTTGCAATCCTAAAGGTACCAAGTGACACCAATTCCCTTTTGGTTCCCCCCAACAAAGAAAATTTCATTGTTTCTTGTCTTTTCCCTCTGCCAATTTAGAATGTATCTTTCTTGTTATCAGTAACAAAACAGTTACTAATTCTTTGCATTGTTATGCTTTTGTATAAAATATTGCTTCTGTATTCTCCTCCCAGTTTCTTTGCTCTTGTTGGATTAACACCTTAAATGAATCCCTTTACTGAATTTGAGTACATTTTCAGAATTTCTTTAATAGAAAGTCTCATTGTGAGTTTTAACATAAAATGGGAAAATGATAAAATATATATAAAAACAGATTTTACAATGTGATTTTTTCAGACATTTTCTATGTGGCTAATATTAAGAATTTCAGCTTTTAGAAAGCAGACAAGTTGTTACTTTATTAATATACTGCAGGTACTCTCTTTTATACAAAGCCCATAGGAAGGAAAAATCCTGAAGAGATTTTTCTCTTGGTGTTAAGGCAGTTGTGTTGCCACATTAACATAGTTAATTTGAAATCCAAATTAATTATAACAATTTTAGATTATGAAAGAACTCAGGCTGAGTGTGTGGGCGTTGATATTACTGTGTGGGTTGGGATTCATTAACAGTTTTTTTTTTTTTTTTACAGAAATACTGCAAAGAACATTTCATGAAGGAACAACACTTCAAAAAATGTTGCTTTACATGAGTGGAAGTGTGGCCTAGTGGATGAAGCATCAAAATAGATATAAACATCCTGAGTTTTACTCTTCTTTAATCAACTGATTCTATAATCAATGGCTAATTACTTGACAGATTTTTCTCTATTCTATTTACTAAGGCTTTATTTACATATAAAACTGGTCAGTTTTAAGTGAATTTTTCAATGAAAGTTTACAATTTTATTCAATCATGTAACCTCTACAATAATCAAGATATAGAACTTTTATCTCACCTTAACAAGCTTCCTCTTGCCTGTTGCACTCAATCACCTTCTCCTATTCCTGCCTCTAAACAAGCAGTGGTCTGCTTTTTGTCATAATATTTCCCTTTTCTAGAATTTCATTTTAATAGAAACAACCTGTGCAAAGTCTTCTGTGTTTATCTTCCTTTACTTACCATGGTGTTTTAGAGATTCATCCATGTTGCTGCATGTTTTTATATTCTGATGTTTTTCTGCATAGTAGTGTGTGGTATGGTTATACCATACTTTTTTCTTTCTGATTCACTGGTTGATGTTTGGGTTGCTTTTAGTTTTTGTTTTTCTAGTTAATGAGTATCAGTATTTTATTGTGGTTTTAATTTCCACTTCTCTAAAGTTGTTGACCAGTTTTTCATCTGCTTATTTTTTTATTTTTTATTCTTTACCTTTTTTTATATATTTATTATTTTTTGGGGAGTACACCAAGTTCAATCATCTGTTTTTATACACATATCCCCGTATTCCCTCCCTTCCTTGACTTCCCCCACCTCAAGTACCCCCACCCTCCCCGCCCCAGTCCTCTAAGGCATCTTCCATCCTCGAGTTGGACTCCCTTTGTTATACAACAACTTCCCACTGACTATCTATTTTACAGTTGGTAGTATATATATGTCTGTGCTACTCTCTCGCTTCATCTCAGCTTCCCCTTCACCCCCTGCCCCCTCCCAAACCTCGAGTTCTCCAGTCTATTCTCTGTATCTGCATCCTTGTTCCTGTCACTGAGTTCATCAGTACCATTTTTAGATTCCGTATATATGAGTTAGCATACAATACTTGTCTTTCTCTTTTTGATTTTCTTCACTCTGTAGGACAGACTGTAGTTCTATCCACCTCATTACATATAGCTCCATCACAACCCTTTTTATAGCTAAGTACTATTCCATTGTATATACATGGCACATCTTCTTTATCCATTCATTTGTTGATGGACATTTAGGTTGCTTCCATGTCCTGGCTATTGTAAATAGTGCTGCAATAAACATTATGGTACAAGTTTCTTTTGGGATTATGGTTTTCCTTGGGTATATGCCCAGAAGTGGGATTACTATATCATATGGTAGTTCTATGTGTAGTTTTTTAAGGAACCTCCAAATTGTTTTCCATAGTGGCTGTACCAACTTACAGTCCCACCAACAGTGCAGGAGAGTTCCCTTTTCTCCACACCCTCTCCAACATTTGCTGTTTCCAGATTTTGTGATGATGGCCATTCTGATTGGTGTGAGGTGATACCTCATTGTGGCTTTGACTTGCATTTCTCTGATGATTAGTGATGTGGAGCATCTTTTCATGTGTTTGTTGGCCAACTGTATGTCTTCTTTGGAGAAATGTCTATTTAGGTCTTCTGCCCATTTGTGGATTGGGTTATTTGCTTTTGTGGTATTAAGCTGCATGAGTTGCTTGTATATTTTGGAGGTTAATCCTTTGTCTGTTGTTTCATAGGCAATTTTTTTTCCCATTCTGAGGGTTGCCTTCTTGTCTCGTTTATTGTGTCTTTTACTGTGCAAAAGCTTTTACGTTTTATGAGGTCCCATTTGTTTATTCTTGATTTTATTTCCATGATTCTTGGAGGTGGGTCCAAAAGGATCTTGCTTTGTTGGATGTCATAGAGTGTTCTGCCTATGTTTTCCTCTAGGAGTTATCTAGTGTCTGGCCTTACATGTAGGTCTTTAATCCATTTGGAGTTTATGTTTGTGTATGGTGTTAGGAAGTGTTCTAATTTCATTCTTTTACATGTTGCTGTCCATTTTTCCCAGCACCACTTATTGAAGAGGCTGTCTTTTTTCCATTGTATATTCATGCTTCCTTTGTCAAAGATAAGGTGCCCATATGTGTTTGGGCTTACTTCTGAGTTCTCTATTCTATTCCATTGATCTTCCTTTCTATTTTTGTGCCAATACCATACTGTCTTGATGACTGTGGCCTTGTAGTATAGTTTGAAGTCAGGAAGCCTGATTCCACCAACTCCATTTTTCCTTCTCAAGATTGCTTTGGCTATTCGGGGTCTTTTGCGTTTCCATACAAATCATAAGATTTCTTGCTCTAGTTCTGTGAAAAATGCCATTGGTAATTTGATCGGGATTGCATTGAACCTGTAAATTGCTTTGGGTAGTACAGTCATTTTCACGGTGTTGATTCTTCCAATCCAGGAACATGGTATGTTTTTCCATCTGTTTGTGTCGTCTTTGATTTCTTTCATCAATATCTTAAAGTTTTCTGCATACAGATCTTTTGCCTCTTTAGACAGGTTTATTCCTAGGTATTTTATTCTTTTTGTTGCAATGGTGAATGGGAGAGTTTCCTTAATTTCTCTTTCTGCTCTTCCGTTGTTAGTGTATAGAAATGCAAGAGATTTCTGTGCATTAATTTTGTATCCTGCTACTTTACTAAACTCATCAATTAGTGCTAGCAGTTTTCTGGTAGAGTCTTTAGGGTTTTCTATATATAATATCATGTCATCTGCAAAGAGTGACAATCTTACTTCTTCTTTTCCAGTTTGTATTCCTTTTATTTCTTTTTCTTCTGTGATTGCTGTGGCTAAAACTTCCAAAACTATGTTGAATAATAATGGTGAGAGTGGACACCCTTGTCTTGTTCCTCTTCTTAGAGGGAATTCTTCCAGTTTCTCACCATTGAGAACGATGTTGGCTTTTGGTTTTTCATATATGGTCTTTATTATGTTGAGGTAATTTCCTTCTATGCCCATTTTCTGGATAGCTTTTATCATAAATGGATGTTGAACATTGTCAAAAGCTTTTTCTGCATCTATTGAGATGATCATATGGTTTTTATCCTTCAATTTGTTGATATGATGTATCACATTGATTGATTTGCGTATATTGAAGAATCCTTGCATCCCAGGGATAAACCCAACTTGATCATGGTGTATGATTTTGTTTATGTGCTGTTGGAGTCTGTTAGCTAGTATTTTGTTGAGGATTTTTGCATCTATATTCATCAGTGATATTGGTCTGTAGTTTTCTTTTTTTGTGACATCTTTGCCTGGTTTTGGTATCAGGGTGATGGTAGCCTCGTAGAATGAGTTTGGGAGTATTCCACCTTCTGCAATATTTTGGAAGAGTTTGAGAAGGATAGGTGTTAGCTCTTCTTGAAATGTTTGATAGAATTCGCCCGTGAACCCATCTGGTCCTGGGCTTTTGTGGATTGGGAGATTTTTAATCACTGTCTCAATTTCCATACTTGTGATTGGTCTGTTCATGGTTTCTATTTCTTCCTGGTTCAGTCTTGGAAGGTTGTATTTTTCTAAGAATTTATCCATTTCTTCCAGGTTATCCAATTGATTGGCATATAGTTGCTTGTAGTAGTCTCTCATGATCTTTTGTATTTCTGAGGTGCCCGTTGTTACTTCTCCTTTTTCATTTCTAATTCTGTTGATTTGCATCTTCTCCTTTTTTTTCCTGTTGAGTCTGGCTAATGGTTTATCAATTTTGTTAATCTTCTCAAAGAACCAGCTTTTAGTTTTATTTATTTTTGCTATGGATTCCTTCCTTTCTTTTTCATTTATTTCTACTCTGATCTTTATGATTTCTTTCCTTCTGCTCACTTTGGGGTTTCTTTGTTCTTCTTTCTCTAGTTGTTTTAGGTGTAAGGTTAGGTTGTTTATTCGATCATTTTCTTGTTTCTTAAGGTAGGAATGTATTGCTATAAACTTCCCTCTTAGAACTGATTTTGCTGCGTCCCATAGGTTTTGGGTGGTTGTGTTTTCGTTGTCATTTGTTTCTAGATATTTTTTGATTTCCTCTTTGATTTCTTTAGTGATTCCTTGGTTGTTTAAGAGTGAATTGTTTAGCCTCCATGTGTTTGTATTTTTTTAGTTTTTTTCCTGTAATTGACATCTAGTCTCATGCCATTGTGGTCTGAGAAGATGCTTGATATGATTTCAATTTTCTTGAATTTGCTGAGGTTTGATTTGTGATCCAAGGTGAGATCTATCCTGGAAAATGTTCCATGTGCACTTGAGAAGAAAGTGTAGTCTGTCCTTTTTGGATGGACTGTCCTATAAATATCAGTTAAGTCGAGATGGTCCAATGTTTCCTTTAAAGCTTGGATGTCTTTATTTATTTTCTGTTTGGATGATCTGTCCATTGATGTAAGTGGGGTGTTCAAGTCTCCCACCATTATTGTGTTACTGTCGATGTCCCCTTTTAGAGGTGTTAGCATTGGCCTTATGTATTGAGGTGCTCCTATATTGGGGGCATAGATATTTACCATTGTTACATGTTCTTCTTGAATGGATCCCTTGATCATTATGGAGTGTCCTTCCTTGTCTCTTTTAATAGTCTTTACTTTCAAGTCTAATTTGTCTGACATGAGTATTGCTCCTCCAGCTTTCTTTTGACTTCCATTTGCATGGAATATCTTTTTCCATGTCTTTGCTTTCAGTGTATATGTATCCCTTGGTCTGAAGTGGGTTTCTTGTAGGCAGCATATAGAAGGGTCTTGTTTTTGTATCCATTCAGCCAGTCTGTGTCTTTTGGTTGGAATATTTAATCCATTTACATTTAAAGTGATTATTGACATGTGTGTTCCGATTACCATTTTCTTAATTGTTTTGGGTTTGTATTTGTAGTTGTTTTCCTTTCTTGTGTTTCCTACTTAGAGAAGTTCCTTTAGCACTTGTTGTAAGGCTGGTTTGGTGGTGCTGAATTCTCTTCACTTTTGCTTGTCTGGAAAGCTTTTGATTTCTTCCTCAAATCTGAATGAGATTCTTGCTGGGTAGAGTATTCTTGGCTGTAGGTTTCTCTCTTTCAGGACTTTCAGTATATCCTGCCATTCCCTTCTGGCCTGCAGAGTTTCTGTAGAAAGGTCAGCTGTTATCCTTATGGGTTTTCCCTTATATGTTATTTGTTGCTTTTCTCTTGCTGCTTTTAATATTTTTTCTTTGTGTTTAATTGTCATTAGTTTGATTAATATGTGTCTTGGTGTGTTTCTCCTTGGGTTTATTCTGTATGGGACTCTCTGTGCTTCTTGGACTTGGTGGATTATTTCCTTGCCCATGTTGGGGAAGTTTTCCACTATAACCTCTTCAAATATTTTCTCAGACCCTTTCTTGTTTTCTTCTTCTTCTGGGATGCCTATAATTTGAATGTTGGTATGCTTAATGTTATCACTGAGGTCTCTGAGGCTTTCTTCTATTCTTTTTATTCTTTTTCCTTTTTCCTGCTCTGTGGCATTTATTTCCCCCATTCTATCTTCCAACTCACTTATTCGTTCTTCTGCCTCCATCATTCTGCTGGTTATAGCATCTAGATTATTTTTAATTTCAGTTATTTTGTTATCCATTGCTGTTTGTTTTCCTGAGTTCTTATGAACTGTTTCTTGTACTTTCTCTATTTTGTTATCGAGATTTTGTATCATTTTTACTATCATTACTCTAAATTCTTTTTCAGGCATTTTTCCTTTTTCCTCCTCATTTATTTGGTCTTGTGGGTTTTTTTCCTGCTCCTTTGCCTGCATGGTGTTTCTTTGTTTCCTCATGGTTGTCCAAACTTTTGGGGTTGCTTGTCCTGGCGCTAGAGGTGTTTATAGAAGACTGTCCAAGCCTCAGACTAATAGCCAAGTATTGGATTAAACAAATATTAAGTCTAGGAAACACATACATGTATAAGACACACAATTACTGAATCCATTAGGACATAAGGCTCTAGAAAGACCTGACAGAACCCCAGTGTGCTATCAGATATTCAAAGAGAAACCCAACAGAAATTGACAACTGAAATAGAACAAATCAGAGACAAAAGCAAAAGCAAACAAATAAACAAATAACACCTTACACATACAAATATTAATCAGGGAGATTTTGTAAGCTAGGATCAAATATAGAAAAGAGCCAGAGTACCACCAGAGAGAATGGAGATTCTCAGAATGTAATTAGACAACTGTACTAAGACCTAAGTTAAAGACAAAAACCTAATATTAAATACCAAGGTGGTGCGTCATGTGGAGAATAGAGCAAGGATTCTGAGCAGACCGATAGTGTTGCTTATAAGTATGTTAAGATAAAATAAACTTAAAATGGCTGGAAGAAAGGGGAACAGAAGAGCATAATGTGGTTGGAAATATGCAAATAAAAAGAAAGGAATAGAAATGTATAAAAGATAGGGATGAAAGGAAAGTATGAGATATATATTGTCTGTACTACCAAAAACTTAGTGGTTATGTCAGGCTCCTTATGGTCCTTGCTGGTGTCCGAGGCCATCTGCTGGTGTTCAGCTGTTTCTCTGTGGGAATTATTGCATCCTTTGGTGCATTCCCAATGCATCTGTGCAGAGGGATGCATTCCATGTCCCTCTACTTCGCCGCCATCTTTTTTCTCCTCTCATCTGCTTATTTGTCCATTCATATATCTTGTTTGTGTTCAGTCTGTTAAAAATGTTTGCCTATTTTGTATTGTGTTGTTTCCCTCTCTTATTATTGAGTTGTATGTTTTCTTTATACATCCTGGATATAAGCACTTTGTCTGACGTATATTTTATAAAATTTTTCTCCCTTTCTATGGGAGTCCAGCCTTTTGTATTCTTGACATCCTTAACATTCAAAGAACAAAAGTTTTAATCTGAATGATATCCGTTTTGTCAACCAAATTATTTTATAACCTGTGCTTTTGATGGCCACTTTAAGAAATCCTTGCCTATCCCAATGTTGCTATTAGTTTTATATTGCTGCCATAACACAGTACCATGTACATAGTGGCTAAAACAAATATATTATTCTACAGATCTATAGTTCAGAATTCTGATATATGTTTCACTGAGTTAAAATCAAGGTGTTGACATGGTTATTTCTTTCTGGAGTCTCTAAGGGAGGATCTGGTTCCTTGCTTTGTCCAGTTTTTAGAGGCCACAAATATTCCTTTGCTCATGACTCTCTTTCCTCATCCTTAGTGTAGATAGCAATGTAACATCTCTGACACAGTCATATCTTCCTCTAAATTTGACTTCAACTGGGAAAATTCTCTGCTTTTAAGGACTTATTTAATTAGCTTGGACTCACTTGGATAATCCAGGATAATCTCTCTATCTCTGGATCCATAACTTTAATCACATCTACAAAGTATCTTTTGCCATATTAAAGTAGCATTTTCTTTGTTTGGGGGATTAGGATGTGGAAATATTTAAGGGAGCATTATTTTGCCTGTCACTGTCACAAGGATTTTTTTTTTCAGAAGTTAATCATTTTAGCTGTTATATTTAGGCATTTGGTTAATTTTGAATTATGTTTTATGCATGGTGTAAGATAAGAGCCGAGGTTATTTTTTCCATATAGACATACCATTATTCCAGCAATACTTTTTGAAAAGACTACCCTGTCTCTGTTGATTTACCTTCGTTGAAAATCAGTTGAATACGTAAGTTTGAGTCCATTTATGAACTTTTATTCTAATCGATTGATATGTGTTGATTCTATGTCATTAAACTTCATACTCTCTAATTGGTGTGGCTTTATAGTAAGTATTAAAATCAGAAACCAGATTGTGTAATTCTATGGATTTTAAAAGCTTAACTGAAGTACTATTTATTTACAATATAATTCATGAATTTTAAGCATACAATTCAACTATTTTTATTAAGTAAGCTATTGTAGGTCATTTACCTTACCACAGAAATTTTAAAATCAGCTTCTCAATTTATTTTAAAAAGCCTATTAGGGTTTTGATTCATTTTAAAATGTCACTATAGATCAATTTGGGGAAGACTTCCATTTTAAAAATATTACATTTTCCAATCTATAAATATCCCTCTCCAGTTATTTAGATGTTCTTTAATTTCCTTTCTCAATGTTTTGTGGTTTTCTGTGGACTTTTTTGATTAAATTTATTCCTAATTATTTCATTTTTGATGCTATTTTGAATAGAGTTGTAAATTTCATTTTCTAGTTGTTTATTGTTAATGTATGAGCATAAAATTGATTTTTTATTGACTTTTTATTATTTTTAATAGATCTCTGTTAATTTCATACAATCAAATTGCATGCAAATAAGAACAGTTTTACTATCCCCTGTCTAATCCGTACACACTTTCTTTCTATTGCCAAAATATTGGGTACAATATTAAAAAGCGTATTGAAAGAGGATATTTTTGCTATGTTGTTCAACTTATGCAGAAATCAGTGATCCTTTCACTGTTGAGAGTGATGTTGTCTGTAGATTTCTCATAAACATCTGTAGTCAATATGAAGGACTTCCCAGCTATTCCTAGTTGGCTGAGAGTGTTTTTATCATGAAAGGGGATGAATTTTTTCAAATACTTTTTGTGCATACTTTGAAATGGTGATATGACTTTTGACTTCAATTGTATTAAAATGGTATCTGACAATGGTTGATTATTAGATGTGAAACCAACCTCATACTCCCAAGATAAACTCCACATGGCCTTGATGAAATATCTTTAAAAAGGTTTTTTATTTGATTTGATATTATTTAGGTAATTATTTTTGTATCCATGTTCATGAGTGATATTTGTCTATAGTTTTCTCGCAGTGTCTTCATCTGGTTTTGGAATCAGAGTAACACTAGCCTCATAAAATGAGTTGGGAAGTGTTTCTTGCTTCTCTATTAGCTGAAAGAGCTTGCTTAAGATTACTATAATGCCTTTTAAAATATTTGATAAAATTCACCAGTGAAGTCATAAGGACCTGAAATTTTCTTATTAGAAATGTTTAAAATTAAAATTTTGATTTTATTAATTGATATAAAGCTTACAAGTTGAGAAAGTTAGGGTATTTTTTTTCTATGAATTTTTCCTGTTCATCTAAATTGTCAAACTTATTTGCATGAATTTGTTTACAAAAATGCCTTTTACTTTTAATGTATGAAATGTGTATAGTGATAGCCCATCTTTATTTCTTTATGTTGGTTAATTAAATTTTCTGTTTATTTTTCTTAAAGATAATGGCAAGAGTTTTTATAAATTTTATTGATTTTTCAAGGAATCAGTTTCTGGTTTTATTAATTTTCTCTGTTTTCTGTTTTCAATTAAGTTGATTTCTTCTCTTGATTATTTCCTTTCTTCTGCTTGATTTAGAGTTAAGTCATTCTTCTATATAGTTTCTCAGAGAGGCCACTTCTTAAGTCATATGTTAAGAACTTTATTTTTTACTAATATAGGCATTAAGAGGTATAAATATCTAAGTCCTGGTTTAGCTATATTACACCAATTTTGATATATTTTATTTTCATTATCATTCAGCCAATATAGTTACTTACTTTTTTCTGTTATTCCTACTTGAATGAAATGCTTACTCAGAAATAAATCATTTATTTTCAAATCCGAGGGATTTTCTTGATTATTTCTTTTTAACTGAATTACATTGTGATGAGAAAACATAACTTGTCTGATTTCAATATTCTTGAATTTAGTGGACTTGTTTTATGATCCAGAGAGTGGTCTATCCTGAAAATGTACTTGGAAAGAATGTGTATTCTACCATTGTATGCTGTTGATATAAATACCAATCAGATCAAGGAGCTTCCTAGTGTTTTTTTTTTAATTCACATGTCTTTACAGATTTTTTTAAAATCTAGTTGTTCCATCAGTTGCTTTGAGAGGATTTTAAATACTCCAACTTTTTTTTTTTTTTTTTTTTTGCTTTATATTTCCTCTTTTAATTTTGCAAAGTTTTGCCTTATATATTTTGAAGGTCTCTTTTTGGGAGCAGACACATTGAGGATTTTGATGTCTTTCTATTGAATTGACCTTAATGGTAAGTGTTTATTGAAGCCTATTTTACCTGATAAAATATAACTACATCAAACTTTATATGCTAATGATTTACATGGTAAATTATTTTTTGTCCATTTACTTTCAATGTATGTCTTTATATTTATTTTTATTTTTATGTGAAAAAAGATAAAACCTATTTTTATTAATGTATTTTATGAAGACATTCTACATCACAATCACTTTGTGTGTGGTTTTTTGTTTTTAATTTTTATTGGACTATATTTGCTTCACAATAGTAAGTCAGAAAGAGAAAAAACAAATATCATATAATATTGTTTATATGTGGATTCTAGAAAAATGGTGGAGATGAACTTATTTGCAAAGCAGCAACAGAGTCACAGATGTAGAGAACAAACTATGGTTACCAAGGGGGGAAGGGAGTGGGGTGAACTGGGAGATTGGGACTGACATATATGTATTACTATGTATAAAATAGATAACAAATGAGAATCTACTGTGTAGCACAGGGAACTCTACTCATTGCTCTGTGGTGACCTAAATGTGAAGGAAATCTACAAAAGAGTGGATATATGTATATATATGACTGATTCACTTTGCTGTCTTTATATTTAAAGTGCACCTTTTTAAGACATCATACAATTGCGTCATCTTTCATTCATTTGGACAATTTCTGCCTTTTAATTAGAGTATTTATTCCATAAATATTTTATGAATTATTGATGTGGTTATATGTAGGTCTTCTGTTTCATTTTTTTTTCTTTTTTTTTTTTTTTTTTGGTTTTTACCTGTCTCCCTTGTACTTTATTCCTCTGTTGATCCTGTCCTAACTTTTTTTTGTATTATTTGAGTATTTTAAGAATAAAATATTGAAATCTTGCATCCTTATAAACCCATATATTCCACTCTGTCCTTAGTGTTATAGTTGCTATGTGTAATGCATTTATGTATATTAAATTCCCATAGAAAATTTTTAATTATTAGTTTTTAATCAATTACAGTAAAACCTTGGATTGCAAAAAAACTTGTTCTGAAAGTGTTCCACAAGATGAACAAACATTTCTAATCAATTTTAACTTGATAAACAAGCGGCGTCTTGCAATACAAGTAGTATGTGATGCCAAACGTCACATGATCACACCTGAGCCAATGGAGCTGACCACCAATGAACTGATGGATCTGCATTGCAAGCAACAGCAAGAGGTTATGAAGGAGGTCTCATCTGCAGAGGAGGAGGAGAAAAAGGTGGAGGAATCCCTCACTGCAAATGAGATTAGGGGGATGTGTAAAATGTGCAAAACAGTGCAAAATTTTGTAGTAAAGCACCACCCAAATAAGGCTGTAGCAGTGTAAGTGAAGAATCTGTTTAACAACAATGCAATGTCACATTCCCTCGAAATCAAAAGGAGGCAAAAGCAAGTGTCATCGGATAGGTTCCTTGTCAAAGTTGCACAAAGAGAAAAAGAGTCCATTGAGCCAATAGATAGCAGTGATTCCATTAGTGATAGTGAAAATTGTCCTACACAATAACCCTCCTCTCTCTTGTCTCCTTCACACCAGCCACGAAGGTTTTAAAAGTTAAGTGCAGGTGAGTTTGTTTATTTTTCTTTATATTTTGTATTTTCTTTATTATTTTGTATTATATTACTGTATTGTAATCATTTTTATATGAATATTTTTGTGCTGTGGAACAAATCATCTGAGTTTCCATTATTTCTTATGGGGAAATTTGCTTTGATATATAAATGCTTTGGCTTACAAGCATGTTTCCAGAACGAATTATTCTCTCAACCCAAGGTTTTACTGTATATGACTTTAAAGAATTTGAGGGGAAAAGACAGTAATAACCATCTTTAGTATTTACCTACATATTTACTATTTCTGGTGCACTTTCTTCATTTTTCTCAGAACATGAGTTTCTACCTATTATCATTTCTCTTTAGCCTAAATATTTGTTTTAAGAATTTCTTATACTGTAAGTTAGAAGATGATGAATTCTCTTAGTTTTCATTTATTTGAAAATGTCTTTCTTTCACTTTAATTCTTGAATGGCATTTTGTTGTATACAGGATTCTGGGTTGACAGCTGTTTTATTTCCAGTACCTACAAAATTTTATCCTATTTTCTTCTTGCCTCTGTTGTTTCTGATAATGTCAGCCATTAAATGTATCATTTTTACTCTCCTGTATGTAGTATGTTGTTTTAATCTTGCTACTTTCAAGATTTTCTCTTCTTCTTTGACTTAATGATTTGAATACAATGCTACTATTCGTGGACTTTTTTGTATGATATTTCTTGCTGTTCAGAATATCTTGTGTCTGAAAATTTCTTTCATCAAATTTGGGAAATTTTTAGCCTTTATTTTTTTCAACTGTTTTTTAGCCTCATTCTCTCTCCTCTCTCTCTAATATTTTGATATCTCCATTTCACATATATTTGACCATTTGATATCATCTAAAATTTATCTGAGCATTTTTTCATAATCTTATTTCTCCTTGCTCTTCAGCTTAGATCATTTCAATAGCTAGATCTTCAGTCTAACTTACTCTTGCATCTCTCATGTCCCTTTTGCTATAAATTTATCAAGAATTTTTTTTTCATTTTACAAATTGTATTTTTGAGTTCCAGAATTTTCACCTGCTTCTTTTTTATTATTTTTACTTCTTTATTGAGAATTTCCTTCTCTGAGGTTTTCATGCATTGAAAACATGTTTTGTTTCATTTCATTAAGGATAGTCATAATTGTTTTAAAATCCTTTCTGCCAACTGATTATTGAGCCTCCTTCTATATATTCCACACTTGAATAAGACTGACAAAGGTAGTGCAAGTTGGGACCATTCAATACTCTCATTTTTTTGCCACCCCAGGTTTTAGCAGGGCCCAGTGGGAAGCTTCACTTCCACTCCTATCAGACATCAAGGATGCTGAGCTAGTTGGCACTCCACTTCTCCCTCCCCACCATGAAGTCAGTGGGGGAGCTGAGCTTCTGCCCCCACCTTGAGGCAACAAACAAGTGCACACAAAGCAGTGCACTTGTCAGTCCTTTCCTTTCACTCCTCTGGTAGCTGCAGGGCCCAGTAGGGAACTGATCTTATACCCCACTTGGAAACAATGAGACAGTGCAAGTCAGTGTTTCACTTTCACTGGGAAGATGTCAGCCTGCCAAGGTGGGATCTGAATTTCCATATCACCCATTTGCAATGAGGTGGTGTTATACACATCAAGAGGGGACCTGCCTCTTTTAAAAAGGGATAAGATATAAAGTCTCATAAAATATCCAAAATGTAAGATACAATTGAAAAGCCATCACCATATCAAAAACCAAGAAAATCACAAA
Source organism: Hippopotamus amphibius kiboko (assembly GCF_030028045.1). Classification (NCBI taxonomy): domain Eukaryota; kingdom Metazoa; phylum Chordata; class Mammalia; order Artiodactyla; family Hippopotamidae; genus Hippopotamus; species Hippopotamus amphibius. The sequence continues at coordinate 57,099,941 of NC_080203.1, forward strand.
TTAAATAAGAAAAGGTAATAAACAGGAACTGTGTTAGTTTGCTAGGGCTGCCATAACAAACTACTACAGAGTGAGTGGCTTAAACAACAAAAGTTTATTTCCCATGGTTCCTTTTTAAATTTTTTTAAATTTATTTTTATTTATTTATTGGCTACATTGGGTCTTCGTTGCTCCATGCAGGCTTTCTCTAGCTGCCCTGTCCCAGGGATCAAACCCATGTCCCCATTGGCAGGTGGATTCTTAACCACTGCACCACCAGGGAAGTCCCTATTTCTCACAGTTCTGGAGGCTAGAAGTCCAAGATCAAGGTGTTAACAAGTTTGGTTTTTTCTGAGGCTTTTGTCCTTAGCTTGCAGGTGACCATCTTCTCACTGTGTTTTAAATGGTCTTTCTTATGTGTGAGAGTATCCCTGTTTTCTCATTTTGAGTGTCAAACTTCTTCCTCTTTAAGGACACCAGTCAGATTGGATTAATACCCACCCTACTTGCCTAATTTTAACATAGTCATTTCCTTACAGGTCCATCTCCAAGTACTGTCACATTCTAAGTTCCCATGGGTTAGGATTTCAACATATAAATTTGAGGGATGGGGCACACTTCATGATAGATATCAATACCAAGATGAATCATATTTTGGAGTTACTTGACAAGGATTATAAAGAAGCCTTCATAAAATGCTGCAAAAAGCAGTTATGAATTCGCTCAAAACAAATGAAAAATTTGAAAATCTCAGCAAGAAATGAGAAGTTTTATAAAAGAGAAAAAAAATGGAATTTAGAGAACTGAAAAATATAATAACTGAAAGAAAAACTTGCTGAATGATCTTAATAATAAGGTGGAAGTGACAGATGATAGAATTAGTAAACCTGATGACAGATCAATGGAATATACCCAATCTAAAAAAGTGATAAAGCAGACATAAAAAAACCTGAGCTTTTTTTTTTTAACTTTCTTCTCTTAAACTTTAGTAGAAGAAGCAGGACTGTTCTCATAACGTTCTAATCTGTAGGACAATACCAAAGACCCAACATCTGTGTAACTGGAATCCCAGAAGAAGAGGGGAAAGAGTGAAACTGGAAAAGCATTTGAAGAAATAAGGGCTGAAAGAGTCCCAAATTTGCAAAAATCCCCATAAGTCTACAAATTCAAGAGGCTAAGTGAAACTCAAATAGAATAAAACCAAAATAATATACACCAGGAAAAATAATAAACATCTGAAAACAAAAGGCAATGGAAAAAACTTGAAAGAAGAGAAAGAAATTATACATTACTTATAAAAGAACATCAATTCAAATTGGCAGTTAACTTCAAGTTTTATATACAGCAAAACTACCCCACAGGACTAAAGGGGGCAATAAAGACATTTCTACATTTAAATAATGACTAAAAGAAGTTTTCTAAACAGAAAGGAAACAGAAGAAAGCTTGAGAATTCAAGAATGTAAGAAGAACATCAAAATAGGTAAAAATAGGGGTACATATAATAAACTTTCTTATCATGAATAGAACACTTCTTATGAGTTTTTAAGTCATATTTGTTAGCCGAAGTATATATATAATAGTCTCCAATGTATGTAGAGGAAATACCTAACAAAATTACATTTTAAAACTTGGGATGGTAAAGGAACCTAAATGGAAGTATAAGTTTTACACTTCATTCAATGCCAGTAGTTTGTGATAAGATACATATGCATATTTTAATATCAGGAGCAAACTGTATGGAAATAAAGTGACATACTCAAAAACAGTATAAATTAAATAAGACAAAATCCTAAATATAATAATCTACAGGAAGTCAAGAAAACAAAAATTAAGGAAAGAGAAAAAGAGGGAACAAAGAGAAAGAAAATAGAAAATTTCAGACTTAAGCCCTAACATATTTGTGGTCTAAGTATTTTAATGTAAATGGTCTAAATATTCCAATGAAAAACAGAGAATGGCAAGATAGATTTAAAAATACAAACAAATGTAATCCAACTATATGCTATCTACAAGAAACTCACTTGAAACACGACATAGGTAAGTTGAAAGTAAAAGAATGGAAAAGATATACCACACAAATATTAATCCAAAAAATATCAGGAGTGGAATTAGATATCAGATACAGTAGAGTTTAGAGCAAAAAAAAAAAAAAATTACTAGAGACAAAGAGGGACATTATATAATGATAAAAAAATCAACTTACCAGGAAGACAAAATCTTCGTCTGCTAGTTAAAACATCTCTTTTATCTCAGAATGCATTCCATTTTCTTTTCTCCTCACATTTTGCATAATTTTGTATATTATCCTGAACATTATCAATGTTAAATTGCAGAGATTATGGAATGCATTATTTTTCTCCAGTGAGTGTTTCTTTTGATTTTAATACATATTTGGGGGGGGGGGAGGTGGCACTGGGCTTGAACTGTAAACTTTGTTTCTGTGCAGTATCCTCAGCTATGTTCACATCTTTTGTTTTTAGCTGTGCTGTGTAGAGTCTCTTTTATGCATGCATCAATGAAATGGGAGTCACAGATGCTTGTGGATGGTTTGGGAATCCTTTCTCTGGCTTTTACCATTCAAGATTCTTTATTCTCTTAAGTGTTCACTGTTTCCAAGATTTAATTTTCTCATTACCTAGGCAACAAAGATTGAAAAATTTCCCCAATGCTTTCCATCCCATGCCAAGTGGACTTCACTTAGCCCCAGGGTAAAAGCCACAGAGAGAGGAAACATTATATAGCTATCCATCTCAGTTACCCTAAGCGAATGTGACCTTCCTGCCAGATTTTTGTCTGCTTTTATTCACTCTCTAGTATTGTTAGGTAGCTGTTTTTTGTTGTTTTCTTGGGTGGGGTTGTAGAGGTTTGTCCACTGGAGTCTGAAGCAGAATTCCAATCTATTGGGCATATTTTTCTCCACTGGAACCTGGCAACATTGGCTTGCTTTATTGTTGGGGAATGATTTATCATTAATAAGAACAAGGCATTGGAATTTTAAAATATTTTCTTTAGGGGATTTTTTTTTTTAAGAAGAATGTTAAACAAATGAAAAAGACAATATAAAATTGATGACAACATCAATAATTTTACTCAAATTCATTATTTGTGGAATTTACTCTTGTACTGCTACATGGGACATACAAGAAGAATTATGAGTAAGGAAGCAAACGAGGAGAAAGGCTCTCATCTTATTTCTTTGCTTACAGTATTAAAGAATCAGAATTGTCTTAAAACCTTGTTGGGTAACAACTTAAAAATATACAGAAAAAGAAATGTTCTTGAAATATTGACTAGAAAGTTTTCCATTAACTGCATCCCATTTTAATAGATCAAGATATCTTACTATTTCAAGGGATTCTATATGGAAATTCTTAATTGAATAAGGACTCCTCATTTGAGTGTAAGTGTAAATCTGCTTTAAGAAATTTTTTTTAAACTGGTATGTACCTGAACTTCATCTGTCTGACAGTTTAAGTTAAATTATTGGAATGCACAATATGCAAATAATTGGACTCTTTCATGTTATAATCCATTACTCAGAGGCAGTATTTTTCTTCAAAGAGGTCACTCCCTCAAGCCCACATATTTAAAATAACATCAGTTGCTTCTAGAGCTAATTGTCTGGGCACTTATTTGAATTCTTTTTCTTATATTGAACTTATGTTGAAGAATGAATCTGATCTACAAGAAAGCCACACATTTTTTTCTTTTTCTGTCTAACATGGCTACAGAATAAATTTTAGAAGAAAGGTGGGTGTTCCATATAATTTCAAATGATATTTGTATAGCCTCATATTAATTGTAACTAAATTGACCTATGTGATTTTAATTAGTTCCTTTTTTGAATAATTCTTCAAGTTGAAGATGATAAATTCAGATAAAATTTGTGTGGTTTTTTGAAATAATGTATTTTTATAATAAATTATAATACAAAATCTTTTGCTGGATCAGGATTTCACTTAGTTATATGTAAATTTCTTTATTTTTCCATAGTATGAGTTAAAATTAATTTTAATTATGTTTAAAAATGATAATTATGTTTAATCAAATGCTACATCGTGCATATTTCGTGTGAACCTCTCTAAATTTGTCATGTTACTAAATATATCAATTACAAAATTGACTAGGCCTTTGAAAGTTATGTAATATATGTGTCAGCTAGCCATAGGCATATTTTATTCCTTTTATTTTATAACAGGGTGAACATGAAAATCAGTTTTCTAAATATAGTCCTTTGCTGATTATCTTTAGTAGAGTTTCGCTTCATTATTTCAGGCATTGGAAAATAATTTAATGTTTAACTAACTTTGAAATGTGTGACTGTTTTGTGGTGCCAAGTTCCTTTAGGGAAAAATGATATTAATTTGGTTATTATCTCTATGTGAGCCCAGTTCAACTACGTGAAAAAAAAAAATTGTCACCTTGTGATGCCAGTAGAAAATAACATCAAGAAATATAGACAATTTAATACATGATATTAATTTTGGAAAGTACCTTGTTTCCAAACAAATTGCATATTTTTTCATGTAAGCCTCTGATGATTGCTGTGTGTGAATGTGTGTGTTTGTTTGTGCATTCCAGGCCTGTGTGCACTGGAATGAACATAACTATAATTCTTTATTTTTTCTAAATTGAAAGTAAAAATTCAGTTTCTACATTTAATAGCCTCTATGATGACCAGTTTCTACACACTCTCTATTTTGTTTTAATTATAATAGCATGAATTTAGTCATGGAAAAGCTAACAAAAACAGCTATTTCCAGATAACTGCCATGCCTATTAGAGGGGAGGCATACCACTTTTTAACTACCAGCATTGCATAAATAAGTGGAATTGGCAATAGAAAAAAAAGACAATCGGAGCTACAAAAGAGTTAATAAACATTTTGATCTTTGAGCAATTGTTCACGGAAAGACATCATTCTCTGTCATTCATCAGTCTTGATACTATAAGGAGATGACAGTGTAGCTCGCTGGATGAAGGATGAATAAAAAGGATGACAAAAGACGCAGATTTGGACTGGACAAAAACATGGAAACTTGTATTAAAATAATAATGATAAGTATATTCAATAAGAACAGGTTATAGTTGCTGAGTACAATGCCAAGCATTCTACACATATACCACACAGGTATACCAATACATGCGTGTGTGCATGTGCACACACACACACACACACACACACACTGACAAGCAAACACACACATCTTTATTTATTTACTTATTTATTTTTTAAATTCTTTTCTTAAGAACTTTTATTGAGATATAATTGACATACAATAAACTGCATGTATTTAAAGTGTACAATTTGATATGTATTTTTTCTTATCAGTAATGTATATATGGCAATCCCAATCTCCCAATTCATCCCCCCACCACCCCTGCTTCCCCCACTTGGTGTCCATATGTTTGCTCTCTACATCTGTGTCTATTTCTGCCTTGCAAACCGGTTGATCTGTACCATTTTTCTATATTCCGCATATATGCATTACTATACAATATTTGTTTTTCTCTTTCTGACTTACTTCACTCTACACACATCTTTATTTAAATCTCACAACAACCTCTGAGGTAGTTATTATCATTGCTTTATAAATGAACACACTGAGGAACAAATAGGTTTTGTGACTTTCCCAATTTCCTATGACTTTTAATTGGAAATATTTGGCATTCTTACCAACTAAGCTATGATTTCAGTTTTTTCCCATATCAAATTGCTTTACTTGAAAAATCAGTGTTATTATAAGTCTAGAAGATGCAAAAATATGAAACTGCTTGGGTGTTAATTTTTTCATTCATTTATTGGTTCAAGGGGTGTTATATTAAGTGCCTAATATATGCCATACACTGTTCTTGATAACTAGACATGAAGCAATGAACAAAACAGACAAAAACCCTGCTGTAGTGGAGTTTACATTATAATGGAGAAGAAAGACAATACATATATAAATTAAATGTCTATCAGATCATGATGGAGAAAAATAAAGCTGGGGAGGAGGATATAGAGCTCCAGTAGAAGGTGAAGGAATGGGGATGCTCGAGTGATGCAGTTTTAGAGTGAGTAGTGAAGGAAAGCCTTATTGACAAGGTGACTTTTGAGCTAAAGCTTAAAGAATGTGAGAGGGGAGTTTCCCCCACACGAGGACAGACAGCAGCATCAAGCAGTATCAGCAGTACTTCATCTTGTGGAACTGAAAAAAACACAGCCACAAAAAGACAGATTAAATGAAAAAGCAGAGGACTTTGTACCAGATTAAGGGACAGGATAAAGCCCCAGAAAAACAACTAAATGAATATGAGATAGGCACCCTTCCAGAAAAAGAATTCAGAGTAATGATGGTGAGGGTGATCCAGGACTTTGAAAAAAGGCTAAATGCAAAGATCGAAAAGTTTACCAAAGACCTAGAAGAATTAAAGAGCAAACAAACAGAGATATGCAACACAATAACTTAAATGAAAAATACACTAGAAGGAACCAACAGCAGATTAACTGAGGCAGAAGGGCGAATAAGTGACCTGGAAGACAGAATGGTGATCATCACTGATGCAGAAAAGAATAAGGAAAAAAGAATGAAAAGAATTGGAGACAGCCTAAGATAACTCTGGGACAATGTTAAGTGCACCAACATTCGTATTATAGGGGTCCTAGAAGGAGAAGAGAGAGAAAGGACCTGAGAAAATATTGGAAGAGATTATAGTTGAAAACTTCCCTAACATGGGAAAGGAAATAGCTACCCAAGTCCAGAAAATGCAGAGAGTCCCAGGCAGGATAAACCCAAGGAGAAACACCCCAAGACATATAGTAGTCAAATTGACAAAAATTAAAGACAGAGAAAAGTTATTAAAAGCAACAAGGGAAAAACAACAAATAACATACAAGGGAACTCCCATAAGGGTAACAGCTGATTTCTCAGCAGAAACTCTGCAAGCCAGAAGGGAGTGGCATGATATATTTCAAGCGATGAAAGGGAAGAACCTACAACCAAGAATACCCTACCCAACAAGGATCTCATTCAGAATTGATGGAGAAATCAAAAGCTTTACAGACAATCAACAGCTAAGAGAATTCAGCACCACCACACCAGCCCTACAACAAACGTTAAAGGAACTTCTCTAAGAAGGAAACATAAGAGAAGAAAAGGACCTACAAAAACAACAACAAAACAGTTAAATGGTAATAGGAACATACATATCTATAATTACCTTGAATGTAAATGGACTAAATGTCCCAACCAAAAGACACAGACTGGCTGAATGGATATAAAAACAAGACCCACATATATGCTGTGTACAAGAGACCCACTTCAGACCTAGGGACACATACAGATGGAAAGTGAGGGGATGGAAAAAGATATTCCATGCAAATGAAAATCAAAAGAAAGCTGGAGTAGCAATAGTCACATCAGATAAAATAGACTTTAAAATAAAAAAAAATGTTACAAGAGACAAGAAAGGACATTACATAAAGATCAAGGTATCCATCCAAGAAGAGGAGATAACAATTATAAATATATATGCACCCAATATAGGAGCCCCTCAATACGCAAGGCAAATGCTAACAAGTATGAAAGAGGAAATGCAAGGCAGAAATAGAGACACAGATGTAGAGAACAAACACATGGACACCAAGTGGAGAAAGCGGGGAGGGTTGGGGTGATGAACTGGGAGATTGGGATACCAAATTGTACACTCTAAATATATGCTGTTTAAAAGAAATAAAGAATGCAAGAGGGAAGATATGAATCTATTGTGGGAAGAATGTTCTGAACAGCGGAAATAAGAAATGCAAATTCATTGAGGAAGAAACGTGCCTATTGCGATCTAAGGATCAAAAATATCTGTATGAAGGGGGAAAGAAACATAACTACTGATGGTGGGGTTAGAATCTAAGACACGTTTCCAAGCTCTACTCCTAATCCTACCTCATGCCCACAAGCCACAACCCTGATGGCAAGAGTCTAGGAAAGATGGCGTGAGTTTCCGGGTGCAGAAACAGCAAAGGTTCCCTCTTCGCTGCCACCAGCACTTTAACAAGAGTTAGGTGATATGGGACTATCTCGGTGGTGGGGCAGCAGGTCTACTGGAGGATTTTACCAGCCTGAGAAAACAGCAGTGTGTGAAGATACCCAACACACAAATACAAATCACAAAGAGTTTTTCTACCTCATTTATTTACTTTTGCAAGTAGCCTCATAAAGGAGTACATTTCTTGAGATGCTCTGATTTCTAGATGTTTCTAGTTCACTTGAAAGTGTCTCCTCTCAAGTCAAGAAATACTAACTGATCATCGGTCATGTACCAAACTGGAGAAACAAAGATCAACAACTGCCTTCAGGTGAGGAGTGAGACTTATAAACATATAATGATGAACTGTAATACTAGGTGATGTGCTCTAGATAGAAGTATGCCCAAAATAATTAGGAAGCAGTCTTTAGTTGCTCAGTTTGTTTGTTTGTTTGTTTTTTAAGAACTTTTATTGAGATATAATTGACATACAATAAATTGCGTATATTTAAAGTGTAAAAAAATGTCTGTATGTCTGGAGAAGAGTCAGCAAGAGGAAAACCAGTAGAACTTAAGATTAGGGATGTAAATGTTGAGGGAAGCAATTTGTATCATGCCTTATCCCATTAAAAAGCTTTGTATCTTACTCTAAATGAACTAGGACACCATTAGAATTATTTTTTGGTACATGATATGACACATTTTAAAAGGATCACTCTTGCTATTCTATTATTGATTATATAGCAATGGTTGAGGAACTAGAAACACTTGTTCACTTTTCTATGCACTAGGAATCCAGCAATGAGCACAAACATCAAACACCTGCTTTGATGGAATTTACATTCTAATAGGTGAGAACAACACATCTGAGTCATTTTCTAATGGGACCAGCCATATTTTTATAGGTTCATATACTCCGCAACTTGTCCAAGAGATTCTGAACAATGTCAAGGTTAGTATTCCAGTTACATTCCAATGACCTAACTAGATGATTCAAACACATTAATAAACTAGATACTGATTTAAATAGGTGGGTCTTTTATTGAGATATGATGGCCAATCCCTCAGCAGGTTGTTGAAATCTTTTTTTTTTTTTTTTGGAGAAAACATTGATGTTTTATAGAAAACACAGCTTGTTCTCTAAAATTCACTGTTAGTGCATTTTAATATACCAGCCTGTATGGTATGAAAGGTAAAATGCCACTACTATCTTCAAAGAACTTTAAGATAGGCTACCCAAACTTCTGTAGAAAGGAAACCCCATTTGGCATCATCTATCATTGTTACCCTATTTAAGTAAGTTGAGTGTCTATATTTGAAGAGGTTGTGTATACAGTGAGAACATTATACCACCCTGACTTTGATGCTACTAGAGTTCTATTTTATTAGAATGACATTACCACAAAGAAAGATTTTCCATGGACTATATTGTGATCAATAATATGGTCTTCTGAGAAACAGGATTTGAAGAAAGACAAGTGGAATAATTTTATTATTGCTATAAACTTAGCCTTCTATACACAAATATTAACTCAATAAACTATACCAAAATTGTAAGAATATTTAAGATTATCTAGATTAAAAGAATAGTCCACTAAACTGGCTTTCCCTCAGCCTTCTGATTTTTTTTTCTCATTATTCCTTTTTTTAAGTTAGATGTATAATTTTATTTATTTTTTATTTTTAAATTATAAAAAATTGAAGTATAGTTGATTTATACTATATTTTTTCAGGTTTAAAACATAGTGAGTCAATATTTTTATAGATTATACTCCATTTAAAGTTATTACAAAATAATGGCTATATTCCCTGTGCTGTGCAATATATCCTTGTTGCTTATTTATTTTATACATAGTAGTTTGTGCCTCTTAATCCCATACCCTTATCTTGTCCTCATTATTCTTTTAGTATACATTGATAAGTTATTTAATATCTGATGCAGGCTAGTAACTTGATCCTAGCTAATAAAATATTATTTCATCTCATAAACAAATTTTTTTTATTTTATTGCCTATTCTTCCATTCTTCTGTCTTTCTCAGGATTATTGTGAGCAATACATAAGAAATGAAGGTTAAGTAAATAACGAAGATCCTGGCATAGAATAATCTATTAATAAATGGTAGATATTATCATTATAATTTCCCTCTCCTACTCCTCTTTTTCCCTTAATCTGAATGTTTGTTAGCTACCTGCTCCATGCATAGCTCTGTGTTAGTATGCGAAGCAGGCAAAGATGAGTAAGATATAGCTCCTAACTTCCACAGCACACTGCTTATTACTTCTTGTCTATCTTTAAATAATGTTTAGTTTGGATCTTATATCAAACATGTCATGAATGAAAGTTAGATATCATCACAGTGAACTTAAAAATATTGTATTTTTCACTTCTATTAGAATTTCAACAATTTGAAAAGTAGAGGAAATATGTTGGTAAGTAGGCCCAGTGTTTATAAGTATGAAGTACTCTTATCTTCCCAAACTGATGGTATGGTTGGCATTGATTCATGATCAAGAGCTCTTTTCACCGAAGCTTAGAATGGTCTTACCGCTGTTCTGAGAGCAAATTTTTAAGTAGCAAATATCCTCTGATAAAACAAATGTAACATTTAATTATTAGAACTTTGGGGGAAATCTTTATAATAGTCTCTATTCTCTGAATCTCTGAAAAATGTCAGTTAATGAAAATATAATTATCAATATTATTTCTATTAATTTCAGTTATGATTTTGGAGGTATTCAGCTATGGTAAATTCTTCCTTAAAGCTAGTAAAATTCACTGATAAATTCCAAAATTCTCTTGAAAAAAGAAGCATCAGCCTGCGATTTTTGTCCATAAATATTTCTATAAAACCCTGAAAAATTGGTTAATAAAAACAGTATTTAGTCAACACTTATATATCCATTTTAAGCACATACATGCTTATAAAAATCCAATGTATAGTTATTATAAATCATTACTGACTGCAGTCTATTTAAACTGGCTATGGAATTGTTTCAGGTGTTCAGCAGAATTCACTTAATGGAAAAGCTCTAAAATACTCTTTTGAACAGAAATGCTACATTTGCTTATTGGTAATTCTCTACAGAAATCTACAAAGGATATATAGAGATATTTCTGTGTTAAATATAATAACACAATTACCTTATTCAGGGCCAGAAGTTTTTTCATTAATATTTAATTCAATGAGGAATTTCTCCAAGATGTTTTGAGGTATAATTATCCACCTACTTTCTTCTTAATGGGCATTTCTTAGATGAAATCAAGCATACATACATATTAGATACTGCTGTTTTCTTTTCTTTTCTTTCTTTCTTTCTTTTTTTTTTAAACTGCTGTTCTTAATCTAGCTTTGAGGAAGCTGCAGAGTTAAGGATCCAGAATAATTTTTTTAAGTCTAGGTTCTCTATTCTATTGGGAGACAAGAGAAAACTTTAATTTTAAAGCTTCCCATCCTAGCAACAAAATTATGGGAGGGGTAGGATTACTTGAAGATTATAGGAGAGCACTGAGGGGCAAATTGGTGAAAGTGTTTAGCCTCTTCTTTTATGACACAGTGTAGTTATTTCAACTGCTCATCCATGATGTTTTCTGTTTTCATAAACATGAAACTAGAATAAAATAAAGATATCACAGAATGTCTCCCTTGGGGTTCAAACAAGACTTGGAAGTGAGATAAAAAGTGGCTAAAACTGCAGGAATTGGTATAGATAGCTGATGCTCTGGAGCAACATGTGATGATGGCCCAGTCAAGGCACTTTAAAAAGTTAGAAAGCTTTATAATGGTCTGGCTTTTGAAGTGAGTCTGTTGGTAGTGAGATTTTAGTCTCTACTATACAGATGCATGCATTTCCAATACAAATAAGACCAAGTATATAAGTCAAAACTGTTCATTGCCAAGAAGTCCTTGTGAAATACATAGATGTGCAATTACTACAAGACAAAATGGGAACTCATACTTGATAACTGACAAATGAATGACTGAATAAATGTGAATAAGTTAAAAAACTGGATTTTGGGGATCTTAGCACAATAATGAATGAATGGTTATTTTCTATAATGTTGCACATTGTGCTTCTATACAGCCAATTTTCTTGATTTATCAAGATACCTGGAGCATCATCTGTGTACCAGGGGATTAGACAGTGAAGATACAAAGGCAATTAAGATATACTTTGCGATCTTGGGGATATTATAATCTAGTCAATGAAACATATTAGTATGTAACTACATTATATTAGGCATAAGGTGAAGATATCTATTAAAAAGTTTATGACACTGAGAACAGAGTATAGATTCATGCTAATTGTGAAGATAATGAAAAATATCATTAAAGAGGTATCAGTTAAGTTGGATTATTAGTAATGAGTAAAATTTTAAGAACTGTAAATGAGGAGGCTATTCTTGGCTGAGGTACTTAAGGAAAGGGCAGAGGTGTACAAGTATATTCATGGAATGTTCTGGGAATAAGACAAATTACACTGTGCCAAAACAGTACTAGACATTGAGTGAAAAGGGTAGATAGTTCAAGGTGAGGTCTGGAAAAGAATGTTGGAGGGATAGCATATCATACATTTCTTAAAATGCCACAGTAAAAAAAAGTTTCTTCTGTGTTCAGTGAAGAACAAAGGATAGTATCAAATGGGGTAGTGATATAAATAGGGAGTTCTGTGTTCTAAAAAATCATTTGAAGCCATGTGAGGGACTTGTTGGAAGTTGTAGAAACTGGACAGTGGAGACCAGTCTGGAAGATGTGAGATGATGAAGGCTTGGACCAAATCAGATTTGGAGTTCATGTTTCTTGCCTCAAAGTGCCCTATCCACACATTCTCAATATACCAGGTTTTATATCTGTTTATTTTTTAAGAAATCAAACTATCCAGGTTTTTTCTCTGGAAATATTCCAAATATACAATAAGAGTTTTTGTTTGTTTTTGTTTGCTTGTTTTTGTTTTAATTTTTATTTTATATTGGAATATGGTTGATTAACGATGTGTTGGTTTCAGGTGTACAGCAAAGTGATTCAGTTATACATATACATGTATCTATGCTTTTTCAAATTCTTTTCTCATTTAGATTATTACAGAAAATTGAGCAGAGTTACCTGTGCTATATAGTAGGTACTTGTTTGTTATCCATTTGAAATATAGCAGTGTGTACATGTCAATCCCAAACTCCCAATCTATCCCTCCCCCACACCCTTTCCCCCGGTAACCATAAGTTTGTTCTCTAAGTCTGTGAATCTGTTTCTGATTTGTAAGTTCATTTATATCATTTAAAAAAATACTATATAAGCAATATCAAATGACATTTTTCTTTCTCTGTCTGATTACTTCACTTAGTATGATAATCTCTGTGTCCATCCTTGTTCCTTCAAATTACATTACTTTATTCTTTTGTACAGCTGAGTAATATTCTATTGTATGTATTTACCACATCTTCTTTATCCATTCATCTGTTGGTGGACAGTTAGGTTGCTTCCATGTCTTGGCTATTCTAAATAGTGCTGCAAGGAACACTGAGATGAATGTATCTTTTCTAATTACGATTTTCTCTGATATATGTCCAGGTGTGGGATTGCTGGATCATATGGTAAACTTTATTTCTAATTTTTTAAGGAACCTCCATATTGTTCTCCAGAGTGGCTGTACCAACTTATATTTCCATCAACAGTGTATGAGGGTTCATTTTCTCCACACCCTATCCAGCATTTATTGTTTCAAGATTTTTTGATGATGGCCATTCTGACTGGTGTGAGGTGATATGTCATTGTAGTTTTGATTTGCATTTTCCCAATAATTAGTGATATTAAGCATCTTTTCATGTACCTCTTTGCCATATGCATTTCTTCTTTAGAGAAATGTCTATTTAGGTCTTCTGCTCATTTTTTGATTGAGTTGTTTATTTTTTGATATTGAGCTTCATGAGCTGTTTGTAAATTTTGGACATTAATCCCTTGCCAACCACATTATTTGCAAATATTTTCTTCCATACTGTGGATTGTCTTTTTATTTTGCTTATGGTTTCCTTTGCTGTGCAAAACCTTTTGAGCTTAATTAGATCCCATTTTTTTATATTTGTTTTTATTTTCATTACTCTATGAGGTGGATGAAAAAAGATCTTGCTGCAATTTATATTAGAGAGTGTTCTGCCTACATTTTCCTCTTAGGGTTTTACAGTATATGGTCTTATATTTAGGTTGTTAATCCACTTTGAGTTTACTTTTGTGTATGGCCTTAGAGTATGTTCTATGTTCTAATTTCATTCTTTTACATGTAGCTGTCCAGTTTTCCCAGCACCACTTATTGAAGAGACTGTCTTTTCTCCACTGTATATTTGTGCCTCTTTTGTCATAGATTAGGTGACCATAGGTGCATGGGTTTATTTCTGGGCTTTCTATCCTGTTCCTGTTTTTGTGCCATACTGCATTTCTGTTTTTGTGCCAGTACCATACTGTTTTGATGATGGTAGCTTTGTAGTATAGCCTGAAGTCATGGAGCCTGTTTCCTCCAGTTCCTCCCCCCCACCCCCGCCAAGATTGCTTTGACTATTCAGGGTCTTTTATGTTTCCATACAAAGTTTAGGATTTTTGTTCTAGTTCTGTGAAAAATGCTATTGGTAATTTGATAGGCATTGTATTGAATCTGTAGATTGCCTTGGGTGGTATATTAATTTTGAAAATATTGATTCTTCCAATCCAAGAACATGATATATCTTTGTTTGTGTCATATTCAATTACTCCATCAGCATCTTACAGTTTTCAGAATACAGGTTTTTTGCCTCCTTAGGTAGGCTTATTCCTAGGTATTGTATTCCTTTGATGTGATGGTAAATGTGATTGTTTCTTTAATTTATCTTTCTGCTCTTTCATTGGTAGTATTTAGGAATGCAAGAGATTTATGTGTATTAATTTTGTATCCTGTGACTTTTAAATTCATTGATTATCTCTAGTAATTTTCTGGTGGTATCTTTAGGATTTTCTATGTATAGTATCATGTCATCTGCAAACAGTGAAAGTTAAACTTCTTTTCCAATTTGGATTCCTTTTATTTCTTTTTCTTCTCTGATTACCATGGCTAGCACTTCCAAAACTATGTTGAATAATAGTAGCAAGAGTGGACATCCTTGTCTTGTTCCTGACCTTAGAGGAAAAGCTTTCAGTTTTTCACCACTGAGTATGGTGTTAACTGTGGCTTTGTCATCTATGACCTTTATTATGTTGAGGTAGGTTCCTCTATGTCCACTTTCTGGAGAGTTTTTATCATAAATGGGTGTTGAATTTTGTCCAAAGCTTTTTCTGCAACTATTGAGGTGATCATGTGGTTTTTATTCTTCAATTTGTTAATATGGTTTATCACATTGGTTGATTTGCATATATTGAAGAATCCTTGCATCCCTGGGGATTTTTGCAGCTTTTTGTTGTTTTAATTTATTTGGAAATAAAATATTACAAAAAGTTAAGTGAAACAAAATGTACTTTTTCAATTGGAAATCCCAAATAGAGGATATTGTGCTTATAATTTGCAAAGTATTTCACAAATAAAATTAACTGAAAATTGAAGTTTAAGCTTTCTTCCACTAGCTTTCCTAAATTTCAGTAAGCAAACAAAATAAACAGATAAAGAAATAGAACCTGTCCCTGTGCAATTACTGCTGCTGTGTCTCTGGAAATATAGTAGCTTTTCCTGACAATACAGGAGGTCATGGAATACTATACTTGGAAAAGAAAATAAAAAATGAAATTATTTAAGGTATTCTTATGCATCATTATATCAGGTAGAACACTACAAAGACAGAAGGAATGGGGCATTAAGCCCTATACATATAATAGTTAAAAAATATTAGAATTGTGGAAAACTAAAAGCTGGTGCAGTATTTACAAGCACAGCAGATCATGAAGATCACTCTGTTATTCTGTCAGTATATATCAGAGAGTCTTCCAAGCTATAGGCCAGTATCTGATGTTGGTAACTTTAAAAGGACATGTGACTGGCTCACAGAAGGGGATTTATAAATTTCCAGCAGGCTTTTAACCAAAGGTAAACATACCCAAATCTTTGACAAGAGCACCCCATTGCACCCCCCACCTCAAACAAACAAAATGATTATTTTAAAAAATTTAAACATTACTTTATGAACAAGTTTCAGTTTGTAGACTTTCTTTTTTTCTATGCTTGTGTAATTTTAGGGGAGTAATACTTAGCAAAGGGTTCCCACCATATTAAATATCACTCACAGAGTGGGTGATGCTCAGAAGACTGGCCAGAGATGTCAGGAGTCTGGAGGGAGGGACAGAACTATCATTTATTGGTGTCAAGTGTAAATTGGCACTTCCTATGGGCACTTTCCATCTACCTCTACTACAAGGACCAGATCAAACTGCTGCTGCAGCTGCTGACCTTCAACATCCCCTGAACGGAATTCAGGATGGAGACCAGAAATGAGGCACTCTGTGCTTTGGAAAAGGTGGAACAGGTCTTCAGATAGTTAGATGCTTTCAGGAGCTAATTTTATGAGCCCAACTCTTGCATCTCCTTATATGTAGAAAAACACTAAATCCTTACATGGTGATGTCTGCTCCTTGTGCCTAGCAGAAATCCCCTACAAAAAAAAAAATGTATTTGATTACATGTACTCCTCCTTTACCAAGAATACGTATATACTAATCTTCTCCCCTGCCTCTTTGGAACAGTTTCTCAGAAGTATCTGGGATGCTCTCTCCCAGGCTGCAGTACTCATTTTGCCTCAAATAAACTCAGCTCACAACTCTCACACTGTGCATTTTTTTTAGCTGACATTGACCATAATCTTTATTACATCTCCCATTCTTTTGAACATATACTAATTGAAACCCTGCTCTTTATTTTTTAATTAATTAATTAATTAATTTATTGGCTGCATTGGGTCTTCATTGCTGCACATGGGCTTTCTCTAGCTGCTGTGAGCAGGGGCTACTCTTTGTTGTGGTGAGTGGGCTTCTCATTGTGGTGGCTTCTCTTATTGCAGAGCATGGGCTCTAGGCATGCAGGACTCAGTAGTTGTGACAGACAGGCTCAATAGTTGTTGCTCACATGCTCTACAGTGCAGGCTCAGTAGTTATGGCACACGGGCTTAGTTGCTCCACAGCATGTGGAATCTTCCCAGCCCAGGGATCAAATCTGAGTCCCTTTCATTGGCAGGTGGATTCTTAACCACTGCACCATTGGGGAAGTCCTGAATGAAGCCTCTCTTTAAAAATGATGTTTTAAAATTTATTTATTAAAAACTTTAAACCAAATCTTAAAAAAAACAGAAAATTAGTACTCTATTTGAAGAAGAGTGTGGAGATGAAATTACATTACTAATTTCATTAGTAGTAGTGTATAATAGTAGTAGTAGTGGTATAATTGCATTACATTAGTAGTGAAACGAGCCCCCCCAAAATTCACTCTAATAGATTATAACATGTATGATATGTGTATTACTGCATTAATGATTGTGAATTTTCTAGGACTCTCCTCATATAATACTAAACTGAGTTTTATACAAATAGAAAGATATAGAAACAAGACTGCAGGCATTGTTTTACATATGTAGCTTTAACTAAAGATTTAGAGATTTCGTGATCATGTTATTTTCCTGGAGATTTATTTTGGCAAAATATATTTGAGCATGTCATCAATCAATCTGACAGTAATAAGATGTAAATTGAAATACCATGGCCTGTGATGAAGACCTAGGAAAGCATTATAGATTAAATCATCATAATGTTCTTTGAATTTAAAATCTTGTATGCTATCTTCTAAAACATATTATTTTATAGAATAACTCACCATATTAATAAAGAAAATTATCAATGGGTATAGATTCTGGTATTTGGTAATCTGGTCTACATTCCTATTGCTTCAAGATTATTACGATAGCTATATATATCAGGAGCCTATGTTAGAGGGAAATGAGTTGACAGATTGAATAATGTTTATTGTTTAGTAGTAACAATATCAACAACATTTCTGTCAAAACTAGATTAGAAGTTGGAGACTACAATATTAAATGCAATTTCTGTTTTCAATGTTGATTTTGTACACATACTGAAATTAAGTTGACACATACATAAAGGACCTCTAAATAGAGCAGTGAATAGTTTCACAAAATTGCATCTTATTTTTGTATAGAATTATATAAACTATCTGAAATAGAACTATCTATTAACTGGCTGTTTACTCTTATGTAGTTGAAATAGGGTATTTCTTTTCTTTTCTTTTTTTGTATTCTCTTATATTTTATGTTTTTATTTAAGTATAGTTGATGTACAATATTATATGTTTCAGGTGTACAATATAGTGATTCACAAGTTTAAAGGTTATACTCCATTTATAGTAATGATAAAGTATTGGCTATATTTGGGACTTCTCTGATGGTCCAGTTGTTAAGAATTTGCCCTTCCACTGAGGGGGGCACAGGTTCTATCCCTGGCCAGGGAATTAAGATCCCACACACCACAGAGCCAAAAA
Source organism: Hippopotamus amphibius kiboko (assembly GCF_030028045.1). Lineage (NCBI taxonomy): Eukaryota > Metazoa > Chordata > Mammalia > Artiodactyla > Hippopotamidae > Hippopotamus > Hippopotamus amphibius. The sequence goes on from NC_080203.1 coordinate 57,118,418, forward strand.
ATAAAACAAAACAAAAGCTTAATTTTGGGATTTCCCTGGTGGTCTGGTGGTTAAGAATCTGTCTTTCAATGCAGGGGACATGGGTTTGACCCCTGGTCAGGGAACGAAGATCTCACATGCTGTGAGGCAACTAAGCCATCACATGCTCTAGAGCCTGGACACTACAACTAGAGAGCCTGTGGGCCTCAGGTACTGAGCCCTCAAGCTCTGTAGCCCGTGGGCCACAACTAGCAAGAAGTACGTGTGCCACAGACAAAGATCCCGTATGCCAAAACCAAAGATCCCCCATGCAGCAATGAAGATCCTGTGTGTCACAAGGAAGACCTGATGCAACCAAATAAATAAATAAATATTTTTAAAAATATTGGCTATATTTCCTGTGTTGTACAATATATCCTTGTAGCTTATTTTATACATAATAGTTTGTATTTCTTAATCCCCAACCCCATATTGACCCTCTACCCAACTGGTAACCACTAGTTTGTTCTCTGTGTCTGTGAGTCTGCTTCTGTTTTGTTATATTCACTAGTGTTTTGTATTTGTGTGTGTGTGTGTTTTGTATTTTTTAGATTTCACTATAAGTGATATAATACAGTATTTGTCTGACTTCTTTCACTTAGCATAGTACCCTCCAAATCCATCTATGTTGTTGCAAATGGCAAAATTCCACTCTTTTTGATGGCTGAGTAGTATTTCAAACACACACACACACACACGTACCACCTTTTCTTTAACCATTCTTCTGTTGATGGACACTTAGGTTGCTCCCATATCTTGGCAATTGTAAATAATGCTTCTAAGAACATTGTGGTGCATATATCTTTTCAAATTAGTATTTTTGTTCTTTTCAGATATATACTCAGGAGTGGAATTGCTGGGTCATGTGGTAATTCTATTTTTAGCTTTTGAGAAACCTCCATACTGTTTTCCAGAGTGACTGCGCCAATTTATATTGCCATCAATGACGTAGAGGGTTCCCTTTACGCCACATCCTCAGCAACATTTGTTATTTGTATTATTTTTGGAGATAGCCATTCTGATAGGTGTGAGGTGATATCTCATAGTGGTTTTGATTTGCATTTCCTTGATGATTAGAGATGTTGAGCATCTTTTTTTTTTTTTAGTTTTTCTTTTCTTTTTTTTTAGTTTTTATTTTTTTATTATTTTTTTGGGGGGTACACCAGGTTCAATCATCTGTTTTTATACACATATCCCCATATTCCCTCCCTTCCTTGACTCCCCCCCCTCGAGTCCCCCCCACCCTCCCTGCCCCAGTCCTCTAAGGCATCTTCCATCCTCGAGTTGGAGCATCTTTTCATGTGCCTGTTGGCCATCTGCATTTCCTCTTTGGAAAGATGTCTATTCAGGTCTTCTGCCTGCCCATTTTTTTAATCAGGTTGTTTATTTTTTATGTTGAGTTGTATGATCCACTTGTATATTTGGTATATTAACCAGAATAGGGGTATTTCTATGGGTATCAGAGAACTTCTAGAGGTCTATTTCTTTGAATCCTTGTTTGATCTTAGAGTCCCAGTCCAAAAATCCTTGGGACAAAAATCTGACTGAAGGTAACACAAGTTTCTAGTTTGTTCATTCAAATTCTAGTTTGATTTAGATTTTCCAGCATCATTAAAAGAAAGGGATGCATGATGCAGGTGTGTAGAGAGGCAAGGGTTCTCTGGAACCTACCTAAGCAGAAATTTTGGAGAACTTTAGGTGAGAGCATATATTTTTGTATAAAGACTCAAGCACTCCATTAGTGAGCAAATATTACCCTAAAATCTTAAGGACCATGAAGATAGAAGAAAATTGGGATAATAAGTGCCTGGTAACATTAGTGGAAAATGCTCAACAGCTATCCTATATCCCCTTCTATTTCACTATTAGTATTAAAATGGAATAATAATCTGTTATATTGGTATATCTCAAAACCTGAACATTTTGAGAATTAAAAACTGAGACTATCCCAGGAAAACCAAGACATATGTTCTCACTATATATTAGACTCCCTTTATGTGCCATTCACTGGTGCTAGGATCATTAAACTCATTATATATCTTAATCCTTACAGTAACAACACAAGGTGGTTATTATCATTAATATTTAAAAAAAATAAAAAACTGAGGTTCAGGATTATATTGTAATTTACTTATTGTCTTGAAGATAATATGTGCTAGGCCTGGGATTTTTCACAATCCTTACCACTACCCACTATTTTACACTGTCTTGACACACTCATTTTATTTTATATATGGGCTGAGTTCTATAGACATTTGTATTTATGATCTCTGCTCCAAGATATAATAAATATATCAACAAGGATACTAGCTATTTACTTCATATTAAAGGAAATGGAGCCATCATCTTTGTTTTTCTACCAAAAATATTGAACAAAAGTGTTTTATTGATATGATATGTTGGAAAATCTGCTTTTTAGAAAGTTACAATAAAATCATGAGTTTTCCTACTAGTATTTTAGTAAGATATTGGTATTTCTGGGCTATGAAATTTTGACTCATAATTCTTTCACTCTACTATTGCAACTTTTGCCATGAAACAATTTTCCTGGCTAAGTATGTGGTGAAGACACCTTTTAAAATATCTCATCTTCATTAATTTAATGAGAAATTATGACATATTGAGTTA